>NC_141550.1:20170000-20470000 GCF_021556685.1 Rattus norvegicus | reverse complement strand
GAATCACAGTGGAGAGTGTGTCGGAGGAAGCTGTTTACCTCATGGCAGCTGGAAAGTAAGCAAAGAGAAAAAGAAGGAACCAGAATCCCAATATCATCTTCAAGGGTGTGTCGTCAACAACATAACTTCCTTCCACGAAAGGTTCTACCACCTCCCAACAGTGCCACATCTAGGGACCAAGGCTTCAAAATGTGCCTATTTGGGGCCGGGGGCAGGGAGCAAACTCGAATGTTTATAGACCTAATTCCTAACCCAGTAACGGATGCTCAACATGAAAGTTCAGTTCCCTGGACAGAATGGTCCAAGAGAGAAGCAGAATGAAGCATAACAGTCAAAACTGAAACCATGATGCGATTGTATCCTAAGCTTAGAAGGGAGTTCACCATCTTTTTCTCAACATTCTGCTTGTCACAGATCACCCTGATTGGGGAATCCTTACATGGTAGAGATCAACGGAGGTCTCTTAGAGGCTGGTTATAGAGTAAGAGATGGAACACACAACTTCTAGACAAGACAATGTAAGTTTCAGATTTAGACCCTAAGTCACAGACCTTGATATACTATCTAACGGAATTCAAGCCCTTCGGATTCTCAGCACTGCATTTTTTGGCCACACCCACAGGGCAGCTTGCTACTGTAGAATCCTTTCTTAGCCATTTCCCCATGGTTGTATGCAAGTTCCACTGGGTGAGCCAGGGCCAAATCCTCATAGGCAAGAGCCTGGCCCCAACAATAGAGAAGTGTCTCTCGCTTGGTGTGGAGAAACCCAGCTCTGTTTGCTGAGTGAATGGATTCATTCCTTAAGCCTATCAGCATCCAGCCGCCCCATGGCTAACAGCAATTAAATGCATAGCTTTATGGAAACTTAGAGTGAACACTGAACTCACAAATTGAAAAGATAGTAAAATTGTATGTCAACATAGGTGAACATCGCCACGAATGGTAGCTGTACCAAAATGTTGATGCTATTCACCTAAAACTTTAATGTTGTGTAGATCTGAGAGTCTTGGGAGGCAAACACAGAATTTCCAGAAAATTGAAAACAAAAATGTTTTGTCTCCATACAGATAAATAAGGGACTTACAGACATGACACTTACACAGAAACCCTGTGAGAACCATCCTTCAAGTGAGATTGTTAAATGAATTAGTACAATAGTGACTAAGGTCTCTTGTTTTTCCAGATCCTTCTTGTAGACACTGCTGTTTTGCCTGCTCTAAGAAATCTGTACCATGTTTAGAAAAAAAAAAAGATATTTGATCATGGATTGTAGAATTTATTTATTTATTTATTTATTTATTTATTTATTTATTTATTGCTAATATATGTATGTGTTGATTGTTTTTAAGCGTGAAATTAAAAATAAATAGAAACTAGAGGCTGGAGAGATGGCTCAGTGGTTAAGAGCACTGACTGCTCTTCCAGAGGTCCTGAGTTCAATTCCCAGCAACCACACGGTGGCTCACAACCATCTGTGGGCATCTGGGATCTGATGCCCTCTTCTGGTGTGTCTGAAGACAGCGACAGTGTACTTATGTAATAAATAAAAATACTTTTAAAAATAAATAAATAAATAAATAAATAAATAAATAAATAGGAACTCTGTAATTTCTCTTCCCATAACATTGTGTGACCTTTGGAGACCTTTCATCTCTAATCTTTGTCTACCTGTTCCATTGTCTCTACCGGCAGGATCTGGTTATTCAGTGGCTTTGGGAATAAGCAATAGAATTCCTTCCTGTATTTCAGTGTCCTTTCATCTGCATGGGAGGGAAGGAAGTCTATAGAGGGGCTCACAGTCTACAGTGGGGTGATCTCAAGATCCCATGGGGTTTCTGCATTACAGAAGTGTGTATGAGGAGCAGGATCGATCTCGGGAAGCCTAGATGTTGGCAGTTTTCGAGCATGCGTTCATCATGACAGCAAAGGAAGCTATGCTCATCCGGGCTAAGGAGCAGTCAGAGGAGGCTAGTTAGACAGAGCAGAGGGCCTCAGAGCGGGAGCCCCCTGCAGAGGATGGGGTTGTTAGAGAAGGGAGCTAGAGTGTTTGTTAGTTAAAGCAGTGTGCTAGAATTTCCTCTGTGAGGCTATTGTGTGGTCTGGGCTTCGCAAGAAGTGAATTCCAAAGTGACCAGAACTGACTTCTGGGTAGATGGAGATATCCCTAGAAATTCTCAGTAGGGAAAACAATTCTGGAAGCCGTTTAGTGTTTTGCAGCCAAGAAATTCATATTTATAATCATGGCTTCATTAGCAGGAGCAGACAAAAGTGAGCGTTCAACACCTCCACTCTCCTAGTCAAGTGTAAAGACAACGCCGTGAGAGTATAAATGGCCGACAAATTAAGTCACATCCTGCAACTGCTTCCATTTTTAAACAGCGTGCAAACATCCATAGGAAGAATAGTTGATCTCACATCTCTGGCAGAAGAGCTAAGTGTCCACACAGACATGCTGACACTCCCATTCTTCTTTCCATTCGGCAGTGTCACTGAAACACAGGCAAGCAATAAGAAGAGGTTCAAACCCACACGGCCAAAGGGCCGGCGTGGACGGACGTCAGCACACAATTGCTATCGACAAGAATGGAGAGATGTGAGCTCACAACCGATGTTTACAGGAGCTGAAAGCTGAAGAACAGAGACGTACAGATGATGGAGCGGAAACTTAAAACCATGGCAGAGGAAGTCACGAAAACAAGCTCCTTTCCCAGGAAGCATCCTGATAAAACCTAGATGTGCGGGCTGCAGGTCCCTTAGAAGGCAGAAAAGCCACAAGTGGTTACGCACTTAGCTCCCCACAGTCTGTCTCTACTTCCTGTAAAGTACAATGGCCCTTCCCATCACCTGCGGGGACAGGAAGTTGAACAATAGGCTATGGATTCCAGATACCTTGGGCAGAATGAACCTCTTACTGCAAAATGGAAGGCTGTGTTGCACAAGGTAGAAAATTCCCAGGATAGGCCTTGCTGGGGTCCTTTAGGACAATGACTATGCTAGTTACCTCAGACAGCCCCCGAGCCTTAGAGAACCGGCTAGCAATGAATTCTAGATTTATCTTGTCCCTTGCTGCCTACTGGTAGGTAAGAAACCTGCTCTGTGTATCCTGTTGGACACAGGTATCCTACCTCACCAGCCCCAAAGAAGCCAGTAACGGAAGCGCAAGGAACCTGCTCGTGGACCGTGGGAGTAGCCGGAGGATGGAAGAGTGGGAAGCTGAGTCCTGACGTCAGAAACAGGGGGCGTGTCCACCCAGCGAGGACCAATCTGGAGAAAAGATACCCCTACATCATCTCCTCTCCCTCCAATTTCCATGTTCCCCACCAACGAAAGTCAACTTGGCAGAAAGGCCACTGAAGCAGCTCTACGAGCATCCACGCCCTGTGGTCCAGAACCAGGGAGTCGCCCGCTGTTCACCCGCCAAAGGATTTATATCCAGAGTCTAGAGGATGCTCAGAGAACTTAGTAACAACGGCAACAAGAGATAACGAAACCCACAAAGAATTTGCATCTAAAAATGGCCACAGGATCCCAACAGACATTTATTTTTCAAATAAAGAAATGCAGAATGACCAACAGTGGTATTTTTAAATATCCAATTTTAAATTTCAGAGAAATGAAAGTCAAAACGATGGTGAGGTACCATCTCATTCCCGGTAAAGTGGTTATTGGCAAAAGGTTAGAAGGGTAAATGCTGGTGAAGATACAGAACTCTCAAACACTGCTGGCAGAAAAATGTAAGTTGGTTCAGCCACTGTGGAAAATCCTGTGATCCAACTACCTCACTTCAGGCTATATGTGCAGAGGAAACAAATCTACACACCAGGTACCTGCATGCCGGTGCCTGTGTAATTTACCGAAGTGCCTTTTTACAGTTATCTAAGCTATGGAGTCAACTTGACTGCCCAGGAATCGGTGAAGGAAGGTGGTGTGTGTGTGTGTGTGTGTGTGTGTGTGTGTGTGTGTAATTGAATGTTACATAGCCATAAAGACGAATGGATTCCTGTCACACAATGGGCATACCATACCACCCTGTGGATGCTCTCGTTTGTGGAAACTTTAAAAGTGTCAAAGTTGAATCGTGACTTCCAGAGTGCTAGGGTGGGCGGAAGGGAAAGTGGGATGAGGAGACAAGCTGGTACAGACATGCTGTATGCATGAGCTGAACATCACATCAGGCCCCACTAATACATGCAGTCGATACCTATTAACGGAAAAAGAAATCAAAATGTAAAAAGCAAGTGTTAGGAAAATGAAACCTTTGGATAAGAATGGTGGAAAATCCCAAGACAGTGTCTGTGCTGTAAGCCCATGGAGACGAATCCAAACAGGAAGAAGAGAGACTCGAGGACTATAGCTAGGGAGAGGATGGAGCTGGTACGGTTAGGGACGAATGCCGGCTTTGTTCACAGCTCACGGAAGGACTGATGATCAGAACCCTAAAAGTAAGCACATGGGGAAAGAGACACAAGTTTAGCACCAAAGAGAATAGAAAAGCTGCAGAGAAAGGAGCCGTGATTTTGATTGGCTCTGACACATGTTGCAGAACATGACTGATGAGCCCACAGTCATAGTGGGGAGAGTGATGGGAACCTGTGGATGTCCCTTACAAGTCAAAGGGGCTCGCAGACGCACTAAGAATCCTCAGGCGTCTTCAAGTTCATGGAGGAGTCTGAACCAGGACTGCTCAGTTAAATGATCCATGTCCCCGTCCCACATCAATAGGACAAGAGTAAATGTTTGTTCCTTCATGGCGCTAGCTTCTGCAGTAACTTGTGTGCAGTAACAGGTATCTGATAGACAGCCCTGAGGGATGACAGGATGAGTTGTGTACATGAGTACCTTAGAGTGAGTGCAAAGTCAGGAGCTAAGAAATTGTATTTCAGAAGGGAGAGTCAATACACAGTATAGGAAACTGAACATTTGAAAACAGGAACATAAAATATATTTTCCAAGAGATAGAAGACATATTTGAAAGACTAGACAGTGTTTACCTTGAGGACCAGGAAGCAAGAGTAAAAAGTTGAGTTCCAGAGTTGGGCTGGCTCTATTATTGACACTAGCAAATGAATTTGACTTTTAAATTCTATCCATATCTCTATTAGAAAATAAATGTATTAAAAGGCCATTTCTATGAACCTCCTGATAAAGTCCTGATAAAGTTTCGGAGATCATCATGAATAGGCACAAGCAAAATTCTGACCCTTTGATTAGGCAAAACGAACATAAAAAAGAGAGGATTCTGAGAAGGCAGATTCTACAGGGATCTCCTCTTAAGTAGGGGTGTGTGACAGCTCTTCAGTGCTGGATGATTCATCTAAACCAGCCAGTGAGGGCCATGAGACCCACAGCAACTTGGAAAGGAATCCAGAGTGGGATGAAGGAGTTGGTTCTTTATGTAGAAAAGAAAACTGGCTGCGAAGAGGACCAGATGTTAGGCCAAGCATTAGTCACTCCATGGCCCTGGGGAAAGTGTTCATCCATCAAAAGCAGACTAGCTTCTGTAAGGGCTCTCTGAAGAAGCACTCTACAGACATCCTTAGCTGCTTTGAACGTGCCCATTGGGAGAGTGACTGACAGGTTACCGAAAGGTCCTTGTAGATTATTTTCTTTGCAGCATGTGGTGTCAATTCACTTTGTGTGCTGACCAGATTACTAGGCGAAATTCACAGTCAAATGATATAACAGTTAACATTATTATTGTTATAAAACTTACGATCGCTTTGACATATTGTATTATAGTGGGCACGCCGTTTTCAGCTGTTGAAATCATAGCCTTGGCTGCTAAATACCCAGAAGTAGTCTCTTCTGAACTGACGCCAGATTCCCATGAGATGAATCACCCACACTAGAAGACTCTCATGTGGGAGATGTATGATTCTATGATTCTGAAATTACCAAATGATGATGACAATGACATCAATGGAGAGGATAGTGATCGTGATGATGATGGTGGTGATGATTATCATGATATCCAATGACATCAATAGAGATGATGATGATGGTGATGATGGTGGTGGTGATGGTGATGATGGCCGTGAATGTCAGTTTGGAAGTCTTGTATCTTTCATTTTTATATTTTGTTTTTTAAAACTTTTTGATTTTTTGTTAGTTTCACATCATGCACCCCAGTCCTCCTCATCTCCCCATCCTCTCAAGGTCTTTGGTTTCCATAACACCATCAATATTGGACCAGCATGGGGACTCTTCCCCATCATCTTGCTGTTGCCCTGTGTCATGGAGATCCTGCAGTTTTGGGTCAGCAGGACTGGCCCAACCGCTCACATATAACATAGATTTGGGGACAGGCCAACTCTGAATTCTGGATCTGGGTCTGGGTGGTAACTAAACTGGTCAGCCTGTCACCTTTTCCTTATCCACACCACCAAGGTGAGTTCTCCAGTACTGCTCTGGGTAGGCTACCCAATGCCATCATTGGCAGGAAAAAAGGCTAGCTCAAGCCAGTTCACCCATGCTCTCTCAACCAGGGTCAGCATACTAGGTGAGAAGGACACAGGCTTACTCTCCTGAGTGCTGCAGCTAGTAAAAAGGTAGGGCCAGCTCACTTGATCTCATGATCCCAGGGCCAGCTCTCCCAACTGCCCCAAGTAGCAAGGGAGGAAGCAAGGAAGGGCATTGCCCTATCCCACACCATCTTGTGGCAGAGGAGTGGTCAGACCAGCTCTTCCATGCTCTCACCCTTGGTGCTGGTTCCCCTGCACCCCGACCACCAGGGTCAACTCTGCTGCACTGTTCAGGCAAAGCACAGGGCTCACTCTTCCCAGGGTTGCCCATGGTAAGAGGTGGGGCCAGCTCTCCAAAGCCCAGTAGCCGGTGAGGAGCAGGGCCAGTTCTGTACAGCCTCTGTACATCTCCCCAGTCCCCAGCAGCTGCCCCGACCAGGGAAGTCCCCATGGTCGCTAGTAGTAATATAGAAAAAATCTTTAGGAAGGGTCTCTAGAGATCATGGAAGCCAGGCACAGTGGTGCACATAAGCAATCTCGGCACTCGGTAAGAGTCAAGAGGTTCACAGGTTCAAGGCCAGCCTGGGCCATACAGAGAGACCTTCTCTCAAAAAGGAAAGAAGGAAGGAAGGATGGTGGGAAGGAGGGAGGGAGAAAAGGAAATGAAGAGGAAGGGAGTGAAGAGGAGAGGTGAGTAGGGGGAGGGGAGGGGAGAGGAGGAGAGAGGATAAAAGAGGAGGGAAGAGGAGAAGGGAAAGGAAACAGGATGGTGGAAACAATAGAGCACAGCTTAAGTTGCTACTGAGCTTGGCAATGAAGCATGTGAACTTGGACACACCGTACCCCACAGCAGGGACAGCAAGCTTCCCCTGCTTCCTGTTCCCCCTCTGATGAGAACAGTTTTTGTCTGATTAACCTCCTAAAGCCAGCTCATGACATCAAAATGCCATCAAGGCCCTCAGTCGCTGATGGGTCCCTCTGACGATGCTGTTTGATCGAGATAAATCTTAAAGCCACCACTGGGTGATGATCTCTCTGAGGTTGGAGCAGACCCTTTATCTTCAGGAAGGGGACGACTAGCTTCGTAATGGCTCTCAGAGTACTCTGGAGCGATGGTTCTCAATCTGTGGGTCATGACCCCTTTGGGGGTTGAATGACCTTTATCATAGGAGTTACATATCAGATATCCTGCATATCAGATATTTATATTACAATTCATAACAATAGCAAAATATCAGTTATGAAGTAGCAAGGAGGAAATTTTATGGTGGGGGGTCACCACAACACGAGGAGCTGTTTTACAGGGTAACAGTGCTAGGAAGTTTGAGAACCATAGCTCTAAAACCTTGAACTGAAAAGCTACATTGCTGCCAGTGATCAGCCCAGTGGTGCATGGTCAGGGGCTCTGGCTTGGGAATTCCTTTTCCAGTTCTCAAGACCCAGCGCTGTTGTGTTGTATCAGGGACTTTGACATCACAGTGAAAACACGCCAACAGAAATGGGAGGATGGAGGCCTTACGCTGGCTCCCAGTTCAAGGGATGTGGTCCATCGTGGTGAAGAACGTACAGCAGCGGGAGCAACTTCCCAGCTGTGGCAACAGCAGTGTGCGGTGCCTGGTTATACCGTGTGGGCTGTCGGGGAGCAGAGAGGAAGCGAGGGCTGAAACCAAGGAAAGACTACAGTCCACTTCCTGGAGATATAAATTGTCACCTCCAAATGGCTCTGTACCCTTACAAAACAGTGTCACCAACAGGTGACTGAGTATTCAGACATATGAGCCCATGGGGGGAGGGGGGAATACACTTCACATTCAATCCAAAACTATACACCTTTAATGACTCATTCCAGCTCCTGCTTTAAACCAGGGGCCTGTGTCTCCTATGTTGGCCAGTTGCTGACCAGTTTCCAAAGGGCCAGAAAACGCTTTTGACATCCTAGCCTGTGTCAAGTTGACATAAAACTAACCAACACACATCCCAAGGAGACACTGATAACTGTACAGCAGCCCTAGTATGCACACACACACTACACACGCACCACATACACACACATACATATACACATCACATACACACACATACACCACATACACACACATACATATACACATATACAAGGAGACACTGATAACTGTACAGCAGCCCTAGTATGCATATACACACACACACTACACACACTACACACACATACACACCACATACACACCACATACTCGTACCACATACTCACACATACATATACACATACACACCAAGCACACACATACACACACACCACATACACACACATACATATACACATATGTACCAAACACACACACATACACACACACCACATACATACCACATACATACCACATACATACACATACATATACACATACACACCAAGCACACACATACACACACACACAAACCACATACACACACACCACATACACACATATACTCATACCACATACACACACATATACACATATACACCAAACACACACACACACACCATATACTCATACCCCATACATACACATACATACACACATACACACCAAACACACACATACTCATACCACATACACACATATACTCATACCACATACACACACATACATATACACATACACACCAAACACATACATACACACACACCACATACTCATACCCCATACATACACATACACAACAAACACACACATATACACATACATCACATACACATATGCCACATGCACGCACACATACACACATGTACACACACATCACATGAGAGAGAGAGAGATTCTCTTGCAGATATCCATCTGCACATGGGTTTTTTTGGTAAATGCCAAATTCCTAGGTGCAATCTAGATGTCCAGATTTAGTAACTTGGCACAGACAGGGTGCTGTCGCTCTGAGCCATTTACAGACAGCAAGGGTTTTTGTAATTAGTCCTAGTAGATATGTGTGCCGTTCAATAACAATGGTGGATGATTTCATGTCTCTCTCCTTCACTTCTCTGCTGTGCGCCCCCCGCACCCCCACCCTCCTCTCCTCACCCCTTTTAGCAGAACAGCAAGGCATGGCCTGCTCAGCCATCCTCCACATCGTCACCCTGCTATTTAAGATGAAAAGCCCAGATGTGGGTGACCCATCTGCAGTGTGTGTCACGTTTTAGCATCTTCCTTATTTAGAGCTAGGAGAAAGAGACTCATTAGAGAGAGGAAGTCCACAATGAAATTAGGAAACATTTGATCAGACCATTATTCCGGCACAATGCGGGCAATGAGAGACATGCTGGAGTTGGCTGCAAACGCTGGATGTGCGTGGCAGCCCCTGTGGGTTTGCTCGTCACTCCCTCCCCCGTGCTGACCAGGAACAGGAGGCTGACGGAAGCCTACACGGAAGCAGAACATCATTCAGACACAGAACGTCTCTCTCTTCTTCCCTTGTGGCTTGACTGTGCCTTTGAAGTCTACGGCAATGAGAACATTCTAGGCTTTTGTCTCCATCGGTTCTTCTCTGTTCCCTTCAGAGACGCATTCATGAGAACCTAGGGGTGCATAATAACCACCCTCAAATCATCGACCACCGGACAATGGGCCTTGTTCCTCAGCTTCCTACCACACAGAGGGCAGAGGGTTGCTACCTAGGCCAAGGACTCCAGGCCATCCTTGAACTCCAGTTCTAGTTCTCTGTTTCTGGTATCTCTGCTCCTTTCTTGAGTAGAGGGAAAGGTCAGAAATAGACAATGACCCCAAACCAAATGGCTAATAATAAGTGTGCAACCCCAGGACACCATTTGGCTAAAAAAAAATGTCCAGTTGTATCTTTAAACGCGTGATCTGGGTGGAGCAGAAATCGGTACCATACTAGAAAAGCAGAAAGGAAGCATAAAGTGGTGGTGTCTACAGACTGGATTTAAGAGAGAAAAGAATGTACTTTGCAGAATTAAAAAAAAAAAAAAAAAAACAGCCCAAACTTAAGTCACTGGCTGTGAGCCATTCAGACACTTCATTTCTTTTGTAACAGGATTCAGAATGGTTGTTTTACCCCCTCAAAAGGTGGTTGCTGAGGTATAATATGAAGATAGTTATTAAAGCAACCTGGAGAATTAAGGCATTGTATAAAAGTAAAGTGCGAGTTTTATTACTATCCGGTCCCACGGCAAGTCCGCTGCCATTTGTGGGGTTAGAATTCATTCCCCATCTGCCGCTAAATCCACAATGTTTCATCTGCTTAAATGGCATTAGAGACTTGCTATTCTCAAAAGACATGGAAAATCCATCTCCTGGTCCAGGTTTAGAGCAACGTGTAGTCCTGAGCACGCAAACGTTAAGGAACAACAGACTGAAGCCCACCACTCCCGCAGTAACGGCTCCACGCTCAGCCTCTGCACAGGGCGGGCACCCTGTGTCTTCTCATTGGATGAATTAACTAAGGAAAATGTCTACAGAAAAATCCTGTTCAAAATGAAACAAGGGGGGATGGGATAGGAGGCTTATGGGCGGGGAAACTGAGGAAGGGAATAACATTTGAAATGTAAATTTAAAAAATCCAATTAAAAAATTTTTAAAAAGGAAAAATATCCAATAAAAAAAAAAAGAAAGAAATGGTGATATGCCATGGCCAGCCAAACAGATACATTGAAAGATGTATCCACGGAGGTGAGATTATTTTCCTAAATACACTGCCTGGAGAAAATGCCCAAAGTCAATGTATTAATGATGACTAGGAACCTAGCATGCCCTGTTCACTTTGGACTTGAAGAGATTATATTCCCAATTTTGGTCTGTTTTTCCTGCACTATCATATATCATGATGATGATGGTGGTGGTGGTGGTGGTGGTGGTGGTGGTGGTGGTGGTGGTGGTGGTGGTGGTGGTGATGATGATGATGAAATTAAGGTTATATGTCATATATGGTCTCTGTCACTACAAAATTCTCACCAATGGGGTCAGAGCAGGGAACATACATGTGGGCCACAGAGTATGAACCAGACATGAGGATCTGACTGTATCTCTACAGGACTAAAAGCTTACTTCACTAAGAGAAAAAACATGAAACTAGGGGCTGGAGAGATAGGTCCTCAATTAAGAGCACTGGGTGCTCCTAGGGAGGACCCAGATTCTGGTCCCAGCCCATGGTGGCTCACACACCTCTGTAACTGCAGTCCCAGAGATCTGACACCCTCTCCGGGCCTCAGTGAGCATCAGGTGACCACTCGGTGCACAGACAAATCTGTAGACAAAACGTACACATTAAAAGGAAAAGAAAACAGAAAAGAGAAACCAAAGGTAAGAAGCAGATGCTTTATTGCCGAATGCCCAGTGTGCTCATGCCTGTGGTTTTAAATTCAACTGATGAGTTCAGTCAGAATCCTCTTATCCACGTCAGTCACCTCAAGCCTTTCTTTATGGAAAGTTTGGTAAACAAGCAAAGAAAAGCAGTAAGAAGTATGTTCTAACTAGACTCATCAAAGCCAGTTCCAACAAGTTTACTCCCTACTCTCAGTTGACAGGAAAGATGGGGGGAGTGTAAAGAAGCAGAAAGAAATGAGGGGAAATGGCAGCAGGCACAGTAGCTGCCTAATGAAGTATCAGGGAAACTGAGATGGTCATAAGAATGGTGAGCTTCGAGGGTTGGCAAGATGGCTCAGAGGGTAAAGGCACTAAGATCTAGCTACTTGAGTTTGCCTTCCAGAACCCGAGTAAAGGTGAAAGGAAAGACCAGACTCTGTAAAGGTGTCCTCTGACTTCCACACAGCATGACACAAGTGTGTACAAACCCACACATAGACACACACATGTACCATATATACACACAGGCTCATACACTCCTGCACACACACACACACACTCACTCATATACCATATGCACACTCACATACTACATGCACACACATATGCACACATGTGCACACACATGCACAATCGTGCACACACATTCATGCACACACACTCGTATACCACATGCGTACACACGTGCACACATGAGCACATGCACACACATGCACACATGAGCACCCCCACACATTCATATACCACATGCACACATACTCATATATACATGCACTCACATATACATACATGTGCACCCACACACACACATGCCCCCACACACTCATGTACCACATGCACTCATAATAACAATAAATATTTCTTTAAAAAGGTGAGTCTGGGGCTGGAGAGATGGCTCAGTGGTTAAGAGCACCCGACTGCTCTTCCAGAGGTCCTGAGTTCAATTCCCAGCAACCACATGGTGGCTCACAGCCATCTGTAGAGAGATCCGATGCCCTCTTCTGGTGTGTCTGAGGACAGCTACAGTGTACTTATATATAATAAATGAATAAATAAACCTTTAAAAACAACCCTGAAACATGGTTTAAAAAAAAAAGTGAGTCTGGAGCAAAAAGAATCCATATATTTCCACAAATCATGGGACATTTTCATTTTGGGTTTCTTTGAAACTGTTATGGCATTAAAAAAAAAATCTGCTCTTCCATTACTGCATTTGTTGTGGTACCACTAAAAATAGCTTTTGCTGAAGAACTTGCTAGATTTTCTTTGTAATGTGCACTCCTAGTGGAATCGAACATGAGACAGAGAGGCATGCACAAAGAGCAGTTACACGCACTTCTTTGTGTTTGTTTTCTGCCATGCATTTAAGTCTATTTTGTGGGTGTATGAGACAATTTTCCATTACTGTTCCAAAGTACTTGAGTGAGCTAACTTAACGAGAGAGAAGGTTGGTTGTCAGATCATCGTTGTGGAAGTTTCAGTCCATCACCAATCAGCTCCTTTGCTTTGGTCCAGAGCAAAACAGCTCAGGTCATGCCTCCGATGCCAAAAAGAGAAGACGACCTAGGTTCCGAGGGTGCAGTCTAACGACTGGACACTTCCTGCAAGGCGGGTCTTAGTTTCCAATACCTCCCCATAATGTCTGGGGAGTGAGCCTTTGATCACACGGGCTTCCTCAGAGACATTTCAGATCCAAACCATACCAGGAAGTGCAAAGGTCAGTGAACTCTCTGAATTTGTCCAGCTCTATGTCGGTACAGCCTCAAGTCCTAAGCCAGGGACCACTTCCTCTTCCTTCTGCCTGCAGAGGTTGCTGATCAATGAATCAGATACCTCCCACCCAATTTCCCACACTCTGGTGCTCCAAAGTCCTCGGAGGTGACCTGCCTGACTTAACCTCAGTCTGAGGAAGAGAACTGGGAAGAAGGACGCAAATGTTTGTGTAATATATGTCCAGGTATTTCCTTACAGAACGTGTGTCTTGGTGCCCTGCCTTGCCTTGCTTTCCGACAGCTATTACTTGTGTTGCCTCGGTCCAAACTTCCAATTTAACACTTGATTACCCTGGAGAACTCCCACGTGGAATAATATTAACAGAGAGCTGGGGGTAGGTCTTCAGCGGGGTGACCACTCAGCCTGCTCCGTTACCCATCCGACATGAGGATACCTTTAGCGTTTCTTATTTAGAAATATTTGGGTTTTTTTGATGAGATGTTTCCAATTTAAATCCAGATGTTTGAGATCCTTGGATGAAGCCAGGAACTGGAAAAATAAATTATAGCACGGCGAACGAGTCCTGGTTTTGATGTCTCTATTTAGATGCAATCTGACAGCATGTGGAATTAAATATCAGGATTCTGGATCTGGGTCTAGATGCAGACACTGAAATTTTCTGTGGCTGGAAGAAGCTATTTATACCTCTGAGTTCATTTTCTGCACAACTGAAAGGGGGTTTATGATGTTGCATTCAGAGAAAAACACTAAGGTAAGGGACTACTCCTGTGGTGGAAAAGCTCATATTTTGTTTGGCATACTAACAACTGAAAAATGCAGCTTCTACCATGCAACTATGTCGGTTTTATAACATGTCCAAATGTTCCTTGATACCTCATTTGAAAACTGGAATCTGCAGAGCCGAGTTTGGTGGCTCACCCTCATAACTCTAGCACCAGGAAGTAGATACAGGTAGGTCAGAAGTTCAAGGCCAGCCTTAACTACTTCAAGTCTTCATTGTACATCTGAACTACATTTGACCCCTTCTCCAAAGAATATTTTTGAAGTCAATAGCATGTGGGAGCCTGAGGCAGGAAAAATCTCATCCTCAAGGTCAGCCCGGGAAATGCAGTGAAGATCCTGTAGTCAATGGACAAACAAGTGAGCTCTAGGCGAGCCATGCAGCTCAATGGCCAATCTCTTGTGAATTCAGACTCTCCTTCAGGCTTTCCTTGCTAAGTTGCATCCAGTAAACAGATGCAGAGGAAGTGACGGTGTTCATTAGACATAGATGGCAATGGCTTCCTCCTCACTCTCCCCGATCACTCCTTTGAAGAAACCAGCTGCCATGTTGTAAGGGTACTCGGACAGTCCTGGGGAGGGGTCCTCATCATGGTGTAGTGAGGCCAGCTGCAGATGGGCAGCTCGGGACTGAAGCTACCTGCAGACCACCATTGAGCAGTAAGCTCTTAGGAGCAGATTTTCCAGGGCCAGCCAGATAGGCAGATCTCTAACACTGGCATTCATAGTAGGCCTCTTATGCTCACGTAAGAGAATCCAAGCTAGAAATCCCAGCTAAACTTCACCTACCCCTAATCCAGAGAATGGCAACTTAATAACCGCCTATGGTGTGGGCCCAGGGAAATGTAGTGTAACTTATTAACCAAGATAATACAGAATTGGGTTGATTTATTATTCTTTTATAGTAATCACCGAATCTCCTCCCTCTCTCTCCCCCTCCCTCTTTCTCTCCCCCTTTCTCTCCCCTCTCTCCCCCTCTCTTCCCTTCCCTCCCTTTCTCTCTCTCTTTCTCTCTCTCCCCTTCCCTCCCTCTTTCTCTCTCCCTCTTTCTCTCTCTCTCCTCTCTCTCCTTCCTACCCTCCCTCTTTCTCCCTCTCTCTCTCCTCTCCTCTTCTCTCTCTCTCTCTGTGTATGTGTGTGAACCCCCACATTTGAATACAAAGAATAGTTTCCAGATTTTTCATCATTGAAATCCTACTCAAAAAGCAACTCCTGAGAGCACTCCTCCATCGCTGGTAGGAATGCAAACTTGGACAACCACTTTGGGAATCAACCAGGTGGTCTCTCAAGACCCAGATACACCATTCCTGGGAATATACTCAAAAGATGTTCCACCATACCACAAGGACACTTGTTCACCTACGTTCATAGCAGCCTTATTTATAATAGCCAGAAACTGGAAATAACCCAGATGTCACTCAATCCAAGAACAGATAAAGAAAATGTGGTTCGTTTACAAAATGGAATACCCATTCAGCTACTAAAAACAGGGACATCATGAAATTTGCAGGCAGATGGATGGAACTAGAAAATATCATCCTGAGTGAAGTAACCCAGACCCAGAAAGACATGCATGGTATGTTCTCACGTAAAAATGGATATTATCCTTACAAAGTGCAGGAGAACCATGCTATAATCCACAGACCCAAAGAAGCTAAGCAACAAGGAGGGCCCAAGGGAAAATGCTTGAGGCTCACTCAGAAGGAGAAATAAAATAGAATGGAGAGAGGGAACTGGGTGGGAGAGGAGCTGGGGAGAGGAACAGGGTGGGGATCAGGGAGAGGGAGGTGGGGGTGAAAGGGCTGGGAGGAAGAAGGGAAATGGGGGGCATCTTTGGGACATGTCAGAGGACGGAAGAGGCTCCTGGCAGTATATGGGGTGACCCTAGCTAAGGCTCCTAGCAGCTGGGGCTATGGAGCCTGAAGTGGCCACCTTCTGTAGCCAGGTAGGACTTTCAGTGGAGGGAGGAGGACACCAAGCCACCTACAAAACCTTTGACCCAAGATTTGCCCTGCTGACAAGATGTACAGGGATAACGATGGGGCAGAGATTAAGGGAAGGGCCAACTTGCGACACCCCATGGGAGAGCGCCAACCCCTGACCCTATTAATGACAGACACTCTGTTGTGCTTGTAGACAGGAGCCAGCACAGCTGTCATCTGAGAGGCTTAATCAGCAGCTAATGGGGACAGATTCAGGGACCCACGGCCAAACATCAGGCAGAGCTCAGAGAGTCCTGTGGAAGAGTGGGGAGCATTGAGGGAGACAGATGGGCCAAGGATACTACAAGAAGACCTAAAGTGTCTACTGACGGGTCCATGGAGCACTGAGGGAGACAGAGGGCTCAAGGATGCTATAAGAAGACCTAAAGTGTCTACTAACAGGTCTATGGAACATTGAGGGAGACAGAGGAGTCAAGGATGCTATAAGAAGACCTAAAGTGTCTACTGACGGGTCCATGGAGCACTGAGGGAGACAGAGGGGTCAAGGATGCTATAAGAAGACCTAAAGTGTCTACTGACGGGTCCATGGAGCACTGAGGGAGACAGAGGGGTTAAGGACGCTATAAGAAGACCTAAAGTGTCTACTGACGGGTCCATGGAGCACTGAGGGAGACAGAGGGGTCAAGGATGCTATAAGAAGACCTAAAGTGGGGCTGGAGAGATGGCTCAGCGGTTAAGAGCACCGACTGCTCTTCCAGAGGTCATGAGTTCAATTCCCAGCAACCACATGGTGGCTCACAACCATCCGTAATGGGATCTGATGCCCTCTTCTGGTGTATCTGAAGACAGCTACAGTGTACTTGTATATGATAAATAAATAAATCTTTAAAAAAAAAAAAAAGAAGACCTAAAGTGTCTACTAATGGGTCCATGGAGCACTGAGGGAGACAGAGGGGTCAAGGATACTATAAGAAGACCTAAAGTGTCTACTGACGGGTCCATGGAGCACTGAGGGAGACAGAGGGCTCAAGGATGCTATAAGAAGACCTAAAGTGTCTACTGACGAGTCCATGGGGGCTCGCAGAGACTGAACCACCAACCAAAGAGCATACACGGACTGGACCTAGGCCCCCTACCCATACATATTAGATGTGTAGCTTGTTTTCATGTGTGTCCCCCCAACTATTGGAGCAGGAGCTATCTCTGACTCTGTTGCTTGTCTTTGGATCCCTTTCCCCTTTCTGGGCTGCTTTGTCTGGCCTCAGTGGGAGAGGATGTGCTTGGTCCTGATGAGACCCATTGTACCAGGGTGGGGTGGTACTGGGGACTCCCCTTTTCTAAGGGGAGGGGGAGGGGGAGAAGGGGGTAAGACTGGGAGGTAAGAAGGGAGGGGGCTGAGGTTGAGCTGTAAAGCGAGGAAATAAGTAAATTAATGACAAAAAGGAATAATTCCTGAGTCCCCCTTTAAACCCACAGCTTGCTGAAGTAACCACACAGACGAACAAACACATGAGCTAACCGTTTTAAATGCACGGGGTAAGCACACGTTCTTATTACCCCACCCTGACTACTACTAATAAACTTAACAATGCGTCTGGGGTTACTTCCGGGTGCTTCCTGCATTAGCTTCCCTTTTCTATAAGGTCATCATTTTTCTTTTTATTTGTTTAGGAACATGTTTTAAAAGGAAAACAGCTGTGTGCTTATTAGGAAGATAAAACGTATCTTTCATGAGAATGAGATATGAGAAATTGCACTTGGGATATTAAATAATGCTCATGCAACACCACGACAAATAACTTCATACATCTGCCGGGAGCTTGTGGCTATTAATCCCCTCACTGTCTTGTAGGGACTATTTTGAATACATAATGGCCAAACAACAGCCAGACCTCTTAATATGAGAAACTTCTAGAACTCAGCCCTCTTTGAGTCTTCAAAGATAATTCTCCGGTTGCAAACCCAGTCTCCCCGTGTCTTTTCCAGCTAGAAATAGAAAACCATTTCTGAAAAAGGCACAGAGAGAAGGCAAGTTGGGGTGAAAAGTCTCACCAACTACAGTTAGAAAGGTGTTCAGGAAAGGGGAACGTGAGAGCTATCCTGAGTAAAAAGAGGGGCCAGGGAGTGTTAACGACTGTGTATATGCAAACATGTGTGTGTGTGTGTGTGTGTGTGTGTGTGTGTGTGTGTGTGTGTGCATACACATGTAGAATCCAGAGGTTGACTCAGTTGTCTAAGTCATTCTCTACCTTTAAAAAAATAGATTCTATTAATCCTTTGAGAGTTCCATCCAATCTGTTTTGATCCTATGACTCTCTTCTGTGTTTCTCAGAACAAGGCTCTCTCCCCGACTGAACCTGCAGCTCACTGACTAGAATACACTTGCTCACTAATCCCCAGCACCGAAATTGAAAGTACACGCCACTCTCTCATTTCTCTGTGGTCCCAGAGATCCCAGCTCAGGTTCTCATACTTTTGAGGAAGTATTTCCCTGACTGAGCCATTGTTCCAGCGCCGGAAGAGGGGGGAACATATTTACATTTCCTCCGAGTCCACTGGCACTGTGGGAAGTGGGTAGAAGCCATGTTCCCTGTTTCGATTTTTTGCTCCATCCTTTACCAATATCTCACTCTCCTAAACTCCCCAGTCCAGGTTCAGATTGTGAAAATGATCTTCACAGACTCCGGATCTCCTAATTAAACCAGACACTTTCTTCAGTTTATCAAACTTTGCCCTCGTTCCTTCCTTCATATAAGGAAACGGCAACTAATCATGGAGTGGAGTCAGCGCTTGGGGAAAGAACTTGGCTTTAAAGTGTGAAAAATGTCATTCTTCAACTCAGCCAAAGAGTTCAAGACCTGACTTCAGTCTCCTCTGGGTCAGGCTGCTGCCAGACTTGAAATAAACAATCTGGATGGAGCCTTTCAGGACTCCGACACAAAGCCAACATTGTTCTGAGCTAGCCCTCGTGACACAACAGCCATGCCTTGGGAAGCAAATGAAACCCGTCTCTAGTCGTACATTTTTACCTTGGGTCGAGCCAAGGTTTTATTCTGTTTTCCTCTCTCTTTATTCCTTTATTTTAGGAATATGGCTTTTTCCACATGGATCTAGACAACCTGTGCCAGAAAGCCTTTGTACCTCTGGAGGAGAAAAGGATATTCAGGCTTGATCCCAAGTTAGTTGCCAAGAACTGAGCTGTGTTCTTGGTGCTCCAGGCTGTGTTGCACTGTGGGTGTGCTGTGCACTGTGTCTGTTAAACACACCTTGGGGAATTCATTAACCTTAGGAGACTTTGTTCTCCGCTGCTTACATTGTTAGAGTTGTTCCGCTGCCTTAGAATAGCGAATAATACCAAAATAGAAAGTAGAAAATAGGACTCTCCTCCCCCCTCCCCCAGCCTGTGTTATGGTGTGTGTGTGTGTGTGTGTGTGTGTGTGTGTGTGTGTGTGTGTGTGTGTAGCCCAGGCTAACCTCAAACTCACCATGCTGTTATCAGAGTGGTTAGTGTCAGAGCCTGAGTCTGGCTGTCCTAAGAAGCTATGCTGGGCTAACCATCTTCAACAGGCCAACCACCAATAGGGCAAAGCAGAGATTTGAATAATGTCCCTGCATTGGGAAGAAGAAAAAGCAATGAAGTCTAAGGATTCCACCCCCTGACCACCAATTCCATCTTCAGCGTCCTGACGTGAGGTTGAGGATTAGACAGAGGATAGAGGATGCAGAGCTCAGCAGTCCTGGTGAAGGGATGGTCCCGCCCATCACTGACCCATCCCTGTCTCAGCTCCAGTCTCTCTTGCAAAGCGCTCTGACAAGCTGTGTAAACTGTGTAGAATTTCTTCCTGATGACTGGAGACAGTTTCTTCCTCTTACTGACATCAAGGCTTCAGCCTTACCTTCCCCCTGCATGGAATTCTCACGAAAACTGGATTTTTCTTTGAGTCTGTTGTTTTAATAGTTTGTGAGTCAAAGGGAAGGCCAGAGTAACTCTTTAGAATACCTTCCTTTCTGCCAGGATGGTAGAATTTCACTAACTACATACCAGACAAGACCAGGCAAGCATTTCTCTGGCTTGAGCTCCCCAAATCCCACTCGACTCCATGTCTTAATATCATAAGGCATCATCTTCCCTGGTTTCCTTCCTTGTTAGGGGACTTTGTCCAGACTCCTTTGCTACCTCTCCTCCTGCACTCAAATTCAACTGCCCGGGACTGGGCTAGTGGTCGTCATCTAGGAATGTACTCCACCTCCTGCCTCTGGGGAACCATCTAACCATCATCTGTGTTTTGATAATACCAAAATTTGTCACTTTTCTTTGGCTTTGGCATTTCCATCTCTAGCTGCCTCCTAGGAGTATGGCCACTTTGGCTACCCAGGAGATAGCACAAATTAAACATCTAAAAGTATCCTGGATCCAAAGCTACTTCTCCACCACTCTTGAGGAAATGCAGCCTTTGCCTACTCAAGTGCTCAACTAAAGACCGGAAGTCATCCCTTCTCTTCCCCATTTACTTCTAGCGCTGCCCATCTCAGCCTCCAGTACAGTCCCATAAGTCACCATCATATCCTATGGTCTGATTATCTGGGACAACATCCCAGATCAATGGAAATCTGACTGAGTCACTCAGTGACAAGCACTTAGGTCTTATTACTTTTGGACCAGTGTCCTCAATGACAGCCTGATGAGAGACTGAGAGACAGACAGACAGACAGACAGACAGGCAGGCAGACAGACAGACAGACAATTGCTACCCAGTTTGATAAGTGCTACTGGCAGAGAATATGTGGGCAGAAGTGTGGCACAAGTCTATCAGTGAGCAAGATTTTCTAGGCAGTGACACAAAATAGAAAGGGCGGTCACGGGATTGTGCGTCTGAAACTGGTCATGGTCTCTGTCTTAGTCACCGTCCCATTGCTGTGAAGAGACATCATGACCAAGGGAACTCATAAAAGGAGGTATTTATTAGGGTCTGGCTTACAGTTTCAGAGGACTGGTCAATTATCACGATGGCCAGGAACATGGTGGCGCATGTGGTGCTGGGACAGTAGCTGTGAGTGCTACATCCTGATCCACAGGCAGCAGGGAGAGAGAGCAGAGAGGAGAGCGGGGGGAGGGGGGGGGAGAGGGAGGGAGAGGGGAGGGGGGCCCTGGTATGGGCCTAGGAAAGCTCAAAGCCCACTCCCAGTAACACATCACCTCCAACAGAGACACACCTACTCCAAGAAGGCCATACCCCCTCGTCCTTCTAATCCTTTTTGAACCCAGAGCTATCTGAAGGGTAATGAAGAGACCCATCCTTACTGGTTAATTCATGCTCCAAATTTCAAAGTGAAAAAAAAAAACCCCATGCATTTGAGATTTGCAGAAGGAACTAAAACGCTAGTCACTCGTGTCTTCTTGTTGCACACGTTTTCGGTGTCATCCCAACGTTGCTAGCATTGCTATCTTTTAAAAAAAATAAAGTAAATTTCTACATTGGAATCCCTGGGGAAGAAAGCCACAAATGGAGCAGAGGAAAGGTCTGTACCATTACTGTATAAATGCCATCATTTGAGTGTGGCAGGAAAGTAGGCGCAAATCAACTAAGAGATGCCATTAGGCACTGGGTCTACCTTCTTCCTGTGGTTCACAAGACACACCCGTCCCTTCTTCTGAGAAGCCTGGGGAGGAAACTCATCACTTTGGGGGGAAGGCAGCACCAAAGAGATAGAAGCGAGTATTTGCCTAACTAATGTCTACCCCCTCTGCCCCATCTCAAAGCCCTATATAGGGTAAACTTTCCAACATGCAGGCGGTCACCCCAGCACAGCAAGCGCTTACTCATGGTAAGGAGTGCAATTGGATTAGTTCTCCGGAGGCAGGAATCAATAGCCCAGAATATGTGGAGCCGATTAGACATTGCTAATTAGAGCTCTCAGACATTAATCAAACACCACGTATGGGGCTAATCAACCAATGTAGGAAGCAGAAAAAGTCAATAACTACCCAAGCCTCTCCTTGAATCTTCCAACCTGGTTCACCTTGAAATCCAGCCTAAAAATGGTACTCCTGCAGTGTGCGTCTTAGGGTTAGGGCAGTGCTGTTTCATGAGCTCCTGTGTCTTCTAAAACAAGAAGAGGATGTGATGTCCTAAGACCTCTACTTAAATAAGCACAGGCCTTGTCATTGATGGGGCATCAGGGCTATGGGTCAGCTGCAGGCTGGTCCCAAAGAGGCTGGCCAATGAACCTAAGGCAGGAACGGTAAATAAAGACAAATGTTCACTTACTAATATGTTACCCATGAGTAGGCCAGCGTGTAATTCATACAATTGCTCCTGTGCCATAAAGTAATAAACTTTATTAGGCTTGTGTTTATGCACATGAGCAGAAAATGAATGTATGGTCAAATCAAATAACGCTTTATAAAGTCTAGATGATACTCCTCTAGGTTTCTCTGACCACCGTGGTTTGGAGAGCTTTGGTAACCTGCTTTCTACGGTTTGACTTTAAGTCCTTTAATATGGCAAAGTGTATCGGCCTCAGATAGATTCTCTTTACAATACTGAGCAATCCAGACACACTTAAAAATGAATAGCATAACATAAGAATAGTTCAAAATACCTACATCCTAGCTGCTGGCTCCCTAACATCTCTGAGTGTTATGCACAACTTACTTCTTAGGCAACATGTTTTTGCATATCATTAGAATCTCCTTTTTAAAAAATATTTTTATTGAAAAATCACATTTTGTGTGTGTGTGTGTGTGTTTGTGTGTGTGTGGTGTGTGTGTGTGAGTGGTGTGTGTGTGAGTGGTGTGTGTGTGTGAGTGGTGTGTGTATGAGTGGTGTGTGTGTGAGTGGTGTGTGTGTGTGGTGTGTGTGTGTGTGTGAGTGGTGTGTGTGTGGTATGTGTGAGTGGTGTGTGTGGTGTGTGTGTGTGTGGTGTGTGTGTGTGAGTGGTGTGTGTGTGGTATGTGTGTGGTGTGGTGTGTGTGTGTGTGTGAGTGGTGTGTGTGTGAGTGGTGTGTGTATGTGTGTGTGAGTGTGTGGTGTGTGTGTGTGAGTGGTGTGTGTGTGGTATGTGTGTGGTGTGGTGTGTGTGTGTGGTGTGAGTGGTGTGTGTGTGAGTGGTGTGTGTATGTGTGTGTGAGTGTGTGGTGTGTGTGTGTGAGTGGTGTGTGTATGAGTGGTGTGTGTGTGAGTGGTGTGTGTGTGTGGTGTGTGTGTGTGTGTGTGAGTGGTGTGTGTGTGGTATGTGTGTGGTGTGTGTGTGGTGTGTGTGTGTGTGGTGTGTGTGTGTGTGAGTGGTGTGTGTGTGGTATGTGTGTGGTGTGGTGTGTGTGTGTGTGAGTGGTGTGTGTGTGAGTGGTGTGTGTATGTGTGTGTGAGTGTGTGGTGTGTGTGTGTGAGTGGTGTGTGTGTGGTATGTGTGTGGTGTGGTGTGTGTGTGTGTGAGTGGTGTGTGTGTGAGTGGTGTGTGTATGTGTGTGTGAGTGTGTGGTGTGTGTGTGTGAGTGGTGTGTGTGTCTGTGGTGTGTGTGTGTGTGTGTGTGTGTGTGTGTGGTGTGTGTGTGTGTGTCGCATCATTGAACTTTGGTTTCTTCAGAAATAGAAAACCACCTTGAAATGAACTCAGATCCTAAAAGATTCACAGTAGAGTTAAATTCACATACCGTAGGGACCAAGCAGACTTTAGGCTCTTAGAAAGCATGCTCCTCCAGCCCCTCTCAGCACTACCAGCTCTAGACTTAAGAGGGAAGGCTGAAGTAGAATTCCAGGAGTGAATTATTGGCTACAGAGCAGTGCTGGAGGATGGGAAAGCACAACATAGGAAAATTAAGACTGGAATCAAATGTTGCCTGGACCCCAGGTCATGACATATTGATGGTGGGACCTGGACAAATACATGATGTCCCCGAGCCTCTGAGATAAAGACAGGAGTGTCCAAGGTCATCGTGTGATATTAGACAATACATATGAGCACTTGGGATACCAGGTGTGCCTGGAGTTAGGAGACAGTAGATGCTCAGCTAAGTCCCCTTGGCTTCTCCCGTTGATGTTGGATGTTGGATACTACAGTCCAAAGAGCAGTAACTGTATTTTTTTTCATCTTTTATACTTTTAGTGCCTGGCACTGTGGTGGTGCAAAACTGACTGAAGAAATTATTACTGAGGCAAAATAAATTGACTGAAGGACATGAAAAGAATTAATAGTGGAACAGAAGAATATTTCTTTCTTTTCTACATACCAGTCAATACTGAACAGGATCTCCAAGGACCTGGGAATTAGAGGAAACACTTCAGAGGAGTAGGATAGATTCTTCCAGCCATTTCCACCTTTGAAAAGATTGGGTATAGTGGGAAAAATTATGTGTCATTTTATTTTTTTAATTAAATTAGAATCACTTCATTTCCCCTCTTCCTTTTCCTCCCTCAAGCTCTCCCCGTTCCCTCCCTCCAACTCCTCCTGTTCCCCCACCCCTTACTTACTTTCAAATTCATGACCTCTTGTCCTTTGATTGTTAGTGTTACATATTGTCTTAGTTAGATTTCTATCTAGCATGATAAAGACCAGGACCAAAATGGCTTGGGGGAAGAAAGGGTTTATTTCAGCTCACGGATCTTCTTCACAGGGGAGAAGTCGAGAGAAGGAACACAGTGAAGGGACTGAAGGCAGGAACTGAAGAAGAGAATGAAGAAGGAGGTGTCCTGACTTGTTCCCTGGGCTCGTCCAGATCGCTGTCTTATGTAACTCAAGACAACCAGTCCAGGCAGCATGCTATACGCAGGACCCTTCCACACCAAACACCCATCAAGAAAATACTTTATACATTTGCCTACAGGCAATCTGACAGAGGCCTTTCTTTTCCAAATGGGGTTCCTCTTCCCAGAAAACACTAGCTTGTGTCAGTTTGATAAGCAGAGAGAGAGAGAGAGAGAGAGAGAGAGAGAGAGAGAGAGAGAGAGAGAGAGAGAAATATTGTTTATATGTATAGTGTCAGGAACGACCACTTGATATTGGATAACCAGTAAGGAAGCTCATCCCCGAGGAAGACTAATCCTCCCTCCCTCAGCTGCCGTTCATTGTGTAGTGGCATGGGATGGGGCCCCATGAGAATTCCTTCTTCTACTTTAGCATGTCTATTGGCATCGTTGAGGTCTTCCTTAGGCAGCCAAATGGTTACGATCTCACAGATGTAGCTTTCCTGTCATTTTTTAGGAGACGAGATCTCACAGAAGACTTCTTGGTCCTCTGGCCCGCACCCTCTTTCTGCCCCCTCTTGGTAATGTTCCTTGAGCATTGCAGGTCGTGTGTTGTAGATACATTCGCTGAGGCAGGAGGTCCACTATCAGCCATTCTGTGCATTTTGAACCACTGCAGTTTCCTGTAATGTTGTTTCATCTGCTGATGAGAAGAGAGATCTACATTTGCCTGTAGGTGTGAGGATAAATATTCAGAAAGCAATTAGGGGTTAGGCTGGTCCAGTAACATGGCGATTGTAGGTTCTCCTCTAAGATCCATTACCTTAATAGCTGTGGGGAGCTGACTAGGTTTCCAGAACCAGGCATAATCTCCCTCCTGTAGAGGAGCCCTTAAGTCCAATTAGAGAGCTATTGGTGACTGCCTGCCATGATCTGCAAGTCACTATTGCACGTTTAGGGATAGCTTGCTGTGCTGGCCGTCAGTGTGGTTCATAAACACCACAGCTGGGTAGGTGAATTGATTGCTTTTCTTCTTTGGCAACGGGCAAAGCATCTTCCAGGTACTGTGAAATCTGGGCCTCCAGGAGGAGGCTTTTCGGGTCAGATCCAGCTTGAATCTTCTGAGTCCGATGTTAGACATGGTGCGTGGTGTCTTTTACTTTAACCTCTGAGAGACAACCAAGAGCAACAGCAATAGCCTATATCGTTTTGGGAGTCTCTTGAACTGCCCTGACCAACATCTGGAAAGGAGGTTTTCCATGCCTGGTGCTAGGGATTTTGCTTGATGGTCTAGGGCTTTCGGTGGGGGTTATTTTCAGACCAAAAGGCATAACTTGGGTTCAATAAAAAGATAGAAAAATAGATACATAGGTAGATGGATATCTATGTATGGATATATATACATATATGCTTATATATTGCCCATAGTTTGAGGTAAATACAAAATAATGCTTCCTAGAGGCTTTCCAAACATACTGTTATTGCTCCTCCCTCCTCCTCCTGTACTGCACATTCCTCCCTCCATTAAAGCGCTCCTCCTCCTTATTTTCCCCATTTACTGCTTCACATCATTTGTACCCTGCTATTTCCTCCTCCTCCAGGGCTCCTGCCACCATGGTCCTTCCTTTCCTCCTCTCTGTGGTTGGCCTTTTATAATCTGGGGAATACTCATATCTGCAAAATAAAAGGCAAAGGAAGAGGTTGTGGCTCAGTTGGTAGAGCGCTTGCTTACCACGCGTGAGACCCCGAGTTCGATTCCCAGGGTCACTCGAACAGACAGTGGTGATGCACACCGCTGACCTTAGCAGTCAGAGGTTAAGACTGGAGATCGAATGCTCAGATGCAAAAAAATGTTTGAGACAAACATGGGCTACACATATGAGACCCTACCACATTTTTTTCTAAATGTGTATGTGGGCATGTGTGTGTGTATGTATGTATGTATGTATGTATGTATGTATGTATGTATGTATATGGAAAATAAATGAAATATTTATTTTATGAACTGTATAAATAATTGTTTAAAAATGAGACTACAGAACCCAGAGACTAGAGAAAGAATATGGCTTAATATACTTTAAAGCAGGGAATAATATTAATATCCTATATAATTCTCAAGGTAAGTGTTCCTGGACCACGAATATACCAGGGCTAAGAAGACAGAGGGAAACACTGTGCCCCAGGAGAGCCTTAGCTATGCTGTGAGAGGAAGATCCACCAGGACAGGGCCAGCACTGACCATCAGAGGCTGACCAGGGTCCAGCCACAGACTGAGGGCACAGCATTTCCTGAAACCAATGTTCCGTACAACATGATTTTTAAGTTGACGACTCACGTTCACGTTACTCTGTTGGCGATGACGTAATGGTGATAATAATTAAACTTCAAAGACTTAACAGGAGTTACAAACTAGCTGCCTTATCTTACATCCAACCGAATCCCGCTGAGACCCTTTCCGCAAGCAGGCTGAGAAGGCTAGCTCCCCAGAGGGACCGCTTTCTCTCCTGCTTGCTTCGTTCTACACTGATGCTGGTTTCGACCGGATCGTCGTCGCCCACCCCCGAAACAAATCTTCATTGAGTAAATCAGCCCTTTATTTGTAACGGAAGAGCATCACACTTGAAAAATCACATTTCTCCTCTGCATGCTTGGGACCTAAATATCTGTCGTTTGGAACCAAATTCCCAATTCCAAAAATACTCGGAGTCCCCAGCTTAGCGGAAGCCCGGACACAGGAAGCGCCCAGTGGTTGGCATCCGGCCACATCACATGGGACCTGGAATAAAAGCCCGTGGTGCTCCGTGGTTCCCCAGCCTTTATTACATGGATCCTGGTCCTGTGACACACTGATGCTGACAACCCAGCAGATGCTGACAGGGAGAAAAGGACTGAGCGTTTCCTTCAAATTTTGAGCCTCTGAATTTCACTCAGAGGCCTTTTTTTCCCGGGCTACCCTTGCCCTGCCTTTAGTCATTAGACTCCATCACCCCAAGTCACTTCCTATATGCAGCCCGCATTTCCTGTAATGAGGGGGTGCTGAGACGCAAGCGCTCCACAGCCGCATTAAGTCTCAGGTTATTGAATTAGGTTGGCATAATTTTAAATATTAAGCAATCTTCCCAGCCCCTGGTTATTGTCACTCAATGCGGGAGACACATGTCATATTATCTGCCCGACACTGTTTCCCCTTGTCTGACAACAGCACCCCCTTCTCTTTTTGGGTAATTATCCCCCTGCCAATCCAGGTACCGCTGACTAGCCAGGGAAGAAAATGGCTCCCCATGAAGGGGCATCAGAGACCCATCCTGGGTTTTCTATGCAGACACAACAGGGGCAGTCATCTTTCTCTTAGGCCATCACTCTCCCGCCTCAGAAAGCTTGGAGAGCTCTCTGTAGATTTGCCCAGCTCTCAGACTAAAAGAACGGACAGCCTCATCCCCAAACTCTGGGTGCAGTCATGCCTGACACCAGCTGTACCTCTGCGGCTCCATTACGAGGCGGTTGTTTGCTCTTTCTCCACGCTGTCCCCCTCCAGGTTTGGTCACAGGTTTTCTTCCCACCAGCCTAAGCCCTATGCAGATCATTTAATCTGTTGGTTCTAGATCCACCCCACTTTATTTCAGCATAGAGCTTTCCCTAGGTAATTAATCGCTACCCTCTAGGCTCCGTGTTCTCAGAAACTTCTAGAAATGCCTCATCCTGGCACTAAGTCTTAATTTGCTCCATTGGTCTCACAAGCTCTATGCTGCCAGCACTTTCCCTTGTATCTCACACCCTGTTATTCTTAGTCCCTTTTCCTTTTGCTAGACTTTGGATTAAAGGTTTTCTATAGCCAGCGTTATTAATGAGGTCACCAGCCTAGCCATTAATGAGCTTTGAAATCATATGTAAGCCTTATCTGAATATTCATGTTTAGATGCCTTAGTCACCAATGCTATATAACAAGTTATTCCATATTCTAACAGTATAAAACCACAGACATCTATTGCTTCACAATTCCTGTGGGCCGAAAATTCAAATGTGGCCCAGCTAGCTGCTACCTAAGGCAATTAAGGAGGGGCACAAAGTCAAGAACGTGATGGGAATTGTGGTCAACTGGAAAGGAAAATCCATTCCTAGCTCCCTGTCCTCAATGCTTTGGGAGAAGGTCTTCCTAGGTCTCGGCTTGTGAGCCCCAGGAGCAATCCAAGAGCAGTGGGTGGCCCTTTGGCTGGTCTGTCATCTAGCCTTGGATGTGATATGATTTCACCTGGACTACAGTCTACAGATGAGGCACAGGTCACTAGGCCTGACCAGAGCTCCAGGTGAAAGGCTTCCACAGCATCTGAATGCCGGGAGGCAGGGGCCGAGGTTTGCTACAACAGTGCTGTGACAAGGATACTCCGATGTTGTCCCCTCCTGTATCTGTACTCTCTTAATTTCTGTTTCAATCATCAGCTTTATCCAATGTCTTTACCTTCACACACACAAAAGAAATTGCCAGACTGTTCTGTGTAAATACACTAGATGCCACCCACCTCAGCTTTGGAATGACAGTCCTTATTGCCCCCTGTTGCCAAGTTTGTGACACAAAGATCCTGCTATCACCTACTCGCCAATGAGCACCCCCAACCACACACACGCACACACTACACATGGCTATTTGATGAAAAGAGGGATGCTTTTTTAAAAGAAAGAGGAATGCTTTTTTAAAAATATTCAATTAGTATATAAAGTTTTAAATAGCATATAAGCACTATGAGTTTTTGTTTTGCTTTGTTTTGTTTTGTTTTGAGACAGATTCTCATGTAGCCCAGGCTAGCCTTGAATTTGTTATGTAACCAAGGCTGATCTCAGAAAACAAAACTTACTAGGTGGAAAATTTGGCTAGCATTTCTCCATAAATCAACCAGCCACACGGCCTGCTCTACTGAAGGAACGTTGACCCCTAATTACCATTTAATCATACAGAATGTCCCAAATACGTAAAGGGGTGGGGTTTACGGTAATTTATGCGTGTACTGTTTTGTCTGTAGGTGACACTGGCTTTTCTTTTCACTATGAGTTTGATGGAGAATTCAGTGTCACCCTTGCAGCCAGGTGCCACTGGCTAGGACCCTCCCAAGTCTCCAGGTTTCATCCAACGTCACTTTAGCATCAACATCTGTGAGGAAAGGCAAGCAGTACCTTAACACCCATATAGAAATGGTTTTGACTTCAGGAACACGCGGAAAGTGACTTAGGAACCCCTGGGAATGCAGGACACCCCTTGGAAGCCACTGTTACAGACTGCTATACATTTGTATTTTAACCCTGCTGTGTGTATACATGGTGGTTTGATAGATTATCTACTTCCTTCTGCTTTCCAAGGTCTGCCGGGAAAAGAGACTTGTAATCAGATGTTCTGAACTAATAATGAGCAAGAACCACCCCGATAGTCCTCAAACATCACTAATTCACAAGTTTTCCCAGAGAAACATAATTACTCAAGCCTAAAATGAATGTTTCAAAAGACTTTTCTCAATCTGGAAACAACCATCTCTTTCCACAAATAGTGAAAGAAAAAAAACAAAACAAAACAAAACCAACCCCATAGTATCCTTGCTAAAGTGCATATATAACTATTCAATCTTTCACAAGAGCTTTCCATCAAGTATGCTTCCTGAAGATCCCCACATTGAAACATTGAAAACTCACTTGTAGGAAGAGTGTCGTAGTCCAAGCGTCTCCCTCTCCTCTCGCACTTCTGAGCTCACATTGGTGAATTACATTGTATGCGATTCGCTTGCATGTATCTTTTAAATCCTTTTACCTACAGACTGTGAGTCCCTCCTGTTGGGGATAATTAGAGAGCAGGAAGCTGGGGATTGGGTAAGAGGGGAGGGGGGCAGAACAGATGGCAAGGAAGAAATACAGCTTCCTTGGGCATGAAGCTCTGGGAGACATAAAGGAGAGAGCAGGGGAGGAAACTTCCATTTGAACGGCCCTGTAGGCTCTGGAAAAGCAGAGGGTCGAGGTGAGTGTGGAAGGAGGTAGCAAAGTGCTCTTCTGAGTGAAGGATGTTGGGCTTTAGCACTGGCGACCAAACATGTCTACCCAGCTGGGTTAAATAAAGCTTTCTGCAAAAATCTTTCCGTTAAAAAAAAAACAAAAAAAAACAAACTTCATCACACGTCTCCGAGACTAGGGTAGACGTTGTTGAACATGTGAATAAAAGGCATGTGTCAATGTCATTGCTTGCACGCACACGCATAACATACTTGAGCATGCCATCTCTAGATATGTGCATTTTTTTTCAGTGAATCGAAACAATTTGAAAGCATGGTATAATCATGGAGACCGTCCTGAGAAGTCTCTATTGAGGGAGAAGGTATACACGAGAACAAAGGCTGTGATGCCCACTGCCACCCTCTCAAGTTGTGGAAACTCGGCTGAGGGTCTTGCTTCTGTGGCCCTCTTGCAGCTGAGGTACCCGTGAGGACTCCTCTTGGCCCGCTTGTCAGCTTTGCTCGTTAACTCTGCCTTTGCACAGACAGTGGGCTGAGGGTTTGAATGAATTGATCAGGGTCTTCGTGTTCCCACTGTAAGACCGTGTCTCCTGCAATCTGTCCCAAGTCCAAGCTCTCCCTCTCTCAGACTTTATCTGTTGAAAGGCCTATGATTCCATACATCCCCCCACCCCAAATCCTAATAACTTAAGACAACCACATCCCTAAGTCTAACGCCCCTCCTAAATTTGAAATTTTTCCTTTCAACTTTCAAAAAAAAATAAGAAAAACGAATGCCAATATTATATGCAAAATCTCAGAGACACATGGTCAACAACATCATAAAAGAGGATACCTAGTGTGTAGGGCACTTTAAAGTGTATTCTACCCCGTATTCCTCAGTTTCACTGTAAGGAAAACCATTCGAAGACTGTCGTGTAACCATGGGAATGGCTAGGCTGAAGTGGTGACATCAAGATTCTGTGTAGGAAATGGGGAAATGGGAAGTTTCCCTGAATATGAGGACGTGAGCTTTGCATCACCAACTGGAGAGATGGCAGTGTCCACCGAACATCGGAGGTAGCCTGCAGCCCAGTCACTATTCTCCTAGGGGCACAAAGGCATTCAAGAAGGCTCAAATACAGACATCAAGGTAGGAGGGGGACTTGCTGGGAAGAACTGCTCTAATGAATACAGGGATTTAAAAAAAAAAAAGAAGCAGTGGGTGGGAGGGCGGGTGGGTATGTTTATAACTCGTTATAAACATGAGTGAAGTCATTGAGGAACCGAACCAAACTAATTAACCAAAGAAAATTCCTCTTAATTACAAAACGGTGCTTATAATGGTAAATGTTCTGTTATATTACTTTTACTACAGTAATAATAATAATAATAAAAACGGGGACAAAATGAGAACATTCACAGAGCCTCTCAATATGCAAACATTGAAAAGGGAGTAGAGGAAGCCGCCAAAGCTACTCCTTGAATTTATTTTACATGTATGTACTCGTCTATTGTATTTTACATGTATGTACTCGTCTATTGTATTTTGCATGCACACGTGTGCGGGTCAGTTCTCAGGAGTTGGTTCTCTCCTACTGTGTGCAGTACTAGGGATCAAACTCAGGTCCTCTGGCCCTAATATGTGCCGCTTCAGGGATCAAATTCGGGTCCTCAGGCTTGGTGGTCAAGCACACCTAGCTGCTAAGCCGTGGTAGCTCCAGTTTAAGGATCACTGCCATAACAACGACAACGAGGAAAATCCACCCTTCCCGTTCTTAAAAAAACAAAAGAGTAAGTAAATCCGGCCCATTCCCCTGGAGCATCCACTTAAGGTCAGAGAACTCCAGGATTGTGCAGGCAAAGGAGGCTGGCAGAGTTTTGCTTGGGAAAGCTGGCTGTTTGTCAACAGAAATCACAGTTGGTGGCTATGGTAAGACAGTGCCAAGCACCACGAAGGGCCAAAGACAGGGCTATCATAAAACAGGATGGGGATTCTTTCCTAAGTCTCTGGGACCATGTTTCCCTCCTCTGTGTGCAAAAGCTAGTTGGACTTGCAGAGTGACTCTGTCCTCTTTTCTTTAAGCACTTGTCACCCTTAAAGTAGAGAACTGGACTGATTTGGAGTATCCTGTCGTACTGACTTTCGGGCAAAAATTACCCACCACCCCCCGCTCCTGCCCCACTTCACAAATACCTTGTGAAGCCGTGTTACCTAGCACTGGGCAGGCTGAGGCAGGCCGACCATGAGTTTGAAGTCAGCCTGAACTGTTACAAGTCATGGTCTCAAAAGAAACAGAAAACCCAGAATACCCAACGAGACGGGGAAAGAGAAAGCCCATCCTATAAAAAGACGATTTGACTCCAGAGAGAAAAGAAATAGTAGAAAGCAGCTTGCTGAAGGCTGATCCATGGATACTCTCAAAAACTAACCAACCCAAACCAACAAAACCGAGAATAATGTTACTGTGATTTAAATGCTCTACCATGGAGCCCAGAATGTTTGGGATAGAAGTGAATCCCTACAGAAAATGGACGGCAGTTTCAGAAACCTCCTTGATGGCTCACTTTGTTCTGCCTAATATTTTGGGGCAACAAACCCAACAAATTGAGGTCTATCTCTCCAACCTTCCCTTGCTCTCGCTCTCTTTCTTTTTTAATCGGATTATTTTATTTATTTATATTTCAAATGCTGTCCCCTTTCCTGGTTTCCCCTCCACAAACCCCCTATCTCATCCCCCACCCCCTGCTTCAATGAGGGTGCTCCCCCACCCACCCACCCACCTCACCACCCTGGCCTTCCCCTACACTGGGGCATCGAGCTTTCACGGGACCAAGGGCCTCTCCTCCCACTGATGCTACACATGGAGCTGGAGCCATGGGTCCCTCCATGTGCACTCTTTGGTTGGTGGTTTAGTCCCTGGGAGCTCTGGAGGTCTGTCTGGTTGATATTGTTGTTCTTCCTGTGGGGTTGTAACCCTCTTCAGTTCCTTCAGTCCTTCCCCTAACTCCTCCACTGGGGTCCCAACAGAGAGAAAACTCTTAGATCATTCATTTATCACCTAAAAGGCTCCCAACTGCAATCTCAGGGCTTTCCACCTTTGTCCAAGTTCCCAAAATAACAACTCTGAGACTTATTATTTATGAATAATTGCCCAGGCCATAAGCTTTGGCTTGTCCCCTGACTAGCCCGTAGCTTAATTAACCCATTTATTCTATTCTAAATCCTGCCACACGCTTAGTTACCTCTCCTCAGGTTCATAAGAACCACCCCCATAACTTTCAGGGTGAACTGGCTTCCAGTTCTCTACCCCAGAATCCTCTCCCCGCGCCAGAACTCCCGCCTCCTGTTTCCTGCCTAAGCTGATAGGCCAACGGCTATTTTATTGACAGGTGATGCTTCCATACAGTACACAAGAGACTCTCTATACACCCAACCAAAAAGAGACAAATTGCCTTCAGTCCCTTCCCTGAGACTTCCTCGGTCAGGATGGATTAAAGTATTATAAAAGGGCGGGCTTCATTGTTGGCGATTGTGTGTTCTCCATCTACTCAGCTTCCAGAGAGAATCATTTACAAACTCTTCAGTTCTGGGGACCCACTCGGCTGTCTGGAGATCACTTACTGCCCCCCAAAACTGCCTCCATTTCCACACCTTCCCTCCCTGTGAAGAAGACAGGTGAGTGCCTGAGTCTAATGGGGGTGATCAGAGGCCATCTTTCTCCTGTATGCCTTAGGTGTATTTCTTTTCTGGTGATATATGGTAGGGCAGAAGAGACATCTCCCTTGCCATGTGCAAATGTATTAGCAGTCCTTCCACCAAGAAGAAGGAATAGCGGCACCATGGGGCTCCCCTGATAAGACACAGATGGGGGATTCGGGCAATGCTAGATCCCCGGCAGCAAACATACTAGCAGCTCAGGCTGTAAGACAGAGCAATGGGGAGAGGAGAGAAAAGAGCGAGATGCACACACAAAGATTGTCTGCTATGGCCAGAATACATCAGGATGTGGGGAAACCAAGGGAGGAGATGCTGAGAAGATAGACGAAGAATGGAAAGGCTCCACGTTTAACGCTGCCTTCTTTTCTAATTACAGTTCTCCTCCTGGGAACATTCTAGAACCAGCGGGGATTGTTGTGATTATTACTACTGCTTATTGCATGTTGATATCCAAATACATAAATTATGCACCCAATCCTCCCACCTGCTGCATTCTAAATGAGTGTTTTCCAGAATGGCATCTCTGAGAATTCGTTTATCAGCAAATCAGGTAATGCGCAGGCCTATGTCTTTGTCATAAAATGCATCTACACATCTCTCTCTGTCCCTCCATGCTGGCATTACGGGATGCACAGCCATGCCTGGCTCTTTGTGTGGGTGCCGGGGATTTGAACTTGTGTCCTCATTGTTGCCCACCAATGCTCTTGCCAGCTTCCACTCTTCCAAGCCCCCAAGACAAAACTCTTGACATTCTGTGCTGATTTTTAACTTACACAAATAAGTTCCTCTGAAGATGTTCAGAGTTGTAACCCTGCCCTGATGGTGACCCTCTCTCAGGAAAGGCCTCCCATAGCAAGCATTAAAAGGCACTTTGCACTGGCTCCTGGGTGACACATTACCTGCACTATGCAGTTCCGGAGGCTGCAGCCTTCAGACCCCTTCCACATCCAGGCTGTTTGTACCTTCCTCGACCTCTTACAGCAGGATCTGTATTTATAATTCATGCCCCTCTGTTGGTTTCCTCTCCCGGTCCCTCTGGGCTGGTACTTAAACAAAATCTCTACCCACATTGAGCATGTGTCAATCCTTCCTCAATTAATAATTGATAGTAATGGTGATAATCACGGGCAAATGTTTAAGAGTATTTATCTTTTGTCTTTCAACTGAAGGTCACTTCTTTCCTTGTTACAAGGAAGCATCATTGAGACACAGATAAACTCAGACATCTTGAAACATCACTGACTGGATTTTATGTAATAGTTAACAAGAGGCATACACCAAACCTTGGAGATGTCCTAACTGTATTAACCATCATAATTTAAACTGTCTCCCAATGTGATTACAACAGTATTTCCCCTAAGAGAACACTTTTTCCTCCTACCTACTCCAATTTGTCACTCTTATCTATCCTCAGTTAAGGCCAAGGTCACCATTGGGCCACAGGGCTGGAGGGCGACTGCCCAAAGAGGTCTGTCCTCCTACCAGCAGAACCTGCTTTGTGTGGGAGCTTGTGAGAAAGGCTGTCTCAGATCCACTGGAATCGGAACCTGACATTCCTCCCGCCTGCTAGACAGCCCTAGTGTCTACCCTCAAACTAAACTCCCAGCTGAGTCCTATGTGCGTATTGTGGTTTGAAGGGTGTTGTTAAGGGTCCCTGCATAGCCTTGAGGATTACGTGGCCTGAGAATTACATAGCCTGAGGATTACACGGTAGCACCAAGAAGACCTAAGCCTCTGTTAGTGACTGGGAAGTAGATTCTGACTGTGACTAGTGGTGTGTGTGTGTGTGTGTGTGTGTGTGTGTGTGTGTGTGTGTGTGTGTTGTATAGGTGGGTGTACTCAGGTATGTTTGCCCATATGCATACCATATCCCCTCTCAGGGATGAAAGAAAGTCATTTCAGAAATGTAAGGCACACTGCTGTCCTTTGGCAAGGACAGCCAGACCAGAAAAGGTTAATGCACGCATCACGAATGTCCATCTTCTAAGTTGGTTAATGGATCTTCCTAGCTTGCCTGACTGTTTGTTCCTTTGCCAGATAGCCCAGCAGCTCCCTGAAGCATCCCCGTAATGTAGCTGCCTCGCCCAAATGCTAGAAGCATCTAGGTTTATCCCCAAGTTCCTGGTTTAACAAAATACATCTGTGCCATAGAGGCCACCAGAAGAATTTGCCTTGTTTTCTACGTCTGTGGAACAGAGGCATATGGATGGTAGAGTAGCCAATTAAAAGGTGTATTTCAAATAAAGAAGGCTTTCTCTTGCTTTCTTCCATTGACCTACCACTACTGTGACAGTGTCCCAAGGAATAGCCCAGGAGTCTTAGGCCTGAGCACTCCTGGGGAAATAAACTCTATCAGGGGTCCCTGGGCCTTTTCTCTCCTCCTCTGGACTGCCTTAGCCCACACTGATGATTTCACTGGGGTTGGAATGGATGAGCTCCAGAAAGGTGCCTTTTAACCCTGAAGTTCTGTCTCAGTGGGCTGGAGTTGACGATCAGCAGTTGTCAGGGTGTTCTATGAGATCAGACCTACTCACATACCCTCACAGAGGAAGAAGATTGGTCAGGAGGCTCAGGAAGCTTCGTGAGCGTCTCAACCCCACCCCCACCCCATCCATCAGATGATCTAAGAGGTGAAAAATTCACTGGGATCTCCCCATGGTACAACGGCCTGTGAGTTGCCCATGCTTCTTAAATAGGCCCCACGAGCTCAGATCACCAAGATGGACTTAGATGAAATCCTTTCTCCTGCCTGTGAGAATACTCTCGCTCCCTGGGAAGAACAGACCTTTCTCTCTGTCTCCTCAGAAGAAGTCACGGAATGAAGAGAAACAGCCAAGGGAGAGAGAGGTGAGAAAGGCAAACTGCTGAGAAGGAGAAAGGCTTGGGGGATGGGAAAGTTGGTGGCTTTGGCCTCTTGCTAAATGAAAATCAGAACCAGGGGGAGGACAGTGACATCTGGGATGAATGTGAAGGTGGAAAGGGAGACACCATGGCAACCCCCACAGTGGGCTCCTTAACTCTGGAACATTCGTTTCCTGAAAATCCCAAGCCTCCTCCCACACCATGTTAGCAGGGCTAAGGAACCACGTCAGGTTTAGTTGACTAAAACCTTTTTCTTTGTTTTCTGAGACAGGGTTTTCTGTATAGCCCAGGTTGCCTCAAACTCATGATGTAACTAAGAATGGTCTTGAATGTCTGATCCCCTTTTCTCTGCCTCCCAAGTCCTGGGGTCACACTGATGGACCATCTAAAACACTGGGGGCCTTGTGGTTTTGTATCTTGATCATGAAGAGCTCCCAATATTATTAAAGTGAAAAGTTCAATTTGTTTGTGAGGTTTGAACAACTTAATTTTTTTTACATCACGACATGGGTCAGATTAAAATTTAGACACTAAGAGCGCCGTCATCTGCTCGATGGCCCCGTCACTTTGAGAAGTGGCCTTTGTTACAAATGGAAAATAGCTGTGCTGACCCTGCAAAAAGACGGTGTTCTGCAGTAGAGAGCAGACGCAAGGCTTGACAGGTAGGCCAGCCGAGAACCAAGGAGACACGCTCTCTCAGCCCTTAACCTCTGCTCAAGAGGAAATTACTGATTTCACAGTGGTTTGCTTTCCAATCGCTGTAAGAACTAGAAATATACCAGGGATACCGTGGAGCTGAAACCAACATGTTGACAGTCAAGGATCTTTCTGGAGGCTTCAGTGGCTGCCAGCAGTCCTCAGTTTACGGCCATACAGTATCAACTTCTGTTCTGTGGGCAAATGTCCCTGGGCTCTTTCTTACAAGGACACTTGTGGTCCACTCTTAAGAATTTATCCAAATAACCCAGGATAATCTCCCAGCTATGGTTTGCACATGTCTGTTCCCTGGGACTTCTATGTCGAAGCTTAATTCCCACTGTGAGGAATTAAAGTGGAAACTTGACCCAACCTTAGCAGGTGATTGAGACTGGGACTGAAGGAGGAGGGAAGGAAGGTTGAAGACTCTACAACGATGCTTCTATTCTCAACATATTCCTTCCTTCTCCTCTATCTCCCAGAAAACTGCTCTTTGCTTTAGACTCTCTGTTGTCTGTTTTTAGATCTTTCTCCCCCCCGTAAAACTTGGTTAAGCTGGTGGCTTACACAAAAAGCCTTCCCTGGCTCTAGACACTGCACTCCGTGGAACTTCAGAGCTGAATTCTGTTTGCGTGTTGTTTGTGGCCACGGCTTTTAGACTTTGAAAGCTATTTGGGAAGCGTGAAGACACGAGAAACACAGAAACAGCATAACCACTTGAAGGACTGGGCAACTAACAAGTAGATAAGCTTGGTTTAAAGGCAGTATTGGATTTCTTTTCTTTTCTTCCTTTTGCGTGTGTGTGTGTGTGTGTGTGTGTGTGTGTGTGTGTGTGTGTGTGTACCAGATTCAGCTACATTCTAGTTCTAGAGGCAGATAAATTACATGGAAAACAAGAGGTAAATCCGTAGGCAAAAACAAACCCACCCCTTGACTTAAAATGTGTATCTCTTTAGAACACTCCCAGTGGGCCAATGGGCAAGCAGCATGAGCATTTTGTATGCTCTAAGCCTACAGAAGTGAGCACCCACCCACACTAGTTGGCCTTCAATAGGCTCATGTGGATATCCTTGTATCTTCAAACAGACGCCTATGCCAAGTTTCAGAACTGACTTGCCAACAAGAGCAAAGGGAATCAGCCAGTGAGAGAGAAGGGATAAGGGCATGGAAGTGATGTCAGGGGCACTAGATTGCAGGGCCTGAAATGTTGCCGTCACCTTCCACAGGTCTGCTCAAAGAGAAGCCCATTTGGGCCTTCATAGTTCACCATTAAGTGGAAACTTTGGTCCTAAAGAATGCCAGCGGAGACACATGACCTGGCCTTTCTGTTTAGTGGCACTTAAGTACCTGGAGGTACCCAGTCCTCATTCCATTCAGGGCACAGACAGCACTCATGTTCATTGTGCCCAGTGAGTCCAAGTGATTAATATCACCCTGTTTTACAGACAAGGGAGCTCAGGTCACTGACCAAACTCTTGCAGATCATGGCTAGGGCTAGGGTTTGAGTCATGGGCTTCCAGATTATGAACCCCTAAGACTGGTTCACGGTGTGCTCGCTGAGCCATCTGGTCTACTAGCTCCGTTTTTCCTGTGATACTAATCATTTCCTGAAAATGGATCGAGTCTCGTTTAGTTATCATTTCTTCTTCCAGCCTTGCCTTTCCTGTGCACTCCAACCCTGCCCTGTGCTGTGGGTTTGGGCCTGTTGCTGTCCCTGTCTAGCTGACTCACACAGTATTTCTCTGTCTCTCTCTCTCTTCCCTCCCTTCGGATCCTTAGTGGAAGTGTTGAGATCTAATAGCAAAGACTCCAGTAACATCTGCTTTGCCTTCTTGTCTGATTTCTTTGTATCTTGTTACCCTACCCCCAATAACCACCGGAGGTAGATACTGTTGTTATCCTCGCTGCACAGAGAACAACTGCAAAATGTCCAAGACACTCCACTATTCCATCAAGTAAATGCAACAGAGCCTTGTCTCGGACCCTTGTATTCAGGTACACTAAGCCACTCTTCTCCCTCTCTGGTTTCAGGAACCCAAGCCTCCCTGCTTCCCCTATCCCAGCAGCCTGTGTTTACACTAGTGTGCTGTGTGTGCCCAGGCTCCTCCTGCTGAGTGCCAGGAGATGTTAGCTTATCTGTCTCCACAGGGAAGCTCTGCATCCCACCAAAGGCTCTGCCCGTGGGGTTTGGCTGCTCAGAGACATAGGCTGCTCGGTGATGTCATGGTATTCAGTTAATTGACAACAACTCTTGCAAGGCTTTTGATGTCCTTGGTGGTCAAAGAGTTGAGGATCCATGTGGGGAGCACCAAAGGCCCCTGGCCACAGACACTAGACTCCCTGTCTGTTGCCCCAAGTGTAGATAAGCTTCATCTGCAGACAAGGGTCTGTAAGGGGGTAGCTAGCTGTCTAGCCTACAGTTGATTCTTCCAACTCAAAGGGAAATCTAGACCAGGAGCATGAGGGGTCTATGACCTTAGGTCAGAAAGACCTCTGAGGTTTGCTTCTGACTTCACGCCCAAGTAAAGGCCATGATGTTAGGGGACATAAGCAACGTAAAAAACAGCAGCCAAACACTTGGGATATACATCCTGTTATAAGTGCGCGCGCACACAGTTAGTGTACGACTAGTGAACTTTTTGCTGGCGAATTATCCAACTCCATTATTTTCTTTCTGTGATAAAAGCATTCGTTAGCAGGGGTTGACAAACTTCTTTAAAAGGCTAATTAACTACCATGTTCGTTTGGTAGGCCACACACAGTCACTACAAAATATTCTTCGTGTTTTACTTCTTTAAAAAAAAATAAGCTTGTACGAATATAAATCTGTTCTTAGTTCATGACTGTGCAGATGGGCTGCAGCCTGCATTTGACACACGAGTCATCTTACCACCCCTAAATGCAAATAAATATATAAGGGTACTGCAGTTCCTGTGGCTTGGGTTTGGGTTTGGTTTGGTTTGTTTCCTGACTGGCTACCTTAACGTTACAGGAGTGGCTGGGATTGAGGTCAGTCTGCCCAGGCCATAGGTTGTGGGAAAAGGTCTTCATTAGTCAATGTTTCCCACCGTGTAGAAAATGGAACACCAGAAAACTGCCATTTTATCACTGTGTTTGGGCAGATCTGTGGGAAGCTTGAGGACTCATTTCTGGCATCATCTTGCCCTGCCTACGGAGTGGGTATAACATCAACACAGCCTCAGCAGGGACCGCAAGGCTCTTGTGCTCCTCTGGTCTGACACATTCTACTTAGAAGTTACAAATTTTGAGGCTGGGTTCGCTAGCTGTGGCTTTGCAATGAAAGCTTTTCACTGTCTCACAGACCACAGCTGGGAAACGGTTGACAATGAGTAATCCTTGGGCAGCCAACCACTTCAGCAGCTGAGGAATGCCAAGGGGCAGGGCTTGGGGGTGACTTTAGGATATCCCAGATTCTCAAATACTCCCTTTGCTGCTCGGTGAGACCGAGCACCTCACTACACCAACCTGTCTTTTCTGAGGCAGGGCCCTGACCTGACCTCTAGTGCTGTGGGGGGAGGGAGGGGGTCATAGTCTCACTCAACTCCTAGCTTCTCCATCCTCCCAGTGGGAGGTAGAACCAGGCTGCACCCTCGCTTCCGGGATGTAGAAGGTATCTTCTGGATTTGAAGACTCAGATCCCTGAAGCTAGCAAGACCTGGGTTTGAGTCCCTGCTGTAACACAAATCCACAGAGCAAATGCTTTGGAAAACTAAATCCCTCTGGACCAAACCTCTACCATGAGGGCTTTGAATATCAATGGTCTCCAAGATCTTCCCACCATAAGCATCCTAGCTCCCGTGGGAGGCACCTCCTGACCCTCTACAGACAACTTTATTTCCTACCTCCTAGAGAAAAGAATAAATGGCAGCCAAGATAGACTTGCTCACATCTGCTCTCCTAGCCTCCATGACTGACATCTGTTTCGTGTTTCCCTCTCAAGCAAGGTAGACATAGAAGAGAAGGGAGTAGTGTCCTATCTTCCACGGGCGAGCGCTCCCCTGGAGCCTCCACCCTCTCCCAGGATTACCATCCCTTGGTCATGTCTTCACACCAGTGTCTCCATTGGCTCCTTCTCTGTCCCCTTTCAGAGACAGAAGCACATCTAAATGCTCTCCCTAAACACATCCCTTCCCCTAATCCACTCTCCCTCTGAGAGCCTGGTCCTGCCCTGCTTGCCCTGCAAAGTCTAGCAGCTAAACCCCTGAAGTCGAGTGTCTGTCCCTTACCGTGGCAGCCCAGAGGACAAACAACCCTATCAGTCTGCCTATACTCCGTTCTCCCTGCCCCTGAAAACTGGGGCTGGAGGACACTGTGCCTATCCTGTCTGTCCTCTCATTGTCATTCATATACTGCACTATGGGGAAAATGACACCAAGGAAACAGGCTCCGGCAAGCCATAACTTATACCTGCTTGGAAGGGGCAGCTCCTACCTAGGTCTAGTCATCTCCAGACTCAGCTGTTTCCGTTTCTGATCCACCGAGAGTCCCTTGCCTGTCTTAAGACATGGGGCCTTTGTAAGGGGAGACTCATTTCCTAGCCAATTTCCTCATTCTCTTCTTTAAAATAATGAGGAGGAGGAGGATTCTTTGAGAAGCTGAGATTCTAAACCTCCCCAGAGGTCAAACAAATTGCATTTTTGCAACAGAGATGGTTAGGGCAGGAGAGGGGCAGATGACGAATTGGATCCGTGAGAGCCTTCCTGTGCTGTCTTTCTGGAAGCCCCCAGCTGGCAAAGCTGCACTGGAGTGAGGGGAAGCCCCTCTGGTGGGCAGATCGGATCACAAATGGAGAAACAAGGCGAGCCAGCAGGAGCCACAGCAGCAGGGAAATTATTTCCTAATAAAACTACAAAGGGAGGGGCGATAACCGGGCACCGCTGACAAGTATTGTTGTCTTGTATCAAAATCTCTTTATAAACCTGTTTGAAGAAAAGAGTCCGGTTTCTCTTTGAAGTCCCAGTTCAAAGCCACTTGCAGAGTGGGGGACGGCCAGGGAAGAGAAGTCAGGAGGACTTGGCAAACTGTCTCTCAGCCCGCCGAGGATTTGTGAGATTTCCCAATGAGCTCTAATTATTAGTAGCCATGGAGCCCTACCTCTGTAGTGTACCCTCCTTAAATCCATCTCATTTAACACTGACTTCTCTGCAGACTGGTTCCCTGTCCTTGTTGGCAATTTTTCAGAGAGAGAGAGAGAGAGAGGGAGAGAGAGAGAGAGAGAGAGAGAGGAGGGATACCATCCCTTTCCATGCAGAGCAGGGAGTAGAGCTCTGGCCTCACTCAGGATGGATCCCATTTAGCGTGGGATTCTGACAGCCTCGTTCCCGTCCCAGGCCCATTCTCTTCAACTGTCCCCAGCGTACATGTTCCTTAGTCTGCATCCACTTAGTCACACCCAGTCCCTCTTTCCAAAAACAGGTTTCTCGGGTCTCCAAATGAGTGTGTCTCCAAGTGTAGTCTCCAGACTGGCAGCGAGAGCTTGGCTTGGAAATTGGCCGGAAGAGCATATAGGTGAGTCACATCCCAAACCTATGGTGTCGAACTCTGGAAGCAGGTCCTGGAATGTGTGGTATCCTAAGTCCTAAGGGAAAGTCACGGCCTTGGCTCCAGTAAAAGCTCACAACAATGGCGTGAGAAGCCATTCCTCCCCTGGTTGTGGAGAGCAGGACTGGCATCTACAGAACATGGTCTTAGCCGTATGTGGAGCTGAGGATGTGGTGGGAAGAATGAAGGAGTCGGTCTCTGAGGCTAGCAGTCCACCCTCCCCTCTGCAGGGTGTCTCGTGGAGAACAAAATAGACCCAATAAAAAGCCAGACCTTTCGATTTTTACAATGCAAGGTCAATGGCCTACTGACCCTTCTGGAATTGGCCCCACAGTCCCCCACAGGGCAGACATGAGACGAACACAAGGTGAGCTGTCTTGTCTCAGGAAGATCAAAGGAGCCTGCATTGTTTCCTCGGTTTGGTGCGTGAGCTGGTATAAGGTGGTGTGACATCCGGTCTGTGCCCGACCGCAGCTTCTTCACTTCCTTCTCTGCATGGGCTTCCCTGATGTTAAAACAGTCCTCAGTGTCTCCCTTCCACAGGATGGACCTGCCAGCAAGGTGGCTCTGCTTCCCTGACACAGGGGGAAGGGTTGGCAAATGCACCTCATGCTTCTTTTGCTTGGTCACTCAAACCAGGAGGAAGCATTTGACTAAAAGCAACCTTCCTTGGACATCCTGGTTTCTAAGATTAACACCCCCCCAAAGCCCTCCCCTCAGTACACATCCCACCATCCCCACAGGCTCAAGTTCACAGCCTGTACCTCTCATGTAGGACAAGTATCCCCGTTTCCTTCGATTTTAGTGGGGCCCACCACAGGGCAGCTATGAATGGGGACTTTTCATTTGGTGCTCTGTGCGTTGGATTTGCTTTGCTTTGTTGAAGAGAGGGTCTCTCATGGCCTGTGCTGGCCTGGAACTCACCATACAGCTGGGCATAGACTTGAACTTCTGATCTTACTGTCTCCAACTCGTGGAGGTTGCAGGGATGTGCCACCCCACTTGGCTTTATTTAGTGCTGGGATCTGAATCTAGGACCTTCTATAGACACAGCTCTACTGAGTTACGTCCCTGGTCCCCATTGTCATTTGCTTTGTTTACCTCCCATGTTTAGGATAGCACCTCCAAGAGCCCATATCACGGAAGGTCCACTGCTATTTCCTCCTGCCTGAACCAGCGCACTGCAGGTACCTGCTGCCTCCTAGGGTCTCCCCCTTCATCCCACCCCCATCCCCACTGTTCACTCCCATTCCATCCCTCATTCTAAGAGCAGGCCTGGACCACTATTCTGTTCTCATTGAAACAAACAAAACAGCCTCCGGCTCTGAAGTCTGACTGATGGGCGGTGCTTATTCAACTTGTAGCGTGAGAACACTGTCCCTCCTAAAACCATCCAGCTTATCGCCTTTGAGTCCCAGTCGTAAAAACATCCTCTCACACCAGTTCTTATGAATCCACCGCCAAGGAAGCAGGGGTCGCAGCTTTGGGGACAACAGAGAGATGAGGCAAAGCAGAGGTGGGGCGCCGAGACTGGCATCCCCTTTCAGCAGAGAGTCCTTGAATGGCTGCTCTACTCCATGCCATGCAAATGAGGGGCCGATGAGGTCATTGCATTCTGCTGGATTATTATCTCTGACATTTTATTCATAATAATTATAGGGCCTTTCCACCTTCAAAGTGCTTTGCAAACAATAATTAATTAATTAACACTCGTCACACCCCGGTGAGGTAGCTCAGTATTATTAATTTATCTCTCCGGCATATTATTATCCATCTCCTCCTCCCTCCCCTCCGAAAGGGCCACGGCGCTCTGGAGCTGAGCTTCCAATCCTCCGACGTCTCTCCCCAGCTCTCTCCATTCTTCCAATGTCCTCAGGGGTGTGACAGCCCTAGAAACACCTCTTTCGATTTTTAGAACAAGTTCACCATAACCACCCATTCGGTCTTGTAATATGAGAGTCGTTTCTGGTCCCAGAATGCACCACGCCTGTGTTAACTCAACTTTCAAGCTTACCCTTTCGGCCCACTCACTTCCTGTTCTGTCTCCCCCAACACACACAGAACTTGGTCTTTATTAGAGTGATTATTGTTACTGTTCTAGCACAAACTTATCTCTGAGCCCCTCTTCACCTCCTCTTTGTGTCTCTTCCTATCATTACAATTCTATCCCCTCTCCATTCACTGTTTGTACTCCTTGTTATTTGGATTTTAATTATGCAAATTTAGTGTCTCTAAGGGATGCTTAAAAGAAGGGTATCATTGACTCCTCTCTCCCAGCTCTCCCTCCCCATTTTTTATCTCCTCTCCTTGATACAGATTGTTCTCCACCCCCCATTCCCTCTGAATCTTGCAGCCCACAGCTGTGCCTCTGTCCCTGCATTCCTTGCACGGCAGACCTGTAGTGCCCACTGTGTGCCCACAGAGTGCCCACTGTGCACCGGCTGCCATGCTCTGCACTAAGCATGGAGGTAGGGCGGAGGAAGGAAGATGACAGAGATAAGTTATGACACAGGTGCCATCTCCAAAGAGGATGACAGAATCCCTGCAAGAGATGGTGACAGAAACGCGACAGCAGGCCAGAGAGGGTGGTAAAGTGTGATTCTGCCTTAGAGCAGGGAGAGGGAGGGGAGTGTTACAAGACTCTTCAAAGAAGCTGCTTACTGATGAAAACTGGGGAGATGCACCATGGGAAGGCAACGCATTCGGGGAATGCAGGCTTGGGCTGTCTCTGATTTCACCTTGAGCCACCCAAAGACAGGTACCCCATTGACATTCACTGAAGGAGGCTAAGACGGTAGAGAGTTAATGCCATGAACATCCAAAGGGATCTGTAATTTTTCATGGATAACCAGAGAGAGACAGAGAGAGAGAGGAGAAAGGACAGAGACAGAGGTAGACAGACAGATACGTACAGAGAGAGAAAGAGGAAGAAGAGGACAGAGACAGAGAGAGACAGAGGGAGAGAGACAGAAACAGAGGGAGACAGAGATCTCCAGAATGTTCCCCTCAACTCTGTCCTCCAAAAACCTCTGTGGGACCCGCCAGCCTTGGACAGTACTTTCCCTGGCTCCCACGGCCTCACGCGCCGGACCCCTGGCTCTGGATTCCCCCTGTCTGCCCTGCTCCTGGCTGACATCTCCTCCCGCACCACATCAATTGTCTCTAGGCTGCAGATGGCTGCAAACAGAAGGCGCTCCGGGCACGGGATCTTAGTAGACTGAGAGAGTCACGGCAAATAGCAAATGATGTCTTTCCATCACAAGTAAACTTGTCAGCCATATTTGCTGGTGGAAATTCAAATAGTCTTCTGCGTTCCTGTGTGTACTTGAAGGGGTGGGGGAGGAGGGCTTCAAATGCCCCGCTAAGGAGTCTGAACTGGTTCCTATAGCACAGCAGCGGGATGATGCTTACTGCCAAGGGCGGCCTGAAGGAAGTGGCAACAGCTGGGTGGATTAAAACAACGGAAATGGACACTCATGGTTCTTGTGACTCAATGTCCAAGATCAAGGTGAAGGCAGGGTTACAGCTCCTGTCAGCCTCTGGCATGGCTGGCAAATTGCTTTCATCTTGCCTCCATTCTCCCAAGGCCCTCTGTCTTTACATGGCCACCCTTTGATAAGAACCCGGGTGCTGCTGAACTAGCCCATCCGGTTCCGGTGTGACCCGACAACAGATCATTGCTAAATTACGAAGGGGCTGTACCTTCAATAAACCTATTGTAAGTGAAGGTACGTGTAACACGGCTGACCTACACATATTTACTTCAGACACGCCCAGAATATGCACATCTGCCTACAGCTGAGCAAAACTTACCACAACCTTTTTTTTGTCTTTGTATCTCATGAAACCAAGTGAATGCAAACTGAAAGAGAAGAGTAGCCATTTATAACCATTGTGCAAGGGTCGTACTGGAAACCACCTGTAACCGTGTTAACAATGTCCTTTGTCCATATAAAGTCACAATCTGAGATGCTAGGAGCTAGGATGTCACCTTATCTTTCAGAGGGTCCTGTTCCGCCTACATGAGTTGGGGGAGGTCACCTGACTAGACCCACACCGAAGCAGATAGGTGCCTGGGACTACAACTTGTAAAGGCCAGAAAAGGCCACAGAGAGACAGCAGGGAGGGGCCAAGAGGGCTGAAACCACCTCGTTTCCCGGAACCGACCCTGGACCCATCACACCCCATCTCACTGCTTCTCATCTCATGTGTGTGAGCTGCTTTTCTTGCCCTCGTCATAAAACTCCCCAGTGGAGTCACTTTAAGGGAGGAGGGATGTATTTTGCCTCACACGTTGACGGAATATAGCGGTTTTTTTCAAACTCAAACCATAGCACGCCACCTTTCGCGTGTCTGATTCACAATTATAAATAAATAAATAAATAAATAATAAATAATAAATAAATAATAACCTCAATGGCAATAGTAACCACTGCAATTTACCGTGTGCTTGCTGTAGTTCAGACACTATGAATAACACTTCTTTCAAACCCCACAGCGTCTGGGGATTTAAAGTCGGTGTCTAGGTCGTGACCTTAGCATCAGCTCTGTGCAAGCTACCTTTGGTAAGTGCTTCTGAACTAGTAACTCATTTAATCCTGTTGAAATCCACTGAGACCACACCCTATTTCACGGATGCAACAACGAAGGTTATACTTGTGGTAGCAAGGCTTCCCATTCGGGGAGGGAAGCCCTCAAACCTGTCCTTGCCCGCAGACTCACTACTCTGCCTCCGGAGAGCGGAAGGAATGGCCCACAGCAAAGCCAGAGGCTGCTTGTTGATGGGAGCGTGGGTCAACAGAATGCATAGGGAAGATGTTTTGCTTTTTCTTTGCTTTGTCTTTGTTTTATTTGTTTGTGTTCCTTCAGGGTTTTCAGCTTGGAGACAAAGCTGCACGGAAAACAAATGGAAGAAGTGGAGCAGGAAACAGAAAAAACGAGAACTAGAGATCTGTCTCTGATGTCCGCCCCTAACCTAAGACTATAGTCACTGGTGGTCTATAGAACCTGAGGGGTCACTGTGACGGAGGGCTTGCCTAACTTATGCAAGGCTGTGAGTTTTAATCCCAGCACCTCCCAAAGACACGAGAGACTATAGGATAAGAGCAGTAGTCCTCAAAACTACAAAAGTATTAGGCATACCAAAGAAAGTGTGCCACAGATGGCAGTGCCCATGGGGTCCCAGAAAAGCTCCCCAGGAAGAGATAACAGCGGCTTCTGAGACAGGCAAAGGATGCCCTTCCTTGAAACTCGTGCCTGAGTGGGCCTTGCTCCTGGGTTCAGCCATCTTCCACGCAGCAATGAGGATCTTGCTCGAACTCCAATCTGATTGCCACCTTCTTCGCTGTCGATGATATTCTGAGGCTCCCCTCGCCTGCCTACTGGAAGGCTGAAGCAGGGCGGTCCCTTCCCCACACTTCCCCCAACCCTCTTTGCATTGCTGGGCACTCCTTATTTGGGGTGAGCATAAAAACATCCGAGTCATCCTAAGACCAGGATCTCGGGCTGGTGAGATGGCATGTGGAAACCACAAAGTGCCAGATGTGAGGGAAGACATCTGTAACGCACGCCAGCACTCCTGTGATAAGATGGGGGATGGAGACAGGAGAATGAGCCTGAAGCCCATGGGCCAGCTGGCTTGGCGTATGTATCATAGCAGAAACAAGAAAGACTGTTTTGATGAGGTGGATAGAGAGATCCAATTCCCAAATCCATGTGCCATATCACAACGTGTGCAGACACTAATACACACACACACACACACACACACACACACACACACACACACACTTATACAAATAAAGAGTATTTAAAGAAAAGTACAGTTGATGGACAGTGCCCACGTAAGAAAGAAATTCTGTCTCTACTGAGATATCTCATCCTCGGAGGCCCCCTCCGATAGCCCCTGATAGTCAGTTTTACTTTCTGTCTGTCCTTATAACGTCAACTGTTCCGGACTGCCCTGACCCCTTCTTTATCTTTAATTGCACCACAGTTATGTCCAGAAGTATGACATCAGAAGTTATCACTCCCGGGCACAGACGGCCCTGCTTAACTAAAACCACCTAAGATCCTACTGCATCCCCCACCTCTGGGACAGTAAAAACTCAGGCATAATTACCAATAATGGTACCTGCCTGGAGGACTCCACGGTAAACAACTTCCTCCAGAATGCAACAGAACTCTGTCCGCTCCTGAATCATCTCCAGCCCTCCCTGATCCTCAGAGTTTACACTATCCCAGCCAACATCCCCGAATTCCTGGACCAAGCATTTGGCATTCTGGGTGAGTCTGGGACGGTTGGTATCTCTGAGCTATTATCTATCTCCAAGTCGCCAATAGCCATCCCTTCTGCACCTTTTATATCCCCTCACCTCTGTCTTTTTCCCTCTCTTCCTTCCTCTCTCTCAAGCTCTCTTTCTCAGTCTCATAACCCTGGACACATCCCTCCTCCCCACGGCTGTTCTCAAAACCCTCCTTCTCTTCTCTCTACCTCTGGGATTCCAAACACCCCTTATTCAAAGAGCTTAGAACTTTTACAAAGCCTTTGACTTCAAGCAGCTTCTGTTTTTTTGCCCTGAACACATCCCGAGGCAAGGACGGGCAGAGGGCCAGTCTGCTCGTTGATATTGAGCAAATTGCAAAACAATCACTTAGAACATTATTCTGCTGTATTTATGGAGCTTCCGAGCTTTCCTCCTGACAAGACTAGACACAGTTGTGGAACCAGTCTTCGTTCCTGTCTCAGACATCTGTGTGGAGTAGCTTTTTCAGCAAACACGACAGACTGCAAGAACTGAAGTAAGCCACTAGTTTTCATCTTCTCTCTTTTTGATGTATATACAGACGCATAAAAGACCCAGTGTTGAAAGCAGGTAGGGGTGTGGAAATATTATCCTACTGTTAACAATGTTTATTTTATTGTTGGGTTTTTCTGGCTTAAATAGTTTGCACAATTCAAGATTCTGGAATAGAAGAAAAGTACATTTAATTTCAAAATTAGGGTTTATTGATTGGTAAGAAAGGAAAAGCACCCCCTTCTCGCTCTGCAGGGCAGCCTGCTCTCACTGCTGTGGTGGTCTGGGATTCACTCACTCTAGCATGCTATGGGTTGAAGATTCCTTACTTAAAATGCTTGATTACATTTCAAAAATCTTACACTCTTGGATATTTATGCAATATGACCTGAAAACTTGAAACCCCAATACTCAGAGATTTGAAATACACATTCATTCACCGAAGTGCCAGAGGTTAAACCTAGGGCTTGTGGATGTTAGCTACGAGTTCTGCCACAGGGGTGGGGTGCATCCCCCAACCTTTGTTGCCTGGGGCAAGGGTGAAGATCGCAGGAGTTTGCGTGTATGTGTGTTTCTTTGTTTGCAGGTTTTGCTTGTTTGGTTTATCGTCTTTGAAACATGTTCTAGTTCGTGTCTGGGGAGGAAAGGGTTTGTCTCATTTATACTTCCAGGTCATAAGTCATCCATCGCTAAGGAAACTCAGAGCAGCACCTAAGCAGGAACTAAAGCAGAAGCCAGGAAGAGGCACGCATTACTGGCTTGTTCTCTGGCTCATGCTCAGTTATACAGCCCAGAGCAACCTGCCTAGGGATGGTGCCGCCCACAGTGGGCTAGTCCCTCCCACATCAACCATCAATTAAGGAAATCTCTCACAGCAATCCCTGATCTGACCAAGGCAATTCTTCTGTTGAGGGTCCTTCTTCCCAATTAACTCTTGTTGGTGTTGACAGTACAAAACCAACCATCTCAAGACAGAATCTCTCGGTATAGTCTAGGCTAGCCTAGAACTTGTGATCCCCCTGCCTCAGCCTTCCCAGTGCTGGGATTTGTATGTGTATGTCTAGCCAAATTAGTAACATTTAAAAATTGCTGACGTGATGCTCAGAAAGTTTCAGATTTTATAACATCTTAGGGTTGGGGATTGCAGTGGTCTGACCTAGGCAGGGGAGCAGTACCTACAGGTTCTACCAATGCTCTACCAGTGGGGCTAGAATCTGGGAAAGAGGAGAGAAAAATCAGTAAGTGAATGACTTCAGATCCAAGTTGGGAACAAACCCCAGAACTCCAAGGGCCTCAGGTGACCTCCAAGCTGAGGAAGAACAGCATGCACTCTGTCCTGGTGGGAGGCGGGGCAGCAAAGGCTGCCTGGGGTTCTTAGCCAATTCTGATCAAGAGAGCCTCATCATGCTGGGTCTAGGCAGAGAATAGCCTCCTGCAGCGGGCCCAGCATCCAGACAGTCCTCTGGAGCTGGCCATCTGCAGTGGCCAACCCCATTAACTGACCCTCTATCCATCCTCTCCCATTCACTTCAAAGGACACCCCATGAGGGAGAGAGACAAAAGGCTGTCAAGGGGAGGTGGGGGGAGGGAGAGAACTGGCTGAATAATTAGCCCCACAACTTTCAAAGTAGTCTGTAATCATTAATTAATCCACCCACCTGCGGTCCGCAGGCAGATGGACGCTCACCGCCCCCCTCCTCGGAACGCCCCTTGCTAACCAGAGCCTGGGGGCTGTGTGAATGTGAACTGGAGCTGCAGCGCCACCTGAGAGCCAAGGGACAGAGACCGCGGGCTCTGGCTTCGAGATCTACTGAGGACGAAAACCTACAGTTAGCCTGAGTGAGGTAGGTGGCAGAGAGGAATCCAGAGGCTTTGAAGACAGACTCCACCCCGTGGCTGGGGCAGTGGGGCCGAGGGTGGGCGTTCACTTCTAAAATGTTGACGAGGTGACAGCTCTGGATCTGTAAAGCCACCGTGTGTCCCTGCCTCAATGTCTGGCTGTCCTGGGCATCCCTAAGGGAAGAGAATCTTCCCTCCTCCCAGACCGGGAAGAGTGGTGCCTGGGTCCCAGCCAGCAGGTGGGAAGGTAGCTGCTCCTGCCTGGAGCAGAACTAGGTATGCACAGGCAGGTCTCTAAGGCAGGAAGCGTGTCCCCACTATGTGTCGTTGCTAGGAAGCTCAGCCTGGAGGTTTGGAGCTAGGGACACTGGAAGGAATCCTGAGGACGGACTGAGCCATGTCATGTATGCCGACACCACCCTACCGGCAAGCTTCATGCTCAACCCTCTTTTTTACTTCTTATTCAGAGCGTGGTGTGGATGTTCATGCCTGCAATCCCAGCGCTAGAGAGCCAGAGCAAATTGAGTATAATAAGTTCAGGGCCAGCCTGGTCTACTTAACAAGTTCCAGGCCACACAGGACTGTGTATTGAAGATACCGTCTGTAAAACAACACAAAACAAAGATTAAAAAGAGCCAGGGTATTAATTAGTAGGAGTTTATGCATTTGTGACCTCCCTGCTTCAGCGGGACTTCCAGGTGGTACCACGGGCCTACACCTCCAGGTCCAGCTGTCTCATGGATCTTAAATCTTTCAGTCATGTCCAACCTGTGATCCAGAGGCCCCCACACACCCCAGGATAGCTATGAACACAGTGCAAGTCCAAGTATGCTTAATTGAAATACTATGAGGTTGTTTTTCTTGGTTACTCGATTGGGTAGTTCTTTGAGCATGAGTTTTGTCACAGTGTCAGAAGGGTTAGACGAACCAGGGGAGGTGGTCTTTCACTTCCTGATAGGCAGACTATAATATATAGTACTATATAATATAGAATATAATAATAAAGTCAGGCTGCATCTTAAGAATCTGTCCTTACAGGTGAGCTTACACTTCCCAGTTCTGCGTTTCTATCAAGCCTCAGGAGAAACCTGTTGCCTGAGTGAACATCACTGTGAACTCAGTGATATTCATCCTAGCAAACTCAAGGGAATACCTGTCCACGGAGTACGTGGATCCCAAAGACAATGTCTTAAAACCGTTTGGGCCAGGGGAGAGGAGTTGTGCTAACAAAATTAACAAGAGACAGGTAATTCAGCAGTGAGGCAGAGGATGACGATGAGGCTCGCTGCGAACCAGCCTCATCCCAGAGCACTTCTACCCCCTGCACACACCTCCCTTTTCCTTCCCTCAGCTGTACCTGGGAGGGGGGAAATGCTCCTGCCATCCCAGTTTTTCAGTAAGAATTGAGCATGCGGCTGACTACAAGGGTCATGTAAGTGGAAGAGATGGTTTTCCAACTTTGAAAAAGTTATCTGTTCCCAAGATAAGAAAAGATGCTCAGGCAGTCTGCAAGCTGGCAGCCCTGCCTTGCTGTCCCCTTCTGCAAGAAAGCTTGATGAAGAGTTGGGTTTTCAGAGGGTGCTCTCTCTGGTGTCTTCCCAGAGCCTCTTTGGCTCCTGTAACCCTGGCCACAGCTAGACAAACCTCCCAGACAGTCCCCAGTGGATCATGTCCTCTCTGGTGGTACATGGGGTCTTGCTGACTCAGATGGCTCCTTGTTTTCCCATTGTAGGGTCCATCGGTCCATGAGGACCCATCTCCCATGGAGTGAAATTGTGTGGTGCTGGTCCCTATCTCTGAGGGCAGTCTCCGAATCCTTTCTGGTCTATTCTGAGTCCCAACTCAGAATAAAAGAATTGGGATAGCCAGACTCGTGGATAAAGAGTGAAACGGAGGTTCCTGGGACTGGAGAGAGAAGTGGGGAATTTCCATGTGTGGGGGGGTATAGTTTCTGCTAGGGACAAAGAGAGTTTTATAGCTGATGGTCACACAGCACTGTGACTTACGGACAGCCACTGAACCATATGCTTATAAGATTAAAGTGTACCTCATAAGATTAAACAGTACCTCATGTCCTTATATTTTTACCACCATTTTAAAATACATTCTCACGGGAACCAACTTGAAGATGTTATATGAAGTTAAACAAGCTGATCACAGAAGGGCTGATTCTGTATGATCCGTGTCCTCACTTGAGGAATAGAACAGACAGAATGATACACATTAAACAGGGATATACTAGATTGGCTTATAGGAAATGGTCTGGGTTGTCCAACAATGGTTATCTTCATACTGGAGAAGCCTGAGACCCCTGTAGCTCTTTAGTCCATGAAGCAAGATACCTGGACCATCCCAGTTGGATGCTGAAAGCCTCTGGTCTTCAGTCTAGGTTTGAAGGCTGGAGAAGAATGACAAGAGCCCCAACAGGGTAGATGAACCTGCAAGCATGACCAGAAGGCAGCCAGGCAAAGAGCAAACATTTCCCCCTGGGGTTTCCCTTTGCCTAGCTGTCACCCACACTTGGATGGGACCTCTTTTCACTCCATGTACCCTCATTTAGAAAATCCCTTATCAGCCTGGAGAGATAGCCCAGCTGTTAAAGGCTGGGCTCACAACCAAAATATAAGAAAATCCCTTACCACTGCACCCAGTGGCTTCCCTGTTGGTCGATTCCAGAGCCATAATGCTATCCACAAGAAGTATCTAGAAGTTTCTCAACCTTCCTAACGCTGGGACCCTTAATACAGTTCCTCACACTGCGGTGACCCTTGCCTCATTGCTACTTCATAACTGTAATTTTGCTACCGATATGAATCATAATGCAAGTATCTATGTTTTCCAATGGCCTTAGGCAAACCCTGCGACAGGGTCATTTGACTGACAGAGGGATCCTGACCGATAGGCTGAGAACTGCTGATCTAGAACACTCATAGAAAACAGAACTGAGGACGGATGAACTGAGGAGAGGGGTTGGGAAGCCATTGTTTGACAGTTCAAGGATTGAAATGAAAGCCTTCTACGGATGAATGATGGCGACTGCCGCACAATACAAGTGTGCTGGGTAGAGTCTCTCCAATGTACACTGTAAATGGTTACAACTATAAATATTGTATCATGTATTTTTTTGCTGTGATAGACAATTTTTTCTTTACATAACGACAATATCGGGTAGCACACCCTCTAAGACTTTTCTTTGCGTGAATGTGAAAGTTCTTGATCAGGCCCAGTAGTATACACCTGTAACTGCAGCCCTTACGAGGCTGAGACAGGGCCATTTTGGTCTACACAGTAGCACAACAAAGTCAAAGCAGGCACTTTTCACAGAGTAAAGAGACACTGACAGTTTCCCACTGCTCCCAGGACAAAGACCACCATGGACTTTTCAATCCAAGAAAACACTGCAGTCCCCTTCAGAAATGCTGTCCACCCCCCACTCCCCAACCCCCATCCGCCACCAGAGATTCAATCCATAAGGAAAATGGCCAGCTGCAGGCTCAGCAACCCTGAAGACCTGCCCTTTGAGAACAGCTACTGAAGAGGTGTCCCCTTGCTTTCTTGAGGGAGCCTATGCTCATGACCCAGGTGAGAAAGGCCCCTCAGTCCCCAGCGGTCTGTGCCTTCCCCAACCCCGGGAGTCAGTGTATGGAGCAGAGGCTGCAGCAGGTGTCTGTGTGGTTTTGCCACTGACAGCGACAGGCCTCACTGTAAGGTGAGAAAACCGCTGACGACCAGGCATGCAGACCTCCACCGAATGCAGCTGGGAGCCTGCCCAAGCTGATGTCTTCGGGCTGGTCTGTTCTCGCTTCCTGACAAGGGCCTGCACTCCCTTGCCTCCCTGTCTGCAAATTCCTTGGGCCCAGCCTCCAGTGGCAGCTGAGCTTTAGAAGGGGTTGGTTTTTATGACTGGAGCTGTCGGCTGGAGAGACATGTTTTAAAATTCATGACCTTTCCCATTAGGGTTCACAAAACAGATCAGACTCAGAGATGAAAGCTGAGTTGATTCTCTCACAGGCATCTCCACCCCTCCCCATCCCCTGGACCCACCCCTCCTTTTGGCTTCTTCCTCCCCCAGATTTCCTTCTCCATTGTCCTCTCTGATCTTTTGCATTTAGCCCCGTTTTTTTAATCCCAAAGCCAAATGAAAATTGCCCTGTCTCTAAACAGAGACTGCAATGAAGCCTGACTCTCAAAGGTATCTCCCTTGGTCAGGTAGGGAGAGGCCAGCCAGGGGACAGCTGTCCCAGAGAGATAGAGACCACTTTAGAGTTAAAAGGGAGCCAGGCAACAAGGGCAGAGGAGTAGAAAGGCCCATTCTGGGACAATCCCTCTAGGCTGGGGGAGGCCAGGACACAACAGGGACCACAATCAGGCCAATACGCTTTCGCATTCGGCAATGCATGCCAGGGAAATCAAAGAGGATGTTTGCTTCCTGCCAAGGTATAAACAACAACAGAGTTCCCAGGGAATCTGTCCTCAGCTGCCCTTCCTTGGAGCATCTCTCCTCCTGGGCTTCTCTGAGGGCCCCAGTGAAAAGCAATGCCCAACAGCCAGGCTCTGCCGCAGACTGCCATACAGGAAACCTGTGGACTCTTACAGCGCAAATGGGAAGGGAAGAGAAGAGAAGAGAACTGCTGACTTCAGGAATATTTGACGCCAAGGACTCTCACAGTGAGAGAGGGCATCTGTTCCCAGGAGAGATGGGTAAATTTAGTGAGAACAGATTCGCTACATTCTCTGTGTGTATATAAAGCCCAGTTAGTCTGTTCATAAGCCAGAAAGTTGATCATTTCAGCCACAGGTCCTGGTGAATCAACTCAGCCACAGTACTGGTACTTGGTCAAATGCTTAGATATAGGTATTGTCTTAGTCAGGGTTCCTATTCCTGCACAAACATCAGGACCAAGAAGCAAGTTGGGGAGGAAAGGGTTTATTCAGCTCACACTTCCACATTGCTGTTCATCACCAAAGGAAGTCAGGAGAAGAACTCACACAGGGTAGGAACTTGGGAGGCAGGAGCTGATGGAGAAGCCATGGAGGGGTGCTGCTTACTGGATTGCTTCCCCTGGCTTGCTCAGCTTGCTTTCTTATAGAACCCAGGACCACCAGCCCAGGGATGGCTCCACCCACAATGGGCTGGGCCCTCACATCCTTGATCACTAATTGAGAAAATGACTTACAGCTGGGTCTCATTGAGGCATTTCCTCAAGGGAGGCTCCTTTCTCTGTGATAACTCCAGCTTGTGTCAAGTTGACACACAAAACCAGCCAGTGCGGGTATGGAGTTAATCTGAGGGAAAGGTTAATACTCAGATTATTGAAGTCAATAGTCAAAGTAAACTAGATTACCCTGCATGGGAGTCTCCTTCTGCCAACTGAAATCCTCAAGGAAAAAGAACCAAATTTCCCCAGAACCCTCAGACCCGGGAGGACGTGGGAACTGTGCTTGGAATCTTCAGATCTGCACTGCTACTCAGGCCTGCGCTCAGTGTTCAGCCCGCCCATCTACCCTGCAGAGGTCAGGATTTCCACCCTGAGGCCAGCTCAAGAGAAAGGCCCCTCTTGTCCTGGAGAATCCTGACTAATACTCCTGCTGCGGTTTGAACATGTTCCTAGAAGTTCATCTGTTGGGAACATAACTAATGCACTGGTGGCATTTGAAGGTGGGGTCTTTGGGGGGGGGCATCCTTAAGACTAAATTCAGGAGTTCATGAGGGGAGGGTCCCATGATAGTAGGAGTAACTTGAGGCAGAAGACAGGCTTCCTCGTAACTGTGTGCGTCAGCTTTTCCATTGCTCTGACAAAATATCTAAGATATTTTGGGGGCAAGGGAGAGTCCCTCAGTTCCCAGCTTCAACTATGTCACTCTATGGTTATAGGACCCTGACACTTTGGGTCTGCTGCAGTACCTCTCATCACAGTCACAATGTATGGTGCAAGAGGTCCTCAGGGAAGCCAGGAAATTGAAGTGGTAACAGAAAGGAGATTGGGGTCCCTTGCCCTTGGACACCTCCTCAGTGACCTCCACTAGGCTCCACCTCCTACAGGTTCTGTCACCTCTAAATTCAGATATGGGCTCCCACCCAAGCCTGTAGACCACAGACTTTGGGGACACTTCTTTTTTTTTTTTTTAATGATAGAATTTATTTTAATATATGTATTCACAAATACTATTTTAAAAATAAGCATGTAAATAATAATTATAAAACATAAATCAGCCCTAATTTAATATCATCAGAGAAGAGAGCAAATATAGAAGTCAGTCTAACATTGTTGCATTTGCCTTTTAATGTCAGAAGAAACACTTACACGTTGCAATTTATCCTTTATCCTGTTACTATGAATGCCCCTCTTGTAACTTACATTCAAATCATTAAAATCTCTCTCTTTTTTTTTTTTTTTTTGGTTCTTTTTTTCGGAGCTGGGGACCGAACCCAGGGCCTTGTGCTTCCTAGGCAAGCGCTCTACCACTGAGCTAAATCCCCAACCCCCATTAAAATCTCTTAACAGTTATTAAAGTACTATTAAGTGGGGATACTTCTAAACCACAGCACATATGATTAATGCAGTGGGAAAGTTCTCAGCATATATGAGGATCTCTTAGATCTCCCAGCCTCCTGAGATATATATATATATATATATATATATATATATAATATTTTTTCTTCTCTATAAATGACTGTCTCTGGCATTCCATTATAGCAAATCAAAGGGGTGAAGACATCACTCATACACCCATTTTGCAGATGAAGAAACTGAGGCACAAGCAGTTTGAAGTCCTGGCCCCATATATTGAGGCTAGTGGTATCTTAGGCAAGGCAGGAATATGTGCCACCTAGAACCAGATTGGGTCTCTTGCTTTACGCATACTGAAGCCATGATTTATCTCACAGGAAATCAAAGCTACTAGTCCAGCAGCAAATCACAGGAGATGAGAGGTAAGAGCTAGAAGTGTCTGTAGACATTTGAAACCAGTGATGTGTGTTATCCAGCTAGGCTTCACTTTGATGTGCGACTTTAAGTATGTGATTTAAATCTCGCTGGGGCCTCCCTGAGAACTTCACAGGCTGCTGATGAATTAAACGGGATAATTTCACGTGCAAGTAATCTTTCCCAGGATAGGAATGCGAAGTCATATGGACTGTGGGATTAGACAGCAGACAGCTCCTGATTCTAATAGACTAAGTCTCTACTCACCTGACCTACCAGAAGTAATCTATAAATAGCTCCCTCTCAAATTTCCACTCAAAACCTCCAGTGTAGCAACTACCCATGCCGGTACCTATGGTTAGATCCGACCTGCCTGTGTTCACAGCCAGACAGCCTAGCTGTCCCTGTGATGGACTTGATTCCCACCTGGTGCCAAGCATCACCTCCAATAGGGGCAAGTTGAGTTCCCAGGTGGGACCCACCTCTGTGACAGCATCAAAAGACTCATGATGGTGTCTGGTCCCAGCTGGTGGCACTACTGAGAGAGCATTGTGTAATGGGTGTGCTAACCTCATCAGCAGGTTAGTCAACGGATCAATCAGAGCAGAAGGAACCAGTAGGGGATAGGGGCTGGTTGAACAAAGTAGGTCATGGAAGTTGTGCTTTCAAGGGTGCATCTTGCCACCATATCCTCCCCACTCCCTCCCCTGTGCCTGCTTCCTGGAGGCCATGATGTGAGCAGCTTTGCTCTACTGTGTAGTCACGCCCTCTGCCATGATGTTTGACCTGGTCTCAGACCCAAGCAACCATGGCCTGAGAGCATGAACCAAACACATCTTTTCTTCTTCCACTGGGCCAGCCAATCCAGGTGAACCTGTGCATTCTGGGTTCAGAGAGAGGCCCCGTCTCAAAAAATAAGGAGACCTGCATGAAAAAGACATGTACGCAACTCCCTACCCCCCACATTCTCTCAAGGGGGTGGGGGGAGAAAGAATTAAAAAAAAAAAACATTGTTAAGAATCTGAAACTCGGGGCTGGAGAGATGACGCATTGACTAAGAGCACTGACTGCTCTTCCAGAGGACCTGAGTTCAATTCCCAGCAACCACATGGTGGCTCACAGCCATCTGTAATGGGGTCTGATGCCCTCTTCTGGTGTGTCTGAAGACAGTGACAGTGTACTCATATTCATAAAATTAATAAATAAATCTTTTTTAAAAAGCTGAAACTCTTCAGAAAGTTAATAATATTAATTAATTGGTGCTATACAAAATGTAAACTTGACAGAGCTTATGACAAACTCTTCAGAAAGCGTTCCAGAGCCCTATTCCTGCCTCCAGAACATTCACCTGAGCCACCATGCTGAACCCTCCTGAGGGCACATACACCCATTGTTAGCAAGTATTAAGATTTTTTTTTTTTTGGTTTTGTTTGTTTGGTTTTTTTGTTGTGAGGAAAGAGACAATAGTTCTTTTCCAACTCTGTCTCTTGAAACTCCAACCGAGAAAGCCTTTGAGACACTCAGGCTCTGTTTCCTTCTCTGCTGAGAAGAGAAATAGTGGGAAAAACCCTAACAGCTACCTCAAAAAGACGCTCAGCTGCTCACGCGTTCACGGTGCGCCTTGCTCAGCTGGGCAGTGGGGGAGAAGGGGGAGGTGACATGACGCAGGGGCAGGAATCAGTGAAAGCACTTGCCATCAGATTGAAATCCTGTACAGCACAGATTAGTGGTGCTGTCCCTAACTAAGCACATCTCTAGTCCTGGGATGCCTCCATGAAATTACTTGAATTAACATGAATGTGGTATCAGCGGTATGGAAATATCTATCCTATTTTAAACATTGAGAGCCCCTCTTTTTAAAAACAGAGAAGGGAGGAGGGAAGGATGAAAATTATCTTAATAACAGTACGAAGTCTTCACAAAGTCTGAGTGGAAATGGAAGAGGATGAAGGGGAACCCTGGCATAGCGTCTGTCTGTCTGAACACAGTCTGTCCTGCTTGGCTTCCTGTGAGGTGGACTCGTAACAGGTTAGATTAGCCTTAGTAGCTGATATGGTGACGGCTTCTCTGATAATAAACAAGGAGTTGCCCACCTGGCCACCCAACTCGGTTTGCATTACGCCCTTGCGTTTCCTGTACGTTGGCCTTGGGTACCTCTGTCATCACCTTATACCAGACTCGGGGTTTGTTTGATTAGGAGCCCCAGTACATTCTTCACGATGAGCTCCGGATTCCCTAACTTAATTTCCTGTTCAAGTCATTTTCACCGAGTTATACCTTCATCTGCACATTCTTGCAAATGTATGACTTAAGCTCCCAGAGAGACTGTCAAATTCCATTAGAAGGGAATCCTGCCTTGACTCTACGAGTATTTACCAAGAGAGCCTGTATGGTGATTTGACCCATAGGGAATGGCACTGTTAGGAGGTGTGCCCTTGTTGGACTAGGTGTGGCTTTTTTGGAGGACGTGCATCCCTAGCAGGTAAGCTTTGGGGTCTCAGAAACTCAAGCCGATTCTCTTCTTGCTGCCTGCAGATCAAGATGGAGAAGTCTCATCTACCTCTCTAGCACCATGTCTGCCTGTGAACCACCATGCTCCCCACCATGACAAAAATGGACTAAACTCCCGAAACTGTTAGCCAGTCCCAATTAAATGTTCTTTCTTTAGAAGAGTTGCTATGGCCATGGTGTCTCTTCCCAGCAAAAGAACCCTAACTAAGACAGCCTGCTTAAGACATATGGCAGAAGGTGTCTGTGCAGAAACAAAAGGGGATTCAGGTAGGGAATTTAATTGTCGCAGAATGGGGACCCCCCACACTAGGCTCAGAGCGGGCAGATCATGCTCTGGGTCCTGCAGCACTGAGGGTTCCAGGGAAGAGACAAACGCTTACAGGATTCACCTCTCTGCTACTGATGTCTACTTGCCCTGACACTGCCTTTGGCAGAAACTTCCAGAGCCTTCCCTTCTTTGACATCCAGAGTACCAAACTCTCGGTTTGTGCCCATAACCTATACCACTAACAGAGGTGATGCTGCAGCTTTTGATTGGATAGGGCCCGACTAATTACAGTAGTGATGATGATGACGACGACGACGACGACGACGACGACGACGACGACGACGACGATGTAAGTTGAGACAGAAATGTGACTGGAAATACAAACAAAGCAATGGCTCTTCAAGTTGGGCTTCTTGCTTCTGCCTCCCGGTCCCCTGTGCCCAGCTGAGCCTCACTGCCAGCTTGGAGCAGCAGCAGCAGCAGTTTGATGCCAGTTTCTCGCGGGGTTGCCACACTCCCTGACGCGTGCCATCCAGCCTAATCTACTCGAGCTGTATCGAAATGAAAAATGAACAGGAGGTAGATCTTGCTGCTAAAACATATGTGTCAGAAAATCATTATGAGTATTAAATTACAGCAATAAAACGAACCAGAACTAATCTTGCAAATTAAGATCCAATAAATTCTTTTTTCATGGACATACCTTTTCTCTTAAAAAAAAAAAAGAAAGAAAGAAAGAAAGAAAAGAAAAGAAAAAAATCGCAAAATAAAATTGAGACCAGCTGCGTGAAAAGCTGAGTCTACGGCTTTGGCAGACGGAATTGGGAAGAGGTATGAAACCTGCCTTTTCAATGTTATAAATGGGCGTGTATTCTTGAGGGCAGGGGCGGAGGCTGACTAGCGGACAGCTATTGCCCCTGTGCCAGATGCTATAATGATCGGATTTTACACTGAGGTACCTATGTGGTTTTGGTGTTCAGTTTATTCATACGTGTTCCCGCCCCTCTCCTCGGCCCCTCCCCCTGCGCGCCCCCCTCCCCCCTTTGCTCCTTGGCTGGGGTCCTGCTGACATAAGAAACTAGTACATTGCTGATAACCTCTTATTTTGGAAGAGAGGACGCTGCCGTTCAAATTAAATCTGAAGCTATAAACAAGCCTTTGGAGAGTTGCCTGCTCCCTGGAATAACAGGATAACGCGCTCCCCGCCCCCCCACCCTGCGGGAGAAAAGAGACTGTAATTAGTTCATTGTCCGCCAATGGGCACAAAGGGCGCAATGCCCCGCACTGGGCTCCCTTTCAAGGCAAGATCTCCGGGCAGATGTTAATTAAGTGAGTAACTTCTATGGTCTCCTGGAAACGGCTCCCCTTCCAAAAGGGGACATTGAGGAAAGGGTGTGTGCCCTGACCAAGAACATACAGAAAGAGTCCCGGAAGAAGAAGAGAAACGAAACAAAACAAAACAAACAAACAAACAAAAAAACCCAGGATTCATCTCCCCGCTGTCAGCCCTCCTGCTGCTGGCACTGGCAGAACGTTCCAGAGCCGTTCTTCGACGCTTGCCGAACCAAACTATTTATAGCCGCGCAATCATTATAAATAAATCTGTTTGTGCCGCGTGGCGCCTTGGCCCCGCATGAGTTAAAACTCTCGGCTGGCAGCTATAAATAGCTGTTACACGCTCCAGTGTGACGACTGACGGGTACGTCCTCAAATTGTGACAAATAATGACAAGTTTGTTTGACAAACATTCCGCTGACATTCATCTGATTTTGAATAAATGGTGCCGCTTTCTTAATTTGGTCCCTGAGGCCCGGGATCTGGGAGACTTTCTTTCTTCTCCCTCCCTCACCTCCTGCCCGGGAACTGTCCTGCAGTCCGAGGTTGTTTTCTCCCCCTAATCAACTGGAAGGGATTGAGGCCATTTAGGGGGAAGCTTATTAAATCCATCATTTGTCTCCTGGGACAGTTCTGCTGTAGGGGCTTTGCAAGGGTCTGGGGAGTTTTGTTAATGACATGAGTGCCAGAGGGAGACAGAAGGGAATGAGAGGGCCAGGCTGGGGTGTTGGGCAATGCAAGATACAATAGGAAGACGAAGTGAAATTGAAGCCAAAAAGTTGAGTTCTCGGGCTTCAAGGAGGATCCGAGAAATACATGTTCTGGAAGCCTCTTAAAAGGAAACAGGGAAAGATGGGTGTGTGGGCAGAGGGACTCACAGCCTGGTGCCCCTGGGGAGTTGTCTAGGACTAGGTTGAGGTCCCCAGAGCCTGAGGTCCCTTCTCTAGGTCAGCTGGTGTTAACATGCATCCTGTGTTACACAGGATCTTAAAATACACGCAGACTGTCTATTGTAACGAGGTCCTTATGCTGGGAGAGCTGGGATGAACTAAACTTCCACATCCAGGGCTCCATGTTCATCAACCATCGGGTGGCTTACTGCCTTTAAAGCCCTTCAAACCGTCCTGTCTGGGGCTAGCACCCTCTCTCTCTGTACTAACTCTGTGTATAACCCCATGCATGTTCTTTGAATGTGTGTGTATATATGTTATGTGCATGTGAGTGTGTGTGTGTGTGTGTGTGTGAGTAGATGTGTATGTGTATTGTGGGGGGGAGCGTATGTATGTGTGTCTGAGTGTGTATGTGTATGTGTGTGTATGTTTGTGTGTGTGAGTTTATGTGTGAGTGTGAATGTGTGTGGTTGTATGTGAGAGTGTGTGTATGTGAGTGTATCGTGAGTGTGTATAAGTGTATGTGTGAATGAGTATATGTGTGAGTGTGAGTGTGTATGTGATCGTGTGTACTTATGTGTGTATGTGTATGTGAGTGTGTATGTGTGTGTATGTGAGTGTATGTGTGAGTGTGTATATGTGTGAGTGTGTGTACGTACGTGCATGTGTGACTGTGAGTATGTGCATGTGACTGTGTGTGATTATGTATGTATGTGTATGTGAGAGTGTGTGTGAGTATGTACGTGAGTGTATGTGTGAGTATGTGCATGTGTGAGCATGAGACTATGTGTGTGTATATGTGTGCAGGGGCACATGCATAAGATAATGCATACGTACATAAAGAGTAGAAGACCCTCTTGGGAGCTGTCAATGTTGGGTTTTGTCTTGTTATTTGCTTGTTTGGTTTGGTTTTGAGACAGAGTCTCTCTCTGGTCTGTAACTGACCAAGTAGGTAAGGCCAGTGGCCAGTGAGCCCAGGATCTCCCTGTCTCTGCCTCCCCAGGGCTGGGATTACAAGTGCATATCATCACGCCCCACGAATTTTACTGTGGGTGTTGGGGACTAGATTCAGATCTCCATGCCTACGAGACAAGTACATTCCTAACTAAACTAGCATCTGAGCCCTCCCTTTTCTGGTCTGTCCTCCATAAAGCTTTCGCCATCTTTTCAACACTCGACTCTAACCACAAAGCTGCTGTCCCCTGCTTAGCTCCTTCCTGGCCTGAGATGGGACTGCAGAAAGGGGACCTTGCTCTCAGAGCCCTCTTGAGCCTGTTCGATGTTACTATGACAAAACACCAAGGTCAAGGAATGCACATGTAAAGAGCTTTACTTTTCTCATAGCTTTGGGGGCTGAAAGGGGTGACAGTGGCTGCCTACACCACAGCATGAAGGTGGTGTCTCGATGGGAATGTGTGCGAGGCAGATGGTGGCAAAACAACAGGCAAGAGAGTTCCTGTGAGGCTCACTGCTTTACAACCATCCACTCTTGGGGAAAGTAACTAAGCCCTAAGAGAACTACATCAATCTCTTCCTAGGGTAGTGCCCCAGTGACCTGGTTACCTCCCACTAGATCCCATCTCTGAAAGGTCTATTGCACTGAGGGTCAAGCTGTCAGCACACAAAACTTTGGGGAACATCCTCAAATCATATCCAAACCACCATTGTGTCCTACAAGGGCAAGACAAGGCAGAGCCTTAAGTTGTATGCCCTAGTTCCCCTTGCTTACCTCATTGTCTTACCTGCTTCTCCTAGGTAACTTCCACATCCCACTGGTCTCCATCTGCCTAAATTATTGCAGATTCAATGCTCTGGTCAGCCAAGCCTTAAATGATCAGCTCTATCCTCTTACATAGGACAAATCTATGCTCTGCCTCACAGTGAGTTCCTCCCTCACCTCAGAGTGTGTGCCCTCAGATGACCCGGTCCCTTTCTGTGTCCAGACTGGCTTTCTGGACCCCTAGTGAATGCCTGTGGAAGCCAAGGTTTCCACAAAGCTGGCCCAAGCCAGCTGCCTGCATCTCCCCTGGATCCCTGCCCTCTTATCCCTGGCTTCCTCTTAGCACCAGCCTGTCTTAATCTTGCCTTGCAGAGAGATCTGTGAATTTGCTCATGTTTAATCCTCTTTCCCAGTGGTCAAGAGTGTACTCCTTTAATCAGTCTGGTACCATCTAGCCTGGTGTCTACCCAGGATAGGGTAATTGTGAGAGTCAACTTCCTAAAAATACCAGGAAACAAACAAATCGCCAACAGCAACAACAACAACAACAGCCAGGGCTGAAGAGACCGCTCAGCTGTCAAGCACTTTCTGCTCGCAAAGAGGACACACACTTGGTTACCAGCACCTACATGGCAGCTCACAGGAGACTTTAACTCTAGTTCCTGAGGCTCTGTCCCTAGGGTGTCTGAGGTCCCTTTCATGAGCTCATGACAGAACCCAGAACAGGGCAACATCAGAGCCCACGGAGGAGAAGCAGATGCAACGCGCTGACAAGCTAACCACCAAAGTGCAAAGCCACAAATTAAAAACTCCTTAAAGAGCCAAATCCTTGCTTAAAAGTTACAGGAGTTGGGGGGAGGACTCTGGCTCCCTTTGTGCATTTCCGTATTAGCACAGTCACACTTGGCCATGCAGATGTCAGTTCCAATAAACACCAGGGCTTTCCAGGGCCCCGGCCTCTAATTGAAGGGATTGTTACTGTTGGTGAATGGCTGGGGAATTAATTAGTGGAGAGCAAACCAGTTCATAAATGCCTGCTTTGTAAGGGGTCCTCACGTCCTGGGGACCTCGACTCCTGTGGCCAGCTCTGTCCTAGGAACCCGTGCCAGCAAATGGTATTTATCACCCTTATCGGCCTCACCTGGAGATGGGCTTCCCCGCGCGCGCCGTATGCACCACCAGGTTTGTTTCTTCCGGGGGCCCAGCAGGCATTGTGGGAAAAACTCCCTCGGATCTTCTGGCTCTCACTCCCACAGGCTGACTGAGTTTTGAAAACAGGCTTCATTTGCAAGTCAGAGATGGAAACAAGAGCGCAGGCTTCGCACAGCCCACGCCGTTCCCAGTTTGCGTGCAGGTTCGAACACGTGCTCACGCGTGCACTCCAGCTACTGCACGTGCATACACACAGCTGCTCAGATCGCTGTTAGGCAGGGTGCAACTGATTCCAAACCCACTTCTGAGCTGGATAAAGCAAGCCGATTCTTCAGGGAAGCATTATCCCTCAAGACTTAAGACGAGGCGGGAAGGGCAAGTCTCCCAAGCCCCCTTCCCTCACATAAACTCGGCTCAGAACGAACACAGCTGCTAGTTTTGCAAGCTACCCCCGGTAGTCTGCCCTGGGTGCCATCTTGAAATCTTTTACTTGGGGAGTGGGAAGGGTGCTTTATGCCGTTAAATTTGTGGAACTGAGGACGAGATTTTAGAATTGAAGTTTTTTTTTTCTCTTTGCATGGTTTATGCTAGACTGTATACATGTTCGTGCTCTATAGTAAAATGTTTCGTAGCTCCCCCCACAATTTTTTGCATTAAAAAATAACCCCTCTAGAGCAGTGGTTCTCACCCTTCCTCATGCTATGGTGACCCCCCCCCACCATAAAATTAATTTCGTCGCTACTTCAGAACTGTAACTTTGCTACTGTTACAAATTGTAATGTAAATATTTTTGAAGATGGAGGTTTGCAAACCCACAGGTTGAGAACTGCCGTTCCAGACTCTGGGCGTGGCCTTGGCAGTCTCGTCTGACCTTTGTAGTCCTGTCCTGGTGTTGAAAATTACCCTGAGTCACGAGGGAGTCTGGGATAGTCTGCACCGAGACCTTGTATCTGGTTTCTGGTTGGCCTCAGGAGAGAAAAAGGAGGGATTTACTCCTGGAGGCGCCATTTTTCTCTCCTTCTGTGGCATTATCCCTTCTTCCCCACAGGGCTGCTTCTCTGGCTCTCATCGCACTCTCTGTTCTGCTTTAGGCTAAGGGTCTGCTATCAGTTATTCGCACTGTAGAATGAATTAACTCAATTCACATCTAACTCCAACGTTAGAAGGTAGTGTTTGATTTTCATTGGCTTTATAATTAAAGCACAGGCATCTCTGAAGTCGGAAATCTGGGCTCCTGGCTCCTGCAACTGGGGAAAAAGGTAAGCCCTGGGAGCAGCCGCACAGCTCTGTGACAAATATCTCCACTTTAGCTATCGCGTATCACCATTTATTACCCCCGTCCCTTCAGAAAGAAGCCCCTCAATGGCATAGGGCTAAGAGAACGATGACAAATAATGTGTCACCAGCAAATGCGCACAGGCCTGGGGGGGGGGGGGTCTGAAAGGCAAAACTCTTTATACTTGCATGTAAAATTGTACTTTCTCCATATGTCTGCCGAGAAACAGTGAAATAAAAATATGTCACGATCTCTGGTGCTAGGTTAAGAGATGACGAAATTACAACCCAGAGAAGTGAAAGAAAGCTTTAAGGGTCAGTCACTGATCATGCAATTAGGGGCTTGAACTAGAAAAGAGGTAGGGTGGTCTCTGCCTCCTTTTATCCGACTTCTCTTATTCCGAAGCACTCTAACGAAAGGGACTGGAAATGGCTTTTCCACAACAGTGGCACATTCCTGTAAATCCAGCACTCAGAAGGTAGAGACAGCAGGATTAAGAGTTCAGGGCCATCCTTAACTGCAAAGCAGGTTCAAGGCCAGCCTGGGCTATATGAGTCTCAAAGGGAAAAGAAAATGAAAGAATTGGGAAGAAAAAAGGGAAGAATAAATCCTGAGTCCAATTCGCCCAATGTTCTCCCCTCTGGGTAATTCTCGGTAAATAGACTCAGGAGTGAGGCTGACTTTGTGAGCCTCTTCTCTGTATCGAATCTGCTCTCAGAGAAGAGCAGTGCAGACAGCAACTTAGAAAGGGCGATCACTTATCGCGGCTGCCACCCACTATTCCGACCCACACCCTCATGTTGTGAAGTCCTGTCCCCATACACTGCTCAGGGACCAGAGAGGGGTAAGTCCACTAAGGTCCCACAGGAACTTCCCGATGTTGATCTCCCAGTTCGAAGACAGTATCTCAAAGCAGAAGAAGGGATGGTCATCTTCCGTCACAGGTAAACAAACAACTCAATCAACTCAGGTTTATGATAGACCTAGGATCCCCCTGCCAGGACCAACATGGACATATACAACCCCCACCCTTACCTAGACTTTGTGCCTACTACAGCTCTCTCAGCATCACCCACCTCCTGTCACCTGAGATCAGCGGAGATCCCAGCTGTGGCCAGCCTACGTAAGCCATGAAGCTCTCGTTTAGAGATCTGCATTCAGCTATGATGCGATAAGTGCTTCTCATGTACCAGGCTCTGTGCCAAGTTCCAAGCCAGGCTTTCACTGTGCAAAGAAAAGAGAAACCATTCCTATTCTTGACAAGATGATGTAACAATGAGAAAGAAAGACAAACTCAGAGCTAGGGAAGCTGAGGTAAAGGCTCATGGGATTGGAGCTAACCTGGGCTATGTATTGAATTCAAGGCTAGCCTAGGCTATATAGCAAGACACCATCTTCAAAACCAAACATAAGTATCAAAAGGAAGGTAAGGAAATAGGTAGGCGGGGAGGAAGCACAGATTGACCTTTATCTTTATTTGCATGAAGGTCACAGAGAAGAGCCATGCCTCCTCCATCAGCAGGGTGAGTGGCTGAGGAAAGCAGAACACCAGAATGTCCTCTGCCCCAGCCTCATCCCAGGGTCAGCTATGTCTCGTTGCAGAGAGATGGACATGAAACGTTGCAGCCTTGTCTGTGGGGTGTGGGACATGAAGTACCCTCCTTGCCGTGCCACGTCTTAACTGAATCATGTCACAGGTGTCACTTCATTTCTAAGTCCTTTGTTAGCTCACTTCCAAGGTCTCCGGTCATCCCAAGACTCTGTGTTTGCTTTCTGGTTATTGGGTGGATCACATTTGGACTGCGGTAAGCTCCCCTCACCCAAAGCTGATGTGAAATGATTCTATTGCACTCCCTCCTAAACCAACAGCCAACAAACTAGGACATAAAACAACAGCATAGCATGCAATGGGACACGTGTACTGGTGATGTTTTGTCAATGTGACACAAGCAAGAGTCACCTGAGAAGAGAGACCCTCAACTGAGAAAATGCCTCCATCACAATGGCCCGTAGGCAAGTCTGTGGGACGTTTTCTTGGTTGGTAATTGATGTAAGAGGGCCCAGTGCACTGTGGTGAGTGCTGTTCTGGGCAGGTGGATCTGGGTGGTATAAGAAAGCAGACTGAGGGGTTGGGGATTTAGCTCAGTGGTAGAGCGCTTGCCTAGCAAGCACAAGGCCCTGGGTTCGGTCCCCAGCTCCGAAAAAAAAAAGAAAAAAAATAAAAGAAAGCAGACTGACTAAGCTGTGGAGAGGAAGCCAGTTAGCAGCGTTCCTCCATGTTCTCTGCCTCAGTTCCTGCCTCCAGGTTCCTGTTTTGCTTGAGTTCTTACCTTGGCCTCTCTTGATGATGGACTGTGATCAGGACATATAAACTAAATGAAGCCTTTTCTCCTCGAGATGCTTTTGGTCACAGTCTTTATCATAGAGGCCAAAGGCAAACTAGGATGAAAACACACAGTGAGTATAATCCTAAGAAAGCCATGCCTGATTATAGCCCGGCATAGTATGGCCATTAAAGGGGCAGTTGGTGGGTGGGTGGATGGATGGATGAATGAATGAACAAATGAATGGTGAATGCTGACATCCTTCTGTATTCATCACTTTTCTCCTTACTGTGACCAAATACCTACCAAGAAGCAACTTAAGAGAAGAAGGGTTTAATTTGGTCAATAGTTTTAGAAGGATATGATCCACGGTGAAGGCATGGTGGCAGGTGGCCCTGTGTGGCAGGAATGTGCAGCTGGGAGTCTTCACCTCACAGCTTGACAGAACAGAAAGCAGAGAACAGACAGGCCAGACTATAAACCCCAAGGCCTGTGCTCAATGACCCACTTCCTCTGAGGAGAGACCAGCTCCTAAAGAGTCCACAACCTTGCAAAACAGAGCCAACAGCTAGGAACCAAATGTTCAACTACAGGAGCCTATGAGAGACATTTTTAACACCCAAACACACCCCGTTACTCAAAATACATTAATATATGGTATCACATAATGGGGTATAAGAAAGGGACTACTTAATTGTAGGCATAATTATAACATGGTACGATGTGGGCATTCAATAAATGGATGTTGAAGAAGTAAACGGTGGGGTTTGGAGAGATGGCTTTGTGTAATGGTCACACAAGGATGGGGACCGAATTCCACTCTCCAGAATCCAACCAGCTCGATATGCCCATGCATCCCTGTCATTCTGACTGGAAAAGTAGAGATGGGAGGGTCCCCGTGATGCACGGGCCAGCCAGCCTAGCTGACACTGCGAGTCCTGGTTCATAAACATAAGGGAGCAAAGGACTGAGCAAGACACCCAGCATTGCTGACCTCTGACCTCCACATGCATGCATTTGCATGCATGAATATGTACACACAGTTGTGGAGTGGGAGAAAGGAAGATAGGGAGAGGGGGAATCATTAGGCCTAATAATACACACCTGCAGTACCTAGGAAGAGGCAAGAGGATCATGTGTTTTAGCCTTGCATAGACGATGTACTGAGTCTGTCTCAGAAAAAAAAAAGAAAAAGAAAAAGAAAAAAAAGGATGGATGAGAGCTATAAACGGATTTTAAGCTACATAAATACCTTCCGTTTCATTCAGCCAGCTGTCAGTGTTATGATTAAATTAAATTCGCTTAGCTCCATCCATCCTCTTCAAGTATGAAATTTAAGTAGGTGAGACCACAGGCACTCTCCCGTTCTTGCCCACTTCTCAGTAAAGCAGGTCTTTGGCAGCAGGGGTGCTGGTGACTAGATGATGGCTTCCTGTCACCTTCTCTCAGGCTGGCTTGACCCTGTGAAGGGCTCATCATCACATTCTGCTCATCAGCAAGTCTACCTTCTTTCTTTGAGCCTGATTACCAGCAACTTTCCTTTTTTACTGAAAGACGAGAGGGGCAAGCAGCCTCCAACTTTCACGTCTAATGTAGTGTGTGTGTGTGTGTGTGTGTGTGTGTGTGTCAAGGACAGACAAAAAATATGACGTTTGCATCTTCTGGTATAAGCATCTTAGCATAGGCAAGCTACTGAGCAGCTCATATCCAACCCTGATATTAGAGCATGGATCTCTTCCTCATCCTGAACAAGCATTTGGATGTAATGCTCTTGCTTTGGCAGGCTGCTATGTCCCATCTTCCTGGCAAGCTTTTCCCTGCTACCCTCGCTGTGACGACCTGCACCGACTGAGTTGCCCCGAGAGGCGAAGGGATCCCAGGCTGAGGCAGCAGCACAAGATATTCCAGAAGCAACTGGGCCAATCCACTTGCTGACTATTCCTGGACTGGGAGGAGAAAGCCTTTCTCTTTTAACCCTTGAAAATGTCAAACGTTGGGTTCTCAAAGGCCTATCTTGTGAAAGGATAGTCCTCTGTGTTCCCACTTCCCTCTCTGAAGTGCTCTTCTGTCCCCAAGTGGAAAGCCCTGGAGTAATCTGTTCGCATGCATACTACAGCATGTGCTGCAGGTCTACATCACACAATTGTGGAGGACTGTAAGTGCTTGCTGCTCCCGACCCTCTAGCCTAAGAGCCATCCCTTCTCGACAGTACAATCCATGCTCTGAGTGGACTCTCAACAGAGCTCCTTCAGCTTGGCTCTCAGAGGTCAGGAGGTAAATTCAGTCGTTGGTTTTCATGGATTTGGTTGGTTGGTTGACTGAGATAAAGTCTCCCGATACAGCCCTGGCTCACTATGTAGACCAGACTAGCCTTGAACTCATGGAGATCCACCTGCCTCTGACTCCAGATTGCTGGGGTTAGAGATGCAAGCCAACATGCCTGGCTTTCACGGATTTCTTGAAAGCAAGTTATGTTCTATGTTCATCTCCTGCAGCTGTTGTAACTCATTAACATAAACTTGGGGATTTAAAACAGTAGAAATTTGGATTCTTCAAGTTCCAATATCCTCAAGTCTGAAGTCTAGGTGTGAGACTTTCTTCTGGAGGCTCTAGAGGAGAGTCCTTCCTTGTCTTACCTGGCATCAGGAAGCTCCTGTAAGTCTCAGCTTGTGTCTGCATCATTCTACTCCAGTAGTTCTCAACCTGTGGGTTGAGACCTCTTTGGGGATGAATGACCTTTCCTCAGGGGTCACCTAAGGCCATCAGAAAACACAGATATTTGTATTACATAATTCATAACAGTCACAAAATTACAGTTATGAAGTAGCAAAAAAAATAATTTTGCAGTTGGGATCACCATGACATGAGGAACTGTATTCAAGGGTTGCAGCGTTAGGGAGGTTGAGATCCATTGCTCTGCTGTGACCTCTTCTTCTCTCTATGTTCATCTGTATCTGCAGAGACATTTGTTGTTGGATTTAGGAACCACCCAGATAATCCAGATCTTATATTGTGGAATCTCTAAATTGATTACCTCTGCCAGGTTTCTTTTCCTACATAAGGTTACATGTTCAGAAATTCGAGGGGTTATGATGTAGATATTGTTTGTTCCCAGGAGGCCAGTGTACAACGTACCACATTCCCTTCCAATGCTGCAGCTCGCCCCTAAGTCAGGGTTAGATCAATGTACCGTAGGGCGATTAACTGCTGTATTACATGGTCTTCTGCCACTGTGACAAAATACCCAAGCAATCAACTTATAAAGATGAAAGGTTGCTTTACTTAGCCCACAGCTCAAGGTTTCAGCAATGGCCATTACTTTGGGGCTTGTGACGGGACCGAACATCATGGTAGGAACTAATGTTGGGGCAAGCTGCTCACCTCCTGGTAGCCAGAAAGCATCAGGGACAGTATCTGAGGTCCCAGATCTCCTTTAAGACTCCCAGTGAAACCCCTTCCTCCTCACTCTCCACAGGTTCCTCCACCTCCACACAGCATCACAGGCTGCTACCTAAGCTTCTGATACAGGGGACTTCGGAGGTCACAGGCTCAAACATAACTTGATCGCCCCACCTTGTGCTGAGTGTTGTTTGTGGAAAGGGACATTACCTTGGTGTCTGTCCCAGGAAATGATCGAGGAGGCATAATTCTTGCTCCCCGGAAGTTCTCAGTCCAGTGAGTCAAGAGATTGCATCTACATCATCAATTATACACCATGATTGATACTATGAAAACCTGGGAAGGCCTGTCACTCAAGAAACCTACAGCCCATGTGCCAGCTCCAATCAGAGTCATCTTTTTGTTCATGTGTCACAGAATTAGCTTAACCGGAAAATGCATGCTGTTGAGAGGAAGAGGGGTAGCCTGGGGATGAAAGAGGGTCCTTGATGGAGAAGTTTCTCCAGAGCATGAACATGTCTGTCTGAATATTGAAAACACGGAGAGACATTTAGTGAGGACCCCGCACTGGGTGTGTAATGCATTTGACTCCGAGCAGAGAGCATGGCAGAGTCAGAAACTGCTCCCCCGTGGACGGAAGCGATGCCTTCCAGAAAAGCTGTCTCCAAATCTGTGCACAAATCAACAGCTTGGACGGAGGCCAAGAGGCAAACTCACTCCTTCACTGCCGAGTTATTTAGGCATTTAATGCTTCAGGCATGAGGGGCTGTGTGTGAGCCACCTTGCGAAAGCTGTGTGCTGAGCGTGCTGTAATAGGAAAGGGCCTGGCTCACACACACAGAAACAAGCCATGCCGTTTTCATTGATCACAGACCTTTGGGCTAAGACTGGACCCTGGGTTTCCTAAGCAATTTGAGTGCTGTGGTGGTTTGAACGAGAAACATCTCCCAGAGGCTCTTGTACCTGAACACTTGGTCCCCACTGATGTTGCCTTTTGAGGAAGTTATAGAACCTTTAGGTAGTGCAGTCTTGATGGAGGAAGTACATCCCTGTGGATGGGCTTTGAGGGGGTAATGCCTCACCCTGCTTCCTGCTCCTTCTCCCCCCTCGTTCTTCCCCTCCCCATCTCCATCTCCCTCCGCCCCCTTCCTAGGTGCAGCTGAGATATGACCAGCCTTCTTCTCAAGAAGAGAAATTAAACAAAAGTCCATCAAATGATTCGAGAAGCTTCTGTCTTACAGCAGAAGTTCCTCTCTTAGCTCTAGTCTTCCACAGTTTTAGGAGACAAATCATAGATAACTTTACTCTTGAGCATCGGCACATAGGCACAGAATGAGGCATAGTCAGTGCAAACGACCTAGACTATTGTGACTCAAAGTAAGATCATTTTATTTTGTAGAGAGACTCAGGGACTCTTTTCCTTAAAGGGCACATAGTAGGTTACAAAATGACTTGGGTTTTGTTTTGCTTTTTAGTTGAAATGTAACAGACATCATGAATAAGTTATTCTAAACTAGCCCTTGTCCTAAGAGCGCTATCATTTTCTTCAAAGAAAGAAATTACCTTGGGAAGAAAAACTGTAATGAAACTGTTAAGGACTTACTGATAACCACCAAAGTTCAATGACAGTTTCTATACCCATGCTTTGGTAGAAACTTGTGGAAGCAAACTTTTGTCTTAGAGAAGTAGCTGCTGGGAAACCTGGGTGTGCAAATTCTCCATTTGCTTCCAAGGTGACTTATGTTGACTTCTGAGTAAAGACATCAATGTGCAGTCTCAGCGATGATTAGAATTGGAATAGGGGGATACTTCTAGGAGCCTGGCCATGTAGCTGACTCGTTCTACCAGGGCAATGGGAGTTGATCTGATGGGTTCCCAGGTCCTCTGAGCATGTCTGTCAGCTAGACAGATGACTTCTGCTGACCTTATATAGCTCTCAAAGAAGCAGCCAGGTGCTGGCTTACATATGTAAGTATGCCCACCAGGAAAATCAGTCCTGATTCACTTTCCAGTCTCCCAGAAATTGGGGGAAGCAAATCCAACCTTTGGAGAATAGAGAAATGCAGGTGGCTAATTCTGTCCAAAGACGTCCTCTAGGAAGGTGGCACGGTACACAGTTTACCTCAGAGAATCTCTTCTTTCTTTTTCCAGACCTTACTGAGCCACACTAGTTTTGCAGTAAGCATCACATGTGGCCCTACTATGTGTCAAGCATGCTGTGCTAAACATTAGTGATGAAGAAAAGTTAACCAGTCAACACACAGTCTGCCCTCCATATCTAAAGGTTCTAAAGCCACAGATTCAACAAAATCTTGTATCAAAAATATTTGAGATCTGGCTCAATGGATAAAGACTGGCAACCTGTGTTTGATCCCTGGGACCCACTTGGTAAAAAACAGAGAACAAACTCCAAACAGTTATCTTCAGACATCCACACATGCACACATGAAAACACACACACACACACACACACACACACACACACACACACACACACACACACACGGAAGCATGGGAATTAAAAATTAAAAGAATAAGGGTTGGGAACATGTGCCTTTACTGAACACGTCACACATTTTCTCTCCAGGGATTCCCTAAGCAGTACAGCATAACAGTTATTCCCATGGCCTTTACTTTGTGTCAGGTATGGCAAGTGGTCCAGAGCTTGTTTAAAGCACATAGGCAGGTGTGTATAACAGGTTCTAAGCAAACGCTGCATCATTTTGAATAAGTACCGGCAGATTTGGGTACCTACAGCAGGGAAGAGGGTCTCCTAGAATCTGCACCATGTGACGACGCAGCTGTGGTCAGTTCTCACCTTCCGCCACGTGGGCTCCAGGGATCAGGCTGGGTAGCAAGCTCCTTTACCTGTGAGCCGACATCACCATGGGTTAAGCAATGCAGTGGAAGTGCATGCAAAGGATGGGGCTGGAGGGATGGCACAGTGGTTAAAAGCACCCACTGCTCTTGTAGAGGACCCACCTTGGGTCTCCATTGCCTACATGATGGCTCAGGGTAGTTCCAGAGAACCTAACTCCTTCTTCTTGCCTCCCTCCGTGGGTACCTCCCACATACACGCGGTGCCCATAAATTCATGCAGGTACATGCGCATGAAAATAATATTTAAGAAAAAAAGAAATACGTTTCAAGTGTCATCAGAAAAAAGTCTTGAAAGATGCCCCTCCCCCGCCGTGTGTATGACAGATTAGGAAGATAGAAATCAAGGTTAAAGCGAACAGCATCCTAAGCTAATAGCGAAGGAGCTAAACCTTGGCTGCAAACATTCTGAGCATCTAAAAATGCCTTTCTCTTTTGTTCCTCCTTAGAGTGGGTTGACTCCTTGGTTTTCATTGCTTCTAAAAGTATCTCCTGCACACGGTGTTGATACAGGGAGAAAGGAACCCTTATACACTGCAGATGAGGGTATAATTGAGTCCAGTTACCATTGATCCAGCTGTCCTACTCCCGGATGTAATTCTAAGTCAGCTGACCACAAACACGCTTACACTGCTTTTATTAGTCAGGGTTCTCTAGAGTCACAGAACTTATGAACTGTCTCTCTAGAATGAGGGCATTTATTGTGATGACTTACAGTCTGTAGTCCAACTATCCCAACAATGGGCAGCTGTGGATGGGAAGTGCAAGAGTCTAGTAGTGGCTCAGTCCCACGAGGCTAGTTGTTTCAGCTGCTCTTCTGCAGAAGTAGGTTCCAACAGATGTGCTGGCAAGCAAATGCAAGCAGAAGAAGAGCAAATCTTCCTTCTTCCAATGTCCTAATGTAGGCCACCTGCAGAGGGTGTGGCCCGGATTAAAGGTGTGCACCACCAACGCCTGGATCTGGGACTTGCTTTGTCCCAGGCTGACCTGGAATTCAGAGATCTCCTTGTTTCAGTCACCTGGACTTAAAAGTTTGCACTGCCTTGCCTGGGCCTAAGCTTTTCATGGCCACTATGCCTTAAGATCTCCATGCCAAGATCCAGGTTAGAAACGTGTCTTCCAGCCTCGAGATCTGGATCACAGGTGAGTCCTCCTCTAATTCTAGATTGTAGTTCATCCCAGATATGGTGAAGTTGACAACCAGGAATAGCCATTGCGCTGCTGCATTGCCTGTGGCGCTGTTTACAGTTACCATGTTATAGACTCAGCCTCGGTGTCCATTGTAGGCTGTGGGTGAAGTCCCCATCGAGTGAAGCTCTGAATGAATATGTATTTGACATGGGCTGGCCATGTTAGAGACCAAAACCTCTGACTCAAGTTAAACTTCAAAGCTTTCACCTCCTTCAACCAGACTCAGAGAGGCAAAGCTTTCCTCTGGCCCAAACACAACTGTTTAGGGATGACTGACCGGTGTGTGCACAAACTAGCAACCGTAGCTTCCTGAGACCATTTGACCACGGGATTAGCCAACTCCTCCCCTTAATAAACAGGTTGAGGTTCCCGGATGTTGTTTGGTAGTTGGTGCGGCTCCATCAGAATGCACGCAGCTTCTCTGTCTGTGTGTCTGTCTTTTCCTTACTATCTCATCAGCCCTACTCAGGGTTCCAGAACAAAGTAGTGGACGATCTGGCAGCCCATCCACAGGCCAGTGGCTAAGAAAAACTTGGTATATGAGCCCAATGGAGTTTCATTTAGTTGTAAAGAGCAAAACTGTCGTTTCCAGGGTGGGGGAAGGGGAGAATGTATAGAACTAGAAGACATCATGTTAGGAGAAATGAGCCACACCTAGAAAGGCAGATATCATATGCTTACTCTAAGATGCGGAACTCAAGGGGGCTTTAGTTTGTTTGTTTGTTTGTTTGTTTGTTTGTTTTTTGTTTGTTGTGTTTGAAGGTAGAAGGGGAGCTGTCTTGGAAATGAGATCAGTGGAGGGAGAGAGAGGATATGAACAAGGATGTCGTGTCCATGTACCAACAGGTCCTATGGAAACGATATTTTGTGCGATACGAGTACTTTGAAATGCAACTTTAAAAATAATGAAGTTTCTCCCCACACTCGGGTATTCAATGATGTTTAAATTTAGCAGCCTTTGCAAGGAAAGCCAATATAACTCAAAGTCCTTTTTAGAGTTCCTTGAAAGTGGAAAACCAACCTTCCCCTCCCAGTCTGAGCACATTGTGCTCTTTACCGATGCCAACTGTCTTAGTTAGGGTTTTACCTCTGTGAACAGACGCCATGACCAAGGCAACTCTTATGACAACAACATTTAATTGGGGCTGGCTTACAGGTTCAGAGGTTCAGTCCATTATCATCAAGGCAGGAACATGGCAGCATCCAGGCAGGCGAAGTGCGGGCAGAGCTGAGAGTTCTACATCTTCCTCTGGAGGCTGTTAGCAGAATACTGACTTCCAGGCTGCTAGGATGAGGGTCTTTTTTTTTTTTTTTTTTTTGGTTCTTTTTTTCGGAGCTGGGGACCGAACCCAGGGCCTTGCGCTTCCTAGGTAAGCGCTCTACCACTGAGCTAAATCCCCAGCCCCTAGGATGAGGGTCTTAAAGCCCACACTCACAGTGACACACCTACTCCAACAGGGCCACACCCACTCCAACAGGGCCACACCTACTCCAACAGGGCCACACCCACTCCAACAGGGCCACACCTACTCCAACAGGGCCACACCCACTCCAACAAGGCCACACCTACTCCCACAGCGCCATACCTTCTAATAGTGCCACTTCCTGGGCCAAGCATATACAAACCCTAACACCAACCTCAGATGACAACTCTGAGGAATACCAACTGGAGGCCTCCAGCCCCTCTGCCCACCTCCATGAACCTAGTTCAACATGCCTCTGATGGAGCACGTGCCCCTGCTCCTTCCAGCTAGAAGTATGAGCTCAGCTACAGCCCCCTTCCTTGCTGACCAGCCCTAGTGGTTCTAAACTTCCCCTATGGCATCCAGTCGACTTGGCTTCCCAGGAGCCCTGAATAGTCGATGTCATTCTTCTCTCCAGCCAACAAGAAGAAACCACTGGGAAAAATTAACCCGGTCTTCTTTACTGCCAATGGTCATCCATGGCAGCTTGAAGGACACTTCAAGAACTCAAGAAAAGATCGAAGGAGATACAGGGAAAGGGAGGGCAGTGGACTGGTTTCCTATCAATGCTGTTCAGTCCTTTCTCAGGGCATGGCAAGTAGAAAAAGAAAATCATTGTGGGGTCTATTTGATGCTCATGGCCAGACTGGACCAAATGGGGGCCTGGGTCCAGCCTACATGGCGTCTTTGTTGCCACAGGCTATCCTCACTGTGTCTTCCCCACCTTGCCACACGCTGCTCCAGAATAGGGCTTCCGGGTCTCAGGAATGCTAGCCTCCTGAAGGACACCAACATCCTGGGCAAGACTGGAACACAGTAGGGTCAAGGGGTAGGAAAGCCTAGTGGACAGGCCATTTGCATCATGTGTACCAACCATCAAAAAAAAAAAAAAAAAAGGTGGCCCAAAGGAGGACTAACAAGTACTGAATAAGTTTATATTTCACATGGAACCATAGAGATAGACTCTGCATTCATCTATACATGTCGACCGATTCATACCTGCACAGATTTATTTCTATTCATATATGTAACACACATAGTATCCCATAACCAAGTATGAAGAATATTTTTATCTAAAAATGTACAAAAATATCCTTCAGCCTGGTGTTCTTGTTCAAAAGAAACTATTAACTGCATTTCACCCACTAGCCATTAAGTTAGAAATTACCAAATGTGTATTTATAGGGATGATGACAGGGAACGCTAAGGAAACTTTTGAAAATTCTACTTCCTTTGAAATAGTTATAGTTTAGTTTTTTAAAAGAAAGTCGGCTGGGGCTGCAGATCAGTTGGTACAGTATGCGATACAGTATATATATATATATATGCCGTGACATAATGCCTTGTAAGTCTTTTGAAAACTCAGTTCCTCAAAATTACTTTCAACTTTCATAACTCCCAGATCTCTGCATGTTTATTTTGTCCACACACACGTTCAGGTTGATACCTCTTGACCAGTTTCTATATGTCAAGATGAGACCTTAAGAAGTCAGCTGAAGAGTGACATTTTTGAACATTTCAAGGTGGTACCCACCGCCAGCCAATGGCTGTTTCTGTGATCACTGGAAATTCTTTATTACAGTTTGGCCCCCATGATTTTATAAAAATAACTGTGAAAATGGAAAATAGATGTACAGAAATGAAATCCTTATGAATATAATAAAATGAAGGCCAAACCGAAAGTCATGGGTTCACTGTGGTTACCAATGTTGTGACTTGATCAGACTTGATCTAAGGGCAGAGGACAGTTAGAGATCTAGTTGTATTTTGCAGCCTGTGACAATGGAGACCTTTCCTCTGGTATAGCTTTTGTCACACACTTGTGTGAAGTGGAAATGCTTAGGAAGCAGATGCTTTATAAGTAAACTTGCTGGTCTCCACCAGCATCTGCACAGATGGGGTACCCACGCACTCTTGGGGACACACACACACACACACACACACACACACACACACGAAGAAAAAGGAAGCACCCCCAGGTCAGTGAAGGAGGAAGCTAGCCTTCCACTCCTGCTGTCAGGAGGAGTGTAAAGAAGGCAGGAGCTATGGTTTGGATAACGGATTCCAACCCTCATGTGTTGGAGGATTGATTCCAGCCTCTGGCATTCCTGGGGATGGGGTGGAATCTGCTGGAAGTCATGTAATGGGAGGAAGTTATATCATTGAGGGGTGAGGGAGTGTGCATGCATATGAAAGGGATATTGGGACCCTTCCTTTTCCCTCCCCCTTTTGATTCCTTGCTGTGAGGGAGGTACCTTCCTCCATTCCCATCTCCCATCCCTACGATCACAGTGTGCTGTCTCACCAGAAGCAAAAATCAATGAGGCTACTCGCTCACCAAAACCTCCAAGCCGAGAGCCCAAATCAGCCTCTCATTTTTAAAAAGCTGCTATTTTGAATATTCTCCCTAATAATAGAACTTGGACTAGCAATTAAAGAAGGCCCTTTGGGCAGCTCCCTGTTCCTCCTCTTTCCATAATTCACTCACGTCTCGCTGCTCTAGGTCTAGGGAAGAGTCTTAGCACAGCCCAGTGGCTCTTGGCAAGGGACACTTTTGTCCCCAGGAGACATTTGACAATTTCTGAAGACATTCTGAGTCGTGATTTAGGATGGGGTTCATACTAACAGCTAATGGAGATAAGCCAACAGCAATATTAACTACCCTACCTAGGGCAGCCCTCGCTACCATAAATACCAGGACCCAAAATGTCAACATCAGCAGTTCTGTTGAAGAAAACACTAGTCTTTAAAGTCTACCTGTAATTCAGGAACTCAACCTCTATTAAAATTCACCAAATCCAGGTCATCTCTCTGAAGCCCCTGGACTGTGCGTTTTCCTCCCCAGTTGACACGGGATGAGTGACTACATCCATGCGGACAGAAGAGCTGAATAATTCAGAAAGACACTGAATAATCACTGTCATTTGCTGAGTGCTTCCGGCAATCTGGCCAAACACGGTTTTCAGAACTCCTGTGTATATTAGCACATCTTATCCCGATAAGAGCCCTAGGCGAGTCCGCTGTGTTCCTTGTTTTATAGACATGCAGTCTCGAGCTAAGAAAGATTAAGGGGTGCAGTCCACGTCATGGAGCTGGGGTTGTGCTCCAGAAAGTCTGATCAAGGGGTAGAAGAAGAAACAGGGTCGATCGGCAAAAAGCTGGCCAAGCAGTCACACGAGGTATTCCCACACGAGACGCAGTGGAGGGAGGAGGTAGATGGAAAGCCAGCTGGAGCAGATCTGGTGGGTCAAGATTACAACCACAGTTTTTCCCTCCAAGATCTTAATGCTGACTCTGCCATAGAGACTGCAGTTCTGAGGACCCGGCCTTCAACATCAGGGCCCACTGCATGCGGCCCGCTGTTTAATGCCCTCACACCGTGACTCCGTCAGGGCAGATAAACCATGGCATAGAGAGAGAGAGGCTTCTCCCCTCTGCTCACACTCCTTACGTTCTGTGAACTGAGGCTTTGCTTTGTGTGAAAGCTGCAGACGTGTGAGGGGGACAGAAAGCACGAGGCTATATTTAAGTCTGTCACAGCAGCATGCTGACCAGTAAGGCTTGTTTATTCCGACCTTTATGTGGGGTCAAGTATCACTGTGCCGTGTCAGCTGGTTTATGGAGAGGCCCTGGTTTCAAGATCAGGCTTCTGTTTGTCTTCTCTGCGGAGCTGACAGGAGGATGGTTTGGAGTCATCATGCCCCAAACATCTGTATTAGAGAATCCGCAATGAAGAGCTCCAAATGGAGTTCCGACTGTGCAAAGCCCTTGTCTGTCAATAGATTGAGTTGCTATTTTTACCCAAAGAGAAAGCTAGCAGGGGGATAAATGAGTTAAGGACAGCAGAAACTGGCCGGCCAAGTTATTTTTACACACTCGTGAAGGGACACGGGGTGGGTTTTGTTTTCTTATTAGTGGTTTTTTAAGGGAAAATCATCCTTGGAGATCTATCTCATCTCAAATCTAGATGCTCACAGATAAATTTACCCTCCTCTGTTCCTCCCACTAAATAAGACTCTGAAAAGGGATGGATACTCAGGAGTTTGCCTCTGATTAAAATCCCAGGCCCTTTATATACCTTCTTATATAAAATCTGAGCTTCGATCTATACCCAGATGGGACAGGTCTTTGGAGAAGGAACTGTACCTATTGCCAATACCCACACAGGACAGTAAAAATGGTGCCAGTAGTAAGTAGTTGACACATATACTGACCTATCAATCCCCACATTTTTCTTGGTTAGTACTAAGATCTAATTAAAACCTTCCTGAAGAGTAACATTTCTATAGAAACTGACACAATTTTTTAAAGACCTAATTCTGTGAATTGCACAAACTAGACACACCTAAGAAACCACCACTCAGAAGAAACCAATAGGATGTGGGTGGCCCCGTGGTGAGGGGTGAGTACTACAGAACTGTTCATGGCTCTTGGCCGGTTTAACTCAGGGGCTATAGTCCCAGAAACTCAGCCACCGCTAAAGCTACCGGAAGCCAGTGGCTTCTAAGTTCATTAGCTCATATCTGAGAAGCAAGAAAGGGTTCCTAGAGTTTCAGAAGGGGCTGAATGGATAACTACAGAGGATGAAGACAGCCATGTTGCCCTGACAGGGTGTGTGCTCGCACGTGTGTGTGTGTGTGTGTGTGTGTGTGTGTGTGTGTGTGTGTGTGTGTGTATTGTGTATTATGGCAGGAACTGGATGAGGACTGAGGTGATTTTCACTGGGATTGGTCACTTTTAAACCCATGGGAAGGCCAAGCCAGTAAGGAGTCCAGACACCCTATGCATATGCCTTTGGTTTAATCAGAGTTACTGGCTTATTCATCAGAAGGGTCAGGTGTGCTTTTTGACTAGATGATGATCCACTATTGACCCCGCTCTACTGTCTAAGGCAGTGGTTCTGAACCTTCCTAATGCCCCGACACTTTAATACAGTTCCTCATGTTGTATGACCCCCCAACTGCAAGATTATTTTCATTACTATTTCATAACTGTAATCTTGCTAGTATTATGAATTGTAATGAAAATGTCTATATTTATATTACATTTGCTCTGGTGGTCTTAAGCAATACCTGTGAAAAGGTTGTTTGACTCCCAAAGGGGTCTTGACCCACAGAAAGAATCTCTGGTCTAAGAGGCACTAACTCCTGTCTCACAGCCACACTTCCATCCCCTCTCCCCACATTAGGTAACCCGCACCTCAGCTTATGACAATGCAGGTTTGGTTCCCACAGTTTTCACTTTGCACACATACTCGTGTACACTTTTACCCTGGACACATGCTGGTGTGGTGTACACTTTCACTCAGCACACATGCTGGTGTACACTTTTACCCTATACACACCTCAGTGTACACTTTCACTGTGCACACACACTGGTGTACACTTTCACTTTGCACACACAAGTGCATGCTTTCACTCTGTGCACACCCCAGTGTACATTTTCACTCTGCATATATGGCAGTATACACTTTCACTTTGCACACAGACTGTTGTACACTTTCACTTTGCACACACAAGTGTATACTTTCACTCTGCACACACCCCAGTGTACACTTTCACTGTGCGCACACACACTGGTGTACACTTTCACTTTGCACACACAAGTGCATGCTTTCACTCTGTGCGCACCCCAGTGTACATTTTCACTCTGCACACACCCCAGTGTACACTTTCACTGTGCACACATGCTGTGTACATTATGTACACTCTCGTGTCTGGCCTGTCACTCAGCGCTAGTGTCTGAGGCTCACCTGTATTACCGTGCACAGTTGCAATTTGTGTGTTGCAGATTTCTCGTCCTCCCAGCTCTAGAACTCCTGGTGTATGAATACGCTGCCATTTTTTTTCCTATTTTAATGTGAATGGGTTTTATGCTTCATTGAAGGTTAAAGTTTCAGGTTTGAGGTTAAAGGTTCAGGTCAAAGGCTAAGAACACAGAAAGGCAAGAGACTAAAATTAACTCCTATGAAGAGTAGACTTGGGATTACAGCTCATGCTGGCCTGATTCCAAAACCCAGGCATTGGGCACCAGGCTGTCTTGTCTCAGAAAAGCAGAGTTTGCAGGAACTTCTTCCTGTTGGGTGAAAAGGTCTTTTGTGTGAATAAACTGGGAGACTCTTGGAAGGGGACATTTGAATACTATGAGATGGGTTCTCATCTTCCCGTAACTGTGATGGCCTTCGGGCGTCTCTCTTGGCATCAAATCCACCTGGCAGGTTTTCCATTCTCTGTTACTTTGATTGCCTCTTCCAATGGGCCTGTGAGTGTCTCCAGCACCGAGGAGCCAAAGCCGGAGAGGCACACAGCACCTGAGACCTAGAGAGACCCTGAGCACAAGGCATATGCTTAGAGCCTCAGCTGTGGTGAAGGTGAATGTGTCAACAGATTCACAAGTGACAGACTGGGGTGCATGTTCCCAGTTATTTATGCATGCAAGCATTCATGGTGTTGGCCCGGCTGTCTTCCCTGCTCACATTTCTCCCATGAATAGTCTATGATGCCATTACCAGATTCCGAGCATGACCGTGTCTATGTCCAGTAAGTAGGCTAGCTGGATCCTCATTAGCACTCATAGTGTCTGCACATTTTCTAGAAGGAGAAGAAGAGGGAAGAATACCTCAAAAGAATCCTTAGAGATGCAACAACTGTTAGTGGTTGATCTGCTGCTAACCATCTGCCCTCTTCAACTGAATAGAAAGTCATCATAGAGGGGATGTTAGCCCAGCACCCAGAGGACATATTGTAGGCATCCATTTTGGCCCTCACAGAAATGACCCAATAGACCACCTGTAGATGAACTATGGGGACCTTAAGGAAGATTTCAGACCAGCTTTCTGCCCTGTGAATGGGCATAGAATCAGCCAAGGCCAAAGTCTGTGAGATTATCTGGTGGGTTCACCGGTAATTATGAAGCAAATGCAGTTTTCTTGAGTTAGTGAGCACAGCTTGTTAAGGTGACAGAAGGCCCTGGCTCAGCTAAGGTGGGAACCAGTTGTTTCATTTACATAAACACTATGGTGGTGCCCAGGCACCCTGCCAGAAGGACCCACCTGTGTCTTGTGGTGTCTGGGGAAATCCTTGGCTTCTCTCCTCTGTCTCCCCTAAAAGGTGGGAGAGCCTGCTAAGAGACCACTGGCATTTGTCTGAAGCTGCCACTCAGATCTCACACTTTAGAGCAGATAATTATGAGGAAGTTTAGAAGTCCTTTCAAAATTCCTTTTCCCAGGTCACTTTGCCAGAGACCCTGATCCTGTGAGTCTAGCTAGGACAGATCTGATGATGCAGGTGACCGCAACATCATCCTTACAAAGACTCAACGTCATACATCAAATTCCAGCATACTGGGAGCTGCGCCAAGAAACCAGACTTCAGCAATCAAGAGATTCCACGATGAGAACAAAGATGAGAGAGGGGTTGGGTGTCTTCAAGGCCCTGCCTCTGCCTGTGTTTTAGGTTTGGGTCCACATTCCAGGCCTTTAGAATGATGCTTTCTTCATTGTGTAAACATGTTCAGATTGTTTTCTAGTCACTTGCAACCAAACATGCCTTCAGAGTTTGGAATTTGAGTGCTCGAGAGGCAAGACACAGAGCACAGGCTTCATTTCCCCATATTCCTGTCTGCAACACAAAAAAACACATGAACCCCAATAGAGGCATCCTGGGCCATGTTGAGGAAAACAGGGGCCCAGTGGTCATGTGTGGCTACTGACTGTTGCTGTCTTAATGGAGGTGCTGGGGATGTAGTGACCATATAGAACTTGGCCCTGAAACTCACCGCAGCTCAATTCTGTCTGGAACGACTGCAAGTTTATTTACCCAGATCCTGCAGCTCCATATTTCTGAGGTGGGACATTTACATGCAGCGATATCAGTAAGTGGCTGCCACTCTGTTCTTTGATACTCTCTAGCCGTGCAGGAGTCTGCTATGGCAAGCATTGGTTCTTAGGTCTCGGAGACATCGCGAGCTACTGACTGCTGGAAATCTCCAGTCTCCAGAACTCAACTGCAGCTGCAGGTAAGAAGACACTGCACTGTCACCTGTGGCAGCCTTTAGGGATCTTGACTAAGGTAAATCTGGATCCTTAGCGTGTCACAGAAGAGGACTTCCAGGATGTGGCAGTAAGAAGCAGTGCTGGCTTTTACTAGAAGAGATTTTAATAGAGATCTGAAGCGTTGTGTATTAGGCTTCTGCAAGAAGAGTCCTGCTTTGTTATGTGTGCCCTTGTGATGGCTCTTAATGTTTTATCCTTTTTTTTTTTCCTCTCAGTACTTTAATGCTGTGAACATCAGACTGCAGCAGAGGCAACTACGAGAAGCGCATCCGTGGTTCCTGCACGGCGCCCTGCATCACAGCAAGCCCAGCTTATATTCCATCAAGTGAGGCTCGCCCATCAGTTCACTCTGTGATGGATCCTTAAGAATATCCTCAAAACCAGTGGTCTCATCGTTGCCCCTCAAAATATCCAGCAAGAGGTTTGAGCTCGGAAGAAACGGAAGACGCCGAACCTGTTGCACTGCCTTGAACTCCATCTGTCACTTCAGGGGAGCAAACACACCCTGGATGTTCCTCAGGGTGGAAAAGTTCATCTTGTCCTGGTTGAGCTGGAAATTTTTTTCTTGAATAATTCAAGAGGGTGACTGGGCAAAAGTTCACTTTGCACACAAGAAAACCCTTTCCGGAGAAGATCATGACTCTCAAAGGGTCCACTGGCTGAGAGTTCTGCAACTGGAATCCTGTCCTTCAGCTGCGACCCAAGGCCTCTGGCATCCATCTTGGAAACAGCTCTGCCTTAATGCTTTATCTTAAAGGGACTAAGGAAGAGGCCCTGGGGTATTCCCTAGTGCCCTATAGGATAACCGATGAGGTGAAACCCCAGCTCACAAGGCTCACATGGGAAGAAGCTAAGATATCTTTACTGTAAACAAAAGTTTTTGTCTTGTCTGTTGAGAGTCCCAGAAAATACCTTGAGAAGGAAAAAGGCCACAGGGTCTAAGTGTGGGTCACTGCTACTTTAATATTCTTCCTCATATAAAGGGGATACCATGTCTGAGGCAAATGTTAATTACACTGGAGTTATTGATTGGCAGCTGGTCAGAGGAGTCTTCAGATTGAATGGATCCTTCCTTTCCCATGTCTCCTTAATTTTCTTTCCATCTCATTGGGGTCTGGCCAGGAACACCCTGGAGCATGGAAGTCTTGGATGAAGCCCTGTCAGCCTGCCCCTGAAGGGAGGAGGCAGAAGCCCCTTCTCTGCATGAGATCATCCCAGTGTCTTTCCTCCTTTCTTAACCTCAAGGAATTGTCATAGAGATTTGAAGGTAAGGGTGGGCTGTAGGGGACAAGTCTAATGCCTGACATTTCTCCCTGTGGGCACAGACCTTTGAAACAAGGATAAGTCAGCAAAATATGCCAGGCCCGATGCTGGCTTTCAACCCTACTACATCTGTCCCCTGAGGCAACAAACAGCCGGATAGCCTGACTGCTTTCAGAAAGGGAAGAACCAGGAGGAATGAAGGAGTGAGGGGGGCTGCAGAGACAGAGAGGAAGGACATAGGTTAAGTCTTCAAAGCCATTATCTTGATGCAAGATACCGGGTACCTTTCTGTGTGACGGAAGTACATATGTGTCATTAATTCACTGGCTTCCTGTCTGCATCACTGGGTTCCCAACACTCTCTGCCTTCTATTCCAGGCACAGCAAGTTCCAAATCTGAGCAGCTGTCATACCTTGCACAGCCAAGCCTGCAATGTGCAGAGGAGGCCAGCTAATCCAGCAACAGGAAGATAGAGGTCAAAGGGTGCCACACGAGGCTCTTCATTAACTGAAGAGCTGACAAATTTATGAAAATCGTGAATCAGTTAATCCATTACTCACGATGATTCATAGCTAATTAACACCAGGATGGAGCCTGACCCTACTTTTCATCTCCACTAACTCTGAGTACCCATTTGCAGGCCGAGCTCCAGGGTAGAAGATGGACTGCATACTGTTAATGGGGTCCAAGCCAGCGCAGTGAGACAAGGCTAGCGGAGCAGGTGAAAGGAACCGGCTAGTCATGGCGGGACTTCCTCAGAGGGTGCATGTGCACTTTAAACTTTATATTATGGGAGATGGAGATGGTTTAGCGGTTGAGAGTGCTTCAACTCTTACAGGGGACCAGAGTTCTGTTCCTGGTGTCCACACCAGGAGCTCACATCTGCCTGTAACTCCTGAGTATCCAATCCCTACATGCACCTGCACTCACACATGTGTGTACACACCAACACACAGGGACACATATGTATGTCATTTGAAAGAAATAAAGTAAGTCTTTACATATTGGAAGTCATGGCTGTCTCGAGTTCTTTCAGGTTGTCATTGCCTCAGTATTGTTTTGAGTATAAATTAGCCTTTGTGATTCTAGAAACAACACTCATTTCGACAGTTTCCAGTTCTTTGCTTGGTTCCCCAAAGGGATCAACTGGGTAGTTGCCCTGTTCAACCTATAAGACAGCTGCCCACAATACACTTGCTGTCCACTGACCGCATGCCTCATGTGTGTCTCAGGTATGCTGCAGTGACCCCCTCAGAGACAAAATTACGTCCTCATGGAACTCACTATGGCTTTCCCTACTAGGTGTGTCCAACATTCTGATATTAGAACACAACATATTTATACAGAAAGCTCATATTTAAGAATTACCCAATTGAAAAAAACTTTTAAGAATAATCTCATGCTTTAAGTAAGTTTATAATTCACAGTTATATGGGTCCGATGTGGCCCATGGGCTGCAGGATGAACATGTCTGCCTAGAACCCACCAACTAGAACTCCTCTTAGGAATTCTGCTAGGAATCTACTAGACACTAGTTAATAATAAAGTTAGTTCATTCTCCTCTCCTTTCTCCCTTCCCCCTTTTCTTTTCTCCCTCCTTTCCTCTCTCTCTCTCTCTCTCTCTCTCTCTCTCTCTCTCTCTCTCTCTTCCTCTCCTTGCTAGTTGAACATGTGTGTGACTGATGGCTCCTCCTCTCCACAGACCCTGTGAAGCAAGTTGCCCTCCCCTCTCTAGGATCTGTGAGCTGTGCCCTGCTTTTATAACATCGTGGATCTTGTTGAATTTCTTCCTCTGTGACTCACCTGACTGATATACCCAGATATAACCCTTTCCTGGCCAGGGTTTTCCTGGAGAGTGGCTATCTTGGTAGGAATAAACTAGACACTGTTAAATTTTAAAAAAAAATAGCTATAGGGGCATCAACCAGTATAACCGAGCTTGCTTTGAGAGGCCCATGTGATCACAGTATTACACACTTGTTTAATTGGGTTTAGAATTGCCTGAAGGGTGCACCTATGGTCTAGGCTGTGAGGGTGATTTTAAGGAAAAGCTGTTGATGGAGAAAGATCCAGCGTGAATGTGGGTGGCCTCGTCATGCTTGGATTGAGTAGAAAAGGGAAAACAGGGAGCCATGTGGGTGTGCATATTCCCAGATCCATACGTTCTGATCGGGACATATGGGAAAGCAGCCTTATGGTCCTGCTGCCACAGCCATGATACTCCTGTTCTGTACATTAACCATGATGGACCAGGCCACAATAAATCCTCCCTTAAGTGGTTCCTTGATAAGTCTTGGTCACAATGATGAGAAAAGCAACCACTATAGATGCTTTGTTCAGATCACTCTGAAGGTTTGGGGATGCTATTTGGTTATGTTTCTTCCAAGGATTACAATAGCACATACAGCCATAAAGACTTGTTGTCCCTTTTATAATATCAGTAAAATCTGCTAACTATTGCCTAGATAATCAATATTTTGGATTGGGGTGACCTTGTCCTCTCAGGACGCATGGCAATGTTTATGGTTTTGATCACCATGGACAAAGGGACGTTTCAGGAATCTCGTGGAGAAGGATCTGGAGCTCTACTAAATGCCCTATAATAAAGAATAATGCAGTGTCAATAGTGCAAAGCTGAGAAACTTTGGGCTGGATCTATTTACTCTCGTGGGGTTGTAAAACATTCTACTCTAAGGCCATCGTTCATGTTTTATTTATTAGCTAGAATAATCATATAAAGGAAAACCTTCGTGCCCAACTATTTGGTTTCCCTGAGGTAGAACTCATGTAGTAAATGTCAGTAAATGCTTCAACTTTCACTAGCCAGTTTCCAAAATAATGAGGCAGTTCCCTCAGTTCTTCTGGTAGTAAGCAATGGACTTCATTTTCTTTTAAGAATCACTCAACTTGGAATGGGAACATGTCAACTAGACATGCTTCCCTTGGTCTGATAGCTACTGGTGCCTAAACTATCCTGTCTGAAGAGTGCAGCCTACCTGGTCAGTCCCTGAGTCTTCCTGATGTGCCCATGCACCCTAGCCTTCTTTGCAAAGATTGCTTGTATTCAGAACTAACTAGATGCTCTAATCTCATCCCCATGTGCTTACTGTCCTCAGTTGGAACCAGTCACTTCTTCAAGGAGATTCCTGTAAGTGGTATTTAGTGGTTACCATTTCTGTCCTAAGGAGGCTCACACATTTTCTTAAGACACAAATATCCCAAAAACATTATATTTTTCTCTAAGAAGGGGATTTTATGAGTTATATATTACACATAGGAAAACTGAGGCCTTCAAGAGAGTGGTTTTTTGACGTGAGTAAAGCAAATGGGAAAATTTGAAAGGAAGCAGTGAACATTTTGCTTTCTTAATCGGTAGGTGGGGATAGATGGTCTTAAAAGTGCAATCCTGAGATTTCTAAATAGATCAGAGCTAGAGAACCAGAAAGGCATGGAGATGCTAGAATTGGTGGATGATCCTCCAGCCAACATGAGAGCCTTCTAGGCTTTTCCTCCTTTACAAACAGCACTAGTGGATGTGTGCCAACATTGCCTGTAGGAAAATAGCACCCATAGGCAAAGACTTCTTCGGGGAAGGGTGTCTATGAGGGTGACAAGCCACAGGACACATAAAGAGTAACAGCTTGATCAAATCTTTTGGGAAACTGTTATGGTTTGTCTAGGCTCAGCCCAGGAAGTGGCACTATTGGAAGGTGTGACCTTGTTGGTGTAAGTGTGTCACTGTGGGTGTGGGCTTTAAGACCCACATCCTAGCTACATGGAAGTCAGTATTCTTACAGCAGCCTTCAGATGAAAATGTAGAACTCTCAGCTCCTCCTGCACCATGCCTGCCTAAACACTGCCATGTTCCTGCCTTGATGATAATGGACTGAACCTTTGACCCTTTAATCCCAGTACTTTGGGGGACCTGTTCTGAGTTAGAAGCCAGCCTGGCTATACCAAGTTCCAGGCCAGACTGAACTACATTGTCAGAACTCTGCCTACAAGAAGGAAGGGGAAGGAAGGGAAGGAAAAAAAAGACCATATGCATCATATACAATTTTAATAATTAAAATTGTATATGATATATAAATGACAATAAAGCCAGGGGTCAGGTTGTTTTGTATTTCTCAATGACATCCTCTTAATACACTGACAATGCAGAACCCCAGATTATTGTCATGGAGAGATTAAAAACAATACAGCGGCCATTTCACATCCCACCCTCCTCACGCCATCCAGTGAGCTGCCTTCTCCTAGACTTGGGTTAACACAAGCCAAGGCAGTTGAGAGGGGAAAGTGATGTGTCCATCACCATCACAGCAGAGAGGCACAGCAACAGGTAGGCCAGAGCAGCACACTTCGAGCTCTCATCTGAACTGCAAACATGAAGAGGAAGCGAATAGCGATGACGTAAGTCTTTGAACTCTTTTTTTTTTTTTTTTTTTTTTTGATTTATTTATTTATTATATATAAGTACACTGTAGCTGTCTTCAGATACACCAGAAGAGGGCATCGGATCTCTTTACAGATGGTTGTGAGCCACCATGTGGTTGCTGGGAATTGAACTCATGACCTCTGGAAGAGCAGTCGGGTGCTCTTAACCTCTGAGCCATCTCTCCAGCCCAGTCTTTGAACTCTTAACCCCCACTTCCAGAGGCATACTTCCTCCAGTAAGGCCACGCCTCCCCAAATAGCACCACCAACTGGGGACCAATTATTCAAAAACATGAACCTATGGAGGCTATCTCTATTCAAACCACCATAGCCACCCAGCCAAAAATTATTGTTAAGCAGCTAGGCTCACTAAGACATCATCCCAAACCCTCTGACCTAACTTATGGATCTTGGAACTTATTACATGGACTCTGCCTCCTTCCATTCCTTCTCGACTCCTACAGACCCATAGTTTTCTCTTCCTAGCATGAACTATTAAATGTCTCTGAGTTCTGGCTGCTTCTTTCATCTGGAGCAGGATATTCTCCTCAGCCTTTGCCTGACCCCAGCATCCTGCCACCCTGGCTCACTTACAAAGTACATCCCACAGGCAAGGCACGGCCGTAAAGGCACACTAAAGCAGGAAGCATGACAGTGGTTATCCCTAGTGCAAAGCAAGAAATGGGTGCACTGGGGAAAATGCAAACGCGATGATGACGTCATCAGCTTGGTTTTTGGACTGTCACTCCACGAAGGCAGTGCTAAGTAATGTTAACAGTGAAAATTATTCCCTGTGAGCATAGTCCCTGGGACATTTGTGACTAGAGAGAAATCAAATACTTCATGATTTCCTACCCTCACGTTGCCAGTAGCCCCATCGAGAATGAGAGCAGCTTGATGAAGTGACAGGGTAGGGACTTCCGTCTCGAGGGAAGCGTTTACTGGGGAGATGTCAGTGGAACTTAAGTTCACAGGACCAGATCTGGGATTCGGCCAGGTAATGGAGAAGGGACAGACTCACGGCAACCCTGAAACAGGTCGCTCACCACAGCTGGGAGGCGATAGTTCCCGGGATAGGGCTCAGGATGCTCCTGGGCAGGGATGCACACTGGCACACCAGCCTATGAGCCAGGCAGAAATGGCCTCCAGAAGAACCTTTGCCCTGGTGCTAATGATGAAACGACAGGCACTATGTTTTTCCTCGCAGCTTTGCTGCGCTGTAGTTGAAATGCTGTGTGTATTGGCTTCGTTTCTCTCCTGTCACTAGGACCAAATACCACACAAGAGGCAACTTAATGAAGGATTTGGGTTCGTGGTTCGAGAGGGGGCGTTCCATTCCATCGTGACTACTAAGGCAGCTGGGCCCGTGGCAACAGGGCAGGAGGCCATTAGCTCACATCTCAGTGGATCAGGAAGCAGAGAGCTTAGGCCAGAAATGGAGCCAGTCTGTCACCCTCAGATCCCACCATAGGCTCCATGAGGTCAAGACTCCAAAACAGTGCCACCAGCAGGGACCAAGGATTTTAACACATGAGGCCATGGGGAACACTTCACACTCAAGCCAAAACACTATACAAGTTACCCATTTGAAGAAGCTTTCTCAGTGGCTTCTAGTATATTCACAGAGCTGTCTCCATCAGCACCAGTTTTAGATTCTCTTCCTTATACCAGAGAGACACCCTGTATCACTTAGCTAGACGTGATCTAACAGAGTAGAAAAGGGATGAGAAAATTGGAATTTTTGTTTATATTGAATGTATTATTCCAACAACTACCAATTGCCCAATATCCAGCATGACACACACAGATGCAAATTCATCCGTCCGTCCATCCCTCTTCATGATGCATGTGTGGGGACCTACCTGCAGCCTTACTTAGGATCCTCATTCTTCGCCAGTGTCAGCCACTCAAATACATCTACTTGCACACCAGCCCTTCCACACACGAACCTTTCTTTCTCACCTTGGCAGGGAACACTTGAGAAAATTTAGCTGAAGACAGCCTTTTTTGGGGAGGCTTTGTTCTCTAGGGACTCCACAGTTCTGCCCTCAGATTCTCCACCTCTGGGCTTGTTCATTATTCCTGAAAGCTAACTGCCTTCCCCTCCAAATCTTTGTACTTTACCTACCTACCCCACCAAACCATCTATTTCTCCTTCCTCAAGATAGACAAGGTCCGGTAGTCCCCAACAGCCACCATGTGATTCCACGGAGTGCTTAATAATGACATAATTCGTTGAAGGTCTTCCCAGACTCAGGCAGAAAAGAAAGTACCTTGCTCATTTTGGAGAGGCGCGCTTTTGTGCTATTTCTGAGCCTACCCACCACTCTATCTCACCTTGTGTCACGGCCATCATTGAGAAGTACTCCTAGCACACAGGGATACCTGCTTGTTATCTCTCAACAGATCTCTGGGTAGCACTAATAGAGCGCGTCTGGAAGGTCAACCAAGTTCCTGGCTCCCTGTAACTTTCTCCCTTGCCACACTTAGCTTGGGACTTTTATCTTCATGGTCAAAATGTCTTCCCTGGATCCTGGCTTTTTCTCAGAAAGATAATAGCTTTTCTAGAAGTCTTGCTGAGTGGACAGCTTTGTCCATTTCCTGTTGCCCTGACAAACTACTAACAGGCAAGGAACCTATGAGTAATAGAAGTTTGTCTGGCCCTTAAGGGTCTGAAGACTGAGAAGTCCAAGAGCAGGACACCGACATCTGGTCAACATCTGGCGAGAGAGTCTGCTCAGTGTGTTGTAATATGGCAAAAAGTGACACGGGGACAGAGCCACTGATGTCATCCTGAGGACCTCTCACCCATGACCTCATGGAATCCTAATTATCTCCTAGAGGCTCTCCCTCCAAACACCATTAACATATAAAGTTGGAGCTTAAATTTCTAATAAAAACAGGGACATTTCCAGGCCATAGCAGGAGGGACCGCTTCGATCCTGCTGGCTCCTTAAGAATTTGTGATGTTTCTGCTATAAACAAAAATCCATGCCTGCTGTACAAGACAGAAGGAACATGGACGCTGAGAATGAGACTCGCAGGTGCTGAGCTGACGTGTTTCTGACCTTGTCACATCACAGAACCCAGTTCCTCTGGCCTCTCTCAATAGGCAGCTGGCACCACATCCAAGCCTGGGCAACTCTCTCCTGATCACCAGGCTCTGCTGGACTAAACCACCATCCAGACCCTCTACTGGCTGTGAGCTGAGTTCACAGTCCCAGGGGAGTTGCTAGGCATCCCACCTGACCCGACAGTAGCCATCTTGAGCCATTAAATCTGCCCCTATTATGCCCTGGCCCGTTTTCCTCACATGACTCTACAACCATCAACACGAAGAACATGGCTGGTGTCCTCAATACTACGTGGGATAAGCCAGGTACGTCCTGACTTGGATAAAGTCCCTTTTGTCCTGACAGTAGATAAGCCTTTCCTTCTGAGTCACAGGAACCAGATGCTCTTGCTCGAATCCAGCCCCACACACTTCTGTCGTAAGTCCCTTCATTACATCCTGTCTGCTTCCCTTCAGTCTGTGGCTCCTTGGATCCAGTTCTCATGGCCTGGGGCCAGGGAAGAGGTGGGTCATTTTATTAATTTTGCTGCTGGCAATAGTCCCTGCTTTGAGAAGAATTTTGTTTTTTGTTTTTTGTTTTTTTAAAAAGGCCCAGGGATATGCGAGGCAGCCTCCTGTCTCTCGGCTTCCGAGCACTCACTGAAAAGCAGGCCTTCATGAAAGAGCATCTAATATGTCCGTTTCCAGATGTGCCATGAGCCCCCTTTGCAGAAACCAGACTCACAAGGACTCCAGCATAAATTAGGTCTTAATCACCATTAGGAGATGAGTGGGAAGATTTGAGCAGCGCTCACCAGGGGGTTGGGGGGTGGGAACAAAGGGAGATTGAGGAGACAGAAGGAACAGATCCTCTTAGATGCTACAGTTCAAAGTCTAGCAGAAACACCCAAGTTCACAGGAGTTTAGCCTTACAGCACACACACCTGCCTCCACTCCCTTTGGTTGATGGGCTCAAATGGCCTAGAAAGCTTAGTTGTACGATCAGAAGGTTGGCCATGTGATATTTCTCCAGGAGATAACAGTGTAGCAGGATTCAGCTGCCCAACCACCACCACCACCCCGCCCCCAAGAAGCCCTGCTCCTGAGGCTTGGTCGGTGAGGGTTACATAATGTTAAACCCTTTCAGGTCCCCCTTTCATGTTAAACACAACCTGTCTCATGTTGCTAAGAAGAACACAGCATGTCTGGGTCCCTCAAGTCAACTGGGATCGAGTTGCCCCAACTCTTGGAAGATTAAACAAGAAGAAACCCGGCTGAATATAGAGCCATCTTGAGTTTTCAAAGAAATATCTTTCAAAATTGTGATCCTTAGAGAAAACCATGATAGGATCTGAGAAGTGTCAGGTACTGAGAGGAGCGCCGGTTCTGGCCTATAGATCTGGATTCTCAACGAGACAGAACACTTCCTGCCCGTCCATTGGCTGCCTCAGCCAGGAAATGAAGATTTAAATTAAGGGAGATTAAAATCCACTTCTGTCCCTGATTCTGTGTGCTCAAGTGCAGTGAAGTACATGGATCTTTCTGCATGAATTCTCTTAGAAAATACAAATCAAAGATGCTCACGATAATGACGGTTGAGTGGGTACCAGGAGCCCTTGCAAAGCACTTTAACCTGTTAACTCTTAATCCGTGCAGCCATTCTGTTATGGAGTGATATTAACAGCGCAAGTCTACTAATAAATTAACGAGAGATTGGAGAGATAAGTAGCCAGCCACTGCATTTCGGCTCAGGTAGTCCTGGCCAATCTCCAGTTTAATAAGCCAGAGCTAAACTTCCATCCCCCTTCCTCTATCTCATCCAAGCAGACTCTTCCAGTCTTCCATTGTTAAATAACCAGCAACTCCACCCCACACTCCATCCAGGCAGAATGCCTTTGCTGCCCTCCCCTCCCCGCCACATCCAGGTCACCACAGACATGTCATCTTTCCTTCAGAGTAGATAAGGAAGCCACAGTCTCTCACTACCTGAAGTGTGTCCACTCCACACCTACAGTCTGAATGGCTACAAGAACCTTCTTGTTGGTCCCCCTGCCCCAAGCCTTCTGCTTCACCCTCACGTGCACAGCTTTGCCTCTCTATGGCAGAAAGGAGGCTTGGCCAGTGAAACAGTACATCATTTTTGTACTCAGAACTTTTCAGTGGCCTCCCATCTCGCTGTGGCTGAAATCTAAAGTCTTTGACCTATAATGTTCTCCAAGAAGTCCTTCACTCTCCACCCCTCCTGCACTCCCACTAGCTTCATTTGCATGGTTCTCATTTGCATGACTCTCATTTGCATGACTCTCATTTGCATGACTCTTCCCCCACCTTAGCCACGCCCCCAGGCCCCCTCATCCCCCCGCAAGTGCACAGATCCCTCCCTCTCTCAGACATCCTTGGCCTGCCCTTTCCTCACACACACTAGCACCATTCTTCATTTCCCTCTGAACTCTGAACCTAACTCTTCTGACCAGGTAAAGTAGCACCTCCCCCATGTGCCGGTGTCCTCCTGGTTTGGTTTACCTTGGTTTATTTTCTTCCTCAGTGTGTATCCAGGTCTGGCTTGTATTATATGATAGGCTTATTTTCACTGCCATGTGCTCCCCGCAAAGCTAAGTTCTACAAGGACAGACTGGCTACTGCATTCACTGCTAAATCCCCAGGGTCAGGAGCAGTATCTGGTGGCATTCAAAAACACCACTCAACAGACAAAAGTGGTTGCCATTATCTAAGCCGAATTCTTTTTTGAACCACGTGACTGGTGAGTTTTGGCATAGCAAGAACCCATGTTCTCTCCCATTCAAGTAGGGAAATAATGCCTTTTGTATGTCACCTGTGTTCTTTAATTACCTATAACACAACCCACTGTGGACCTCTGAATGATACAAGGCATTTAAGTCACCAATTACCTAATCATTTGACTCTTAATGAACTCATTAGTGAGTCTGTCTGTGACAGTATGGACTAAGGCTGAAGGGATTACGTTCTGTTCTCCTTCTAAACCACGGGCGAATCACAGACCGGAATATAAACAAACGATAAAGTGATTTGTTAAAGGCAGATAATGTGGACGATGTAATTATGAAAATAAACTTTTAAAAAGCCATTTGTTTACCTGGGAGAGATGGGAACTGCCATTTCTGTTACAATTGCGCTGGGGAGAAGTCAAGCAGCGCTGGAGGGTGTGGAGTGAATCCCAAGGCTCGCTCATTTCCCAGGTGAGGAATTTTATGCTCATTAGCAGGTACTTTTCAGTTCTTGGCATGCGGGAGTCTTGGGTAGAAGACTGAATCACCATCAGAAGCCACCAATGAGGCAGTGGAATGAAAACAGCAAACATTCAAAATAGACATCTGCTTTAACCACATGACGAGATAATTAATTATCCACACTGGGATAATTTCGACAGTGAGAGAAAAATAAACAAACACTATATAATTTTTAAGGGTGCATTTGTAGATTGACAAATTGGTTTCACTAATGGTAGGTCTATAAAATCATTTAAGTCTTAAATCATTGTCAAGCGGGAAAGCGTTTCTCAAAAGCAAAAGGGCAATGTACATTAAAGCCAAAGTTTTAGAGTTTATTACATTGATTTGTCTAGATATTTTTAAAACAGTGTTAAGCAAAATCTCATCCCTGGTTCCTAATCACCTATTCTAAGAGTTGTATGATCATCTCCATATCTGATAGCATGCTGTTGGTATTTTTTTTTTTTATAGAATATATCTCAGTATGTGGGTAAGTTTCATAAAATTACCTACGATCTGTTTCAAAGATGAACTGTGTATTCAGTGTGAAGTTACAGGCATTCACCGGATTCTTCTGCCCGTATGTCTTTATAAAGAAAAACTCTTTTGACCACCCCGAGTGGTACTAGGATCAAAGCTATCACACCTGTTAGGAAGGAGCGCTACCACTGGACCACAGCCCCGGGGAGGAAGCATTAGCTATACAAGAGAATTCATCCTATGGAACAGAGGGCAGTCTCCAGTCTCGGTTCTCACTTCTCTTATTAAAATTGAAGAGATCTCAGTCCAAATCTCTTCAAGCGCATTGTCTATTCCCCTTCCTCCCTTCCTCCCTTCCTTCCTCCCTTCCTCCCTCCCTTCCTTCCTTCCTCCCTTCCTCCCTTCCTTCCTTCCTTCCTCCCTTCCTTCCTTCCTTCCTTTTTTTCCTGGCTGAGCCCCAAACTTGTGATCCTCCTGTTTTCAGCCGCCACAGTGCTAGACACACACCACCATCCCAGGCCCTTGCTTGCACCCTGTCATTGGAAGGAACAGCTCCTGTCTCTAGGAAATAAGAGCTGCGGTTTATTCTGGAGCAAATGGGAGTGACCGTGGCCGGGAGTATACATTCAGGACTCCACAAACGTACCGCTTCAATGAAGAAGCAGTTTTGTGGCATTTTTTATAGTAAGAGCGTAAAAAAGTTATAAATTGGGGAATTTTAAAAGGAGATTCATAGCTACATCAGAGCGGGGGATTCCAACAAGGAAACCTACGAGGAAATCTTCCCCAGTGACTTCAAATGCTGCCTGGCAGTATTCTTAGCTTTGGGGCTGGTAGAAGCTTGTGGTCTGCTAAGTTAATAGATTCCAAAAGGCTTTTATCCGCTAATCACAGGATGTTAGTGTTGACACAGGGCTGGACAAGGATAAGCTATTTAGTGGGCTTACACTAGCCCAAGGTAAGGTGCAATCAGGCTCTGGACCTGTAACATTCCTACCTCACCACAAAGCCACTGCAGCTCTAAGTCAGGCTGTCTTTGCTAGCACAGGAATTCTCATTCAAAATCCGTAGTTTCTCTAGCAAATGTTTTCTAAGGCTGGGCTTACCAAGGAAGCTATTTATTTGTGATCTTTAGAACAGTTTTGCCAAATTTAGATGCAGAAAAAAAATATATACAGGCATTCTCCGTTTCGTTCCGTTCGAATTTAGAATTCATTTAATTGCAGAAGTAGCGTCAGCAATAAATAAAGTTATTACAAAGCAGCATTAATTCCAAATGATATCATTCATTCCTCATTTCCTTTGGTTTCCTACGTAGAAGCCTTTTTTTAAAAGCAGCTTAAAAGAATCAAGTGTCACTGTGGGTTGGTTTGGGTTGGGTTTTTTTTTTAACAGAATTTGGTTTTTTGCTGCTTCTGACTTCCTCCCTCCCCCCACTCCCCCTCCCACCCCCCCCCCCCAGACACCAGAAGTTCTGTTTCGACAGTTGCATTTCCCTAAAAGCTTAAAGAGCTGAAGTTCTTTGGCTCACAACCCAGCTAATCCTTGTTTAAGGATTACCAGCTGATGAGAACAAAATGCAAACAATATTTAGAGAACTCATTTATTTAAAAAAAAAAAGAAGTGTAAGAGGGTCAGCATACACTGTGGTAAGCTGGTACACTGTGGTGTGCTGGGGTTGGTTCGTTCACAGTGTAGCCTTCCAGGGAGGAACCCCATTTCTGAAATCTAAGAGGAGGCAGAAAAGCAAAAAAAAAAAAAAAAAAAAAAAAAAAATGCTTATTCTGCCACGTGCATGTGTTTTCAGTTCCGTATCGTCTCAATCACAAATATTTTATAGTTCGATTTCTCTGTGTATAAATAGAAATGTTTATGTCTGTCAACTGTGGCTTCTATTCGGTTAGGAGGCTCCCACAGCTGATTCGGGTGCAATTACAAACTATGAATACACTGCATCCGGCTCCAAATGGTTTGTTTTCCATGGATTTCTTAACTTAGTCGTGACACTCTCTCCCACTTTGCTGTGCTCCCTCAAAGGCCATTAAGTGCCGCGTGTCTCTGCTATACTTGCCTAGAGTTGTCTACCGTCTTTCTTCGAGAGAATGAACTTCCGAAACCTTTACTTCGAGCCCATGACTTGAGTGGGAAATAGAAGTCAAAACATTGTTTCAACTAATTGGTTTTCTCGTAAAGAAAGTGATCTAAACAAGAATGGCTTGGCCACGTGTGGAGTTCTGTGAATGGTGAATTTCATCCCTAAAACTGAAATGGCCTTGCAAATTTGAGTTTGTTCAATGGTGCTATCTTGACCTAGCAGCAGAAAAAATAACATAAGCCAAATTAATGTGGAAGAATAGTCATGTCTTTTTCAATGAGAAAATCTTCATACCTCCCAGAAGGGCATATAAACATATTGACACGTATTAAAACTAATTTTTGAATAACTTTTTTTTTTAGAAAAAAGATTTTGTCTTCCTAGTTTACACACAGTCAATATGTCGCTACGACCCCTCTCCGTGCCAAATGACACAACAAGCACTCGGGCAAGAGTCACATCCACATTTTTGAGAGTTGTTTATTTGGGACTTAAGGTTTTATTAGATAGGTATTCTTTGTTTTTAGCTGAAAGAGTCTGTGTTTGTGTTTGTTGTAAAAAAGATCACAAGAGGGATGAAGAGATAGCTGGCTTTGTTGGCGAAGCGATGGCCACGCATCCGTGGAGAGGAGTTTGCAACTCCAGTATCCACAGCTGAGCACGACCGCATGTCTGGGTCGAATCTCCGAAGCCCAGTGAGAGATTTTGTCCAAAACGTAGGTAAAGAATGAGAGAGGAAAACATCCAACTTTAACTTCTGGCCCTCCATGCACATGCACACATGAACATGTAGACGCACACATACTCAGTCGTTCACTCATGAAGACAAAACAAGGAGGGCGCATCTACATCATTATCTACCTAATAGCTACATAAATTGTCTACATAAGTAAGATATCTACATGCATGAGATTATTCACGTAAGTAAGTATAGCCACCCCCATCATCTGCACACTGGTTCCAGCCTTTCTCTGTACAAAAACCTGTGACTGGTCAAGCACTGTAAGTGTCTGCTGTCACACTTCCTCACTTCACTGCCTCTGTTCCTCTAGAGAACCCAGACTGATACACTGGCCTTGGACAAATGACACAGAGTCCCCTCTGAGCCCTCCAGAAACAGTGAATTGGGCCAGCATCCTGCCTAACCTCTGCAGGGCTGAAGGGATACATTGCTATAGGTTTAAGCCTCCCATTCTATGTGTCTCGCTAAGGCAGCTGTGAGACATCAATGTGCAGTCCTCTCTCTTCAGAGGAGTTCTCACAAGTCCTCCAATCTGGTTTTAACTTAAGTTGTAGAGAGCCACCTCTCTCCAGCTTGGCAAATTGATTGCACAATTGTTTAAATACTTAGACTTCCCTGGAATTGACCTGACCTAGGAGCAGTTTTGGCATCTTTTGGTGGAAAGGGAACCAAAGGATACAGCTAGCTACAGTTGTCATGGGGAGAGGGTCACTTAGGCTACATCAGACCTTCTCTCCTCTCCCAGATCCCACTTTCCCTTGGGAAATGAATGAATAAATAGCTTTATCAGACATCCATGACGTCATAAAATGTCCAGGAACTTATGTTTTCTGATCATCTCCAAGTGCCTGTCTCTACTTTAGTCAACCTGCTGCTCCCCCAAAGCGTGGCTTATAGAGACAGGAAATTTGAGGGAGAACATTCCGTAGGCCTAAGAAGAATGGAGAAGAACATTGCATGGTACCTGCAGGTTAACAGCTTGGCGTTGACCTTGAGACTTAGACATCATCCCTAAGAATCTCTGGACTTACTCCCTGACCTCACCTTCATCTTCTTGTTGCTCAGCCACTCTATCTAGTGCCCCCTTCTCTCTGTTCCCCTAAACACAGGAACATGTTCACTGACCTTCTGAAAGCCCATCCTTTGCCGTTGGACATGCTATTTAAGCTTTGTGTGCAGCAGTCTCTTCATGTGGAAATTAAGTACAGTAGGATTCAGCCGTGATAAGTGGGACGAAGTTTAAAAGGAAAGGAATAAAGCAGCAATAGCTGTTGTCGGGCTGAATGAGAGACAGCACATGCAAAAGGTCACAGGTCAGATGAGGTCATCTATAAGGAATGAACGACAGAGGTGAATCCAGAGAAACTGGAGTCAGACTGGAGAGGACCAAAGGAGGGGAAGGTAGGAAACAAGAGGGATGCCCTAATGGCTTAATGAGTCAATAGGTTGGATTAGGTCCCCCAGAGAAAGGTAAAAGTTGTAGACCCGAAGAGCTGAGAGTCATAACTTCTAGAGAGGGTCAAAGATGGTCCCCAATCCAGTATGGCTGGCATCCTTTAGGGAAGCAGGGACTTGAACACAAAGATGGACACAGGCGTGACAGTGTGCACATCCACAGGGCAGTTGCTTTAAGACGAGGCATTGGAAGCAAGACACAGGTGCATGGAGACTCCACTCAGCCTCAAAGGAGGTCTGGTCCTGCGGTAGCTGTGGTTCCTTCTGCCTGAAGGGCTATGAGATGACAACTTTCTGTTATTTGAAGTCCTTAGGTTTAGTGTTTTGTCACAGCAGCCATGGGGGACTAAAGCAAAGGACGTGCAGTTTCTTCTGGGGGTGATGAAAATGCTCTAAAACCAGATGGAGGGGGAGCCACAAGTTGGGACCATATTAAGGGTCACTGACTTGTCCATTCTCAGTGGCTAAACCTAGTGTAAATTTTCCCTTAATAAACATGTATGTACTTACATGCATGTTTGTGTACATGTATACACACGTGCACATACACATGCATGCATGTGCAGGCATATACACAAGTGCACATGTGCATGTGCATTCACATACACACACTTGTACACACTCATACACACTTGCATACACACACACACACACACACACACACACACACTAACAGGTATTATAGTGAGGTGCTGAAAATTTTCAGTGGCTCACCTAACAGGAACTTAGACACTGACCCTGCAATGCAGAAACCACTCAGTGAGTGATGTAATATTTTCCAGTTTTCCCATGACCTTTCCACCTTTAGACATCAACTGAGGAGCAAGCAATTATTTCCCAAAGTTGCGTTCTTCTTATGCAGAACCTCAGTGGTCTCTCCTGCTTATCTGAACCATTGAAGATGACTATGACACATTTCACATCAACTCATTTTTCCAGAAGTTTCCAATCCAGATGGATTCTACCCCCAACCCAACCCCAACCCCTGCCTCCCCATTCATACCCGGAACCTGTCATCAAGTATTGAAAAAAATCATATTGGGCCAAATTTGTAAAAAACTTCTCTATTTCCATCTCAGCTTGTAGAGAATCTGCCAGTAAGAACGAGTTCACTTTACTACTTGCAACAGACAAGCAGAGGTCCTTCTTCCGGTTGCCCAAAGAGCATTCAGACACCTAACCTGAGGCACCAGGTTCCAGCGGCAGATTCACAATTCTCCATGAAGTGGGTGGATGGACAACCTATTAAAATGACTGCATACCCAGAAAACCTAATGAGGGTCTTAAAAGCCCACAGGGAATCACGGCTCGCTTTAAAGGTGTCTTGCTTTTCCCCATTCCATAAACAATAGGAGCACGGGAAGCTTTGCTCTCTATTGAAAAGCCAGCCTTTGAGGGATTCGGTGTTTTGTGAAGTAGGAAATCGATCACGGAAGAAAAGGGAAGGGGGAAAAGTGTGCAAGGGAACTAGAGCGATGGAAGGTAGGATTCAAGGAGACACGTTAGACTGCAATAGTCAATTTGAATCAAGCACACCATAGATTTGGGACCAGCATTTTGATACTATGTGCCTCAAATTACATCTCACAGAACCGCTGTAAATATGGCACTGCCCATGTCAACATGGTGTGTCTTCGGTAAAGCTGCCTTCTCCAGTTATTAATATTTTATTGTTTTTATACTAGGTGCCACCGGAGATCATGTGTGGAGTGTGCCCAAGCTCTTAGTCAGGCCCAAGCTCCAGGCACTGGCTCCAGCCACCCCCGTCTCACATCAGATACATACAAGATGTATGTACGTACTTACGTAGGTATGTCTGAGCTGTTTTCTTCTCCACCAACATTCCCTCCAGAATCTCCATGTTACTCTCTGTCCATATAGGAAAAGTTAACCCCACAGTCAAACACTACCAGAGGAACAATGGAAAATACTGTTTCTCAAACAACAGCGAAAGTTCAAGAACTATGTGGAACACTGGATTCTCGTCGCCACATTAACAGCCTGCTGGGGAAAGATTTCTCCTCACTTTCCTGTTATCACTACCACAAAACAGAATCTGCATTTATAAAGGAAAAAAATATATGTATACTGTCAAAGATAAGCCAGGTGAGAAAGTCTGAGTCAAACTAATAAGGAAGATTATAAAACAACTCCCAGCGCATACAGGCCAAGGCTTGCCCTGAATCATCTATGTAATTTACCAGTTCTAATCCTTCCATCCATCCAACTGCGTAAATGTCATTGTCCCCATTTTGCAGATGATGTAACCAAAGACCTGGGGAACATTGCCAAGGGGTTTGTTGATTGGAGCCAGCAGCTGGCCCTCTGATTTAGGTTTATCTGATTCCAAACCCATGCTGTTGATTATAGGGTTGTCTGCCCAAACGCATGCTTTTCCATACCTGCTAACCATTTCCTCTCAAATAATTCAGGTTCCTTTACAGAGGGTGATTTTGTTAAGGTTTCCACTGCTGTCCTTCAGTGTGACCAGGTCTGCTGGGCCAGCATGGGTAGGGCTCTCATTTTGATAAAGGTGACAGGCAAGTATGTTTGCTGGCTGGGACTTAAGATCCCAGGAGTTATAAACAAGTGAATATAGTTATTGCAAAGACAAATAATAAAAATGGAGCCCCTGAATGTATTGGGAGGGAAATCTGGGTGCCCTGCAGTCAAGATATAATTGCTAAGAAGAGGAAATCAGAGGTCGGAAGGGATAGAAAAATCCAACCCACAGCTCTGAAGTCTAAGGCAAAGGCAGAGAGGAGAAAAGGCTTCTCTTAGATAATTAAAACTGGGATCTTCCAAGATATGAAGTTAGGCACCTGACAAATTATATATTTCTAATTTCTAATTCTTATACCGGAGTGCCATAGGCTACACAGCCTCCCAGGTATTAATGAAAAGACTGCAATGGGGGGCCCTAAAAATCACTGCCGTGTGTCAAAGCTAGGAAAGCAGGCCCAGAAAACCCCCCTGGGGGGAAGGGGGAGGCCAAGTAAATATCTTTGATCGGTTGATTTTTAAACTGTTCCCAAACTAACTGACACTGCTTCCCTACACCGCCATGTCTGTGTGTCTGTGCATGTCAGTATGTCTGCATGTTTGTGCATGTTTGTGTGTCTCTCTGTGTGTGGCAGGGTGTGTGTTGGGGGCGGGGGCGGGACTCTAAGGATGTTTTCCGGATGGGATTCTCTATCTTTGAAAAGTACCTTATTATTCTTTGGTCTGACATTCTGACATCACCCCACCCCAGTGTTGGGCTAAAGTCTTCCCACACTTAGCCTTTCCACACTTAGAGGGACGGGAGCAGTTCCGGTACTTAAACCAAAATGGATGTGCAGCCGGAGACAGACAAACCCACTTCTGCTTTGAGCAGCCTGTTACACCCACTTATAAGCCTACAGAGAGCCAGGGTGTTAAAGAGCCAGGGGTGATGGGGGGGTGGGGTGTGTGTGTGTGTGTGTGTGTGTGTGTGTGTGTGTGTGTGTGAAAGGCCAGCATTCCTTGAGTTCTGCTTCCTGGTTCTGTCTTCTCCTCAGGCAGAACACAGGCTTTTTTTCAAGTCTCTCCCCATGTCTAAGCCTGCTCAGCCCCTGCTGGTGGGGTATAAATTAATCTCAACTCTGTAGACAGCATTTTGGCTATGCGCATCAAAAATATCAATAATATCCTCTTCTGCAAACCACAGAGAAATATAATACACAAAAGATTTATGGATGAAAATGTTAATTACAGAATCATATAAAACTGGAAGGAAAAATACAGTGTCCAATTATGGGAGGATGTTTGGGGAAATAATAATCCATCCATTTATGTAAGGATATTTTTGTCATTAAAATGATTATGGTATGCTAAAAGTAAAAAGGAGCTATGAATCTATGAATTCATTTACAGTACAGAATTCCACCATAAAAATACCACCCACAGGATGAAAATGCCAAATATATTTATTTCTGCATAGCTGAATTCTGTTTATATGTAAGATAATCAAGGAAATAACATTTCTTTCTTAGGTACAGTTTCCTTTATTTTACCCAGCTTTTGTATGACGGATGCTAGCGTCTTACAGGTACATAGACTTAGGAGGAGAAGTATCAAGTGAGAAAACCAGGTCACATCCCAGATACTCCACAGCTACACAGACTCAGTCAGTACTCCACACCCCTGAACCCAGTGACAGGAAGGCCATTGTGCTGATAAAGAATCACTATTAGGAAGGCAGTGACAAGCAGCAGATGCTTGGTAAACATTGCCTGTTGTTATCAAGCATTTATTGAGCACCTATTAAATATCAGTACTGTTGGTACAGACAATGGCTCCTTGTTCTTAAAGAAGGAAAACAGACATGTAAATAGATACAACCCCAAGAGATAAGCTCTGTAACTGAGGGAGATTTAGGGTAGTGTGAGAGTATAGAAGGGAGCTCCAGTCACAACAACACAAGAATTTTCACATCCACTGTCCACTGTCATTGATACCAGAATCCCTCCAAGAGTTTAAGACTCAAATGTCACATAATGTTTATGTGTTTAAAGTAACTTGAATGGAAGCAAAGTTCCACAGATTAACTATCCCCATAGGCAGGATGTGGTGGGATCCCATCCTCCTAAGCCTCTCGAGTATTTTGGTCTCCGTGCACAGCTGTAATCTGCACCATCCCAGTTCAACCTCACAGGACTTCTCTAAGAAAATTTTCATCTTTCATGAAAACCTGGAAAGGCAGAGTGAGCTGGCCACAGTTACTCAGCGAAATGGAACCAAAGTAAGATGCACTGTCCAGGTATGGAGGGAGGGAATTTAGTGTCACACCACAGCTGTTGCTGACAGGGCCTCCTATCAGGAAAAGCTCACATGCTACAACCTGGACCAGTGACCCATGTGTGAGGGTTTTAGTCTACACCATACCAGCATATGGTACAGTTATGAAATGGTGGAGCCTTGAAGGGTGGGACCTAGTGAAGCTAATTAAACCATTGGGAGCAGGTAGTTGAAGGGGATTTTGGGACTGTAACCCCTTCCTGTCTCACTGTTTGGTTGCTAGTGGTAAGGAATCTAACCAACTATGTGCTCCTTCCATGAGGCACTGCCTCACCCTAGGCCCAAAGGCAATGAGGCTAAGCAGGCAGGCACAGGAACATTCAAACAAACAGACTCCCTTGAAACCTTACTGTCTCGGGTATTTTTTCATAGCGATGGAAAACTAACTCATGTACTTTCATTTATTCTATAATGGTTACTATGCCTGTCATGTATCATTTGGTGACACAGATACCTTCCGAGAAATATACTGTTAGAAAGTTTCAGTGGTGTCACTTCACCCAGTGATATAATCTTATGGGAACACTGTCATATATGCAGGCCATTGTTATGTGACAGATGACTATGTATGAGAAAAAAGATATAGACAGCAGAGGAAGGAGGAAGTGAAGAAGATTAAAAAGGAAACTTTGAATCAGCCTAACTTGTGATTATCTGTACAATAAAGTTAGGATAAGAAACAGTTTCTCCATAATTGTCTCTATTTAATCAGTGAATTTTCCACTCGCAGTAAAAGCAAAAGGGTTTGACGCACCAATAACCACATAGGCAGTTGGGAAAGGCCAAACGCAAACCCTTAGGAAGGAAGCTATTTGAACGGCCTGCTCTTAAGAACTCATACTTTTTAACCAGAACCAAGGAAAAGAGACACAGACTTCTGGTCGACCCCAAGGCTCTGTGGTCATTTTATACTTGCTAACTTGTCTTTGGCTTATTTCTGACAAGCGCTTTTGAATCTATCAGCCATCCATGATGGTGCCATCTATTATTCTTAGGGAGAAATAGCCGCACGGTCCGAAGAGAGCAATGCTGAACTTGTATTCAGTTACCTGGCATTAAGTTGTTGGACTTAGCAAGTGGCTTGAACATCTCTAAGCTTCAGTTCCTCCACTTTTATAATACTGACATACTGATGGCTGCTGACCATCTGACCTCTTCAGACTGCTGAGAGACTAAATGCAATACATTACATCTTCAAAACGTACAGTAAAATGGTTAGGTTCATGCATAGGACAGCCTTCTGAGGAAAAGAAAGGATTTTTTTTTTAAGAGATGTCAACCATACCATCAGCAGCCCAGACTAATCAGGTGTCAAGCATTCTGGCTACTCAGAGGCAATGCCAGTCAGTCAGACCATTGCTGAAGTCACTGACTGTGAAAGTTAACTTTTACTGATAGCCTGAATGAACTGGTCATCTGTCACCTAGAAGAGACACCTCTGCACACGTCTGTGAGAATGTTCAGAAAGATTCAGCTGAGGAGCAAAGACCCACCTTGGATGCTGATGGCCCCGTTCTAGGTACTGTACAGACTAAAAGAGCACAGAGGGAGAAGCCTATTGAGAGCTGGCAATTGATCTCTCTCTGCCATCCTCCTCCTTGATATATAAGTAAACAGGCAGCCTCCTGTTGCCAGGCCTTCCCTAGAAGGATAGACTGACACTCTCCCTGGCAGGATAGACTGACACTCAGACATTTGCAAAATAAACCGTCCTCCCTTGAGTTATATCAGACCAGGTTTTTGCTTACAGCAGTAAGAAGAACAATGAATGCACCAATACACATATTTTCCGATGAAATTAGAACCACCCACAAAAGGGAGAGTTTTCTTTTTATGCAACTCGTATGGCTCTCATCCAACGGGATGGATTAAAATACTGTTTTGAACATCTAGGTTGATAATATACATCACTGACATAAAGAAATGGAGAACCGCTGTAGGATAAAATAAATCTCTCCTGGGCCCTACGTTTTTGGTGTAGAATCAGTGATGCTGTGAATGGCTCTTGTCCACGCATTCTTCTGTTGCCAAAATGGGCCTTCCTCATAGAATGACAGCCAAGCAGACGCTCAGCAACTTCCCCAACCATAACTGGGTGCAGTGATTGTCACAACTGATGAAATATGATTAGCAAATTACAGCTCTGGTGTTTTATTTTAAGGGCACATAAAGAAAATGAATGGACTGAGCTGGTTTGCTTCTTTTTTTTTTTTTTTTTTCTTCCAGTTGAATCATTTAAAAACGAGTGGGTAATGGAGAAGGCAAGAAGGATTGCTGGAAGAAAAGGCACAAATAACACGCCACTTCACAGCCTCTCGGCATAATTCATCCTCGCCTCCCGTCCCGAACTGTTGTTATGATGTTGCTCTACATGGTTAAACAGCTGCCATTTATTTCCGGAATCTTTACTTTAGCACTGGATAAATTGGCCTGGATTTCTTCTACTTTGTTTCATATAAAAGGAAAAAGATCACATGGGAGTCGCATCCTCGTGTCGCATGGAGCTGCCATTACTTGTTAGGCCGCCCACGGGGCTTGAGTAAAGGACTCAGCTCATCTTGTAGGTGCAGGATGTGTCCTGTCTTCTACCACATCTACTGTACAGTAAACTGCCCCATGGCAAAGCCCAGGGTTTGGGAGGTCTTACCTCCAAATGCCTCCTACAGGAAACAGCACCTGCCACCTTTTGTGTCTGTGTTCAAATCCTGGACTTGGAACTCTCTATGCCTCTCCCACAGAGCTGGCAGGGAAACAAAATTCCATAAGCCCCTTATTTCTCATTAGAAATGCCATTATAAAATTAGAGGCACATTCCTTTGGAAATAAACTTGGCACTGAAACGTGACTGCTGAAGCCCACTTAGGGATATAGTATGTTTGTAATTTGAGCACTTGAAAGGCTAAGCAGGAAGATGGCTATGAGTTCAAGGCCAGCCAGCACAGTTTCAGGCCAGGCTGACTACAGGGAGAGATCCCGTCTCCGTAGACAATGAGAAAGGCAGGACAGTCAAAGAGAGAGGAGGAGGGGAGGACAGCGAGGGGAGAGTAGGACGGAGGGACATATTTAAGGCATAATACTCAAATTGACTATAAAGAAGGGAGACTTGGGTATGAATTCAAGCTCCACTACATACCAAACCCAAGATTTGGAGAAGCCATTAGTCTTTACAAAAGTGAAGAATTTTAAAGTGGATTAAGAGGTATTACTTTATGGTACAAGTAGATTAAAGGGCACGGTAATATCTGGTACATGATATTATGATTACAACGGGGGTTCGACATTAGTATTGCTCAAGTTGAATGCATGACTAAAACCGGATTATAAGGCAGGACATGGAAGTTATACCAACAGGTCATGAAGCAGCATCGATTACAACAGTCTCTCCTCTCTGAGTGTCTTTAAATGCAAATCTTATGTTGTTCAGACTTGTCAGCCATCTCTGACTTGTGGCTCAGTGAACAAGTGTCTCACTGTGCAAGTGTGAAGACTCCACTGGGAGCCAGAGCCCACTTAGAACTGGGCACAATACTGAGCACCTGTGATCCCGGCCCTCCTGTGGGGAGGTGAGAGGCGGGGATAGGACAACTTCTGGGACTGGGAGCAGTGAGCTCGGTGTGCCCAAAAGTGAGCAGTAAGAAATCTTGTTTCAAGCAAAGAAAGAAAGCAAAGAGTGACACCTGAGGTTGTCTTTTGCCCTCCATGTGAACACCATGACACATGTGCATCTGTGTACACACACATACATGCACATATACACACATACACACAAGTACACATATATGCACACATACATACATGTGTACACATATATACACATGCATATACACATGCATGCACACATATATACATAGACACACACATAAAACAAGTACATGTATACACACACATACACACATGTGTACACATATACACACATACATGTACACATACATACACAGCATGCACACATATAAACATAAGTATACTTATATATACATACACACATATGTACACATATACACATACACACATACATTCACATACATATACACATACATATACATACATATATAAAAATATATGCACAAGTACACAGATATACACACATATACATATGTACACACATACACATATATGTGTATACATAAATACAGATACAAATATCACACACATATACATATATACACATATACCTGCACACATATACACACAATATACATACTCACATACACATACATATACACACATCACATATGTATAAAGATATTCAAAGTTAAATTAAAACCCTTATTGATGGTGATACACACCTATAATCCTAGCCCTTGAAAGACAGAAGAAGGAAGTTCAGAAATTTGAGGCCAGCCTGATCTATATGAGACCAATGTTTAAAAAACAAAACAGAATTCCTATTGGCTTTTTAAATTACACTCATAAAGCAAGAGTGTACAAATTAAACACTTCAGAAAAGCATGATATAAACAGCAAAAGTTCTGTGTAACGACCAAATCCATCGTTTCTGAGTCCCAATGGAAACTAGTCCAGTTACGTTGACTATCCCCACTCCCCTCCTGAAATGAGGATAGTTGATGTCTCTCATCCTGGGGCTAATTTTCAATAACCTCCTTTCACTTTCTAATGGTCCCTGGATACGAAGAAGATTACGCGGGCCTTTGACCTATAATCCACCTCCAAAAGAAAGGCCACCATCTGCCATCGAGAGCTTCAGTGTTATGTTTCTTTTCCCACAATTTTTTTTAACATTTCCTCTTACAAACTGAATGTTTGTAGACCCAGATTTCCACATGCGTTAATTTTCCAGTTTGAAATTAGGCAATATAATTCTGTTTCCACTTCTTTTTGAACTTCCCAGGTGACAGTAAAACAGAAATGCAGGAATGAGGAAGGGTAACTTTTTAAAAGTTCCAGGCAAAAGGTAATTCTAGCTGCGTTCTGCTCTGTGATTCTCACCCATGTGAACACGGAGGCAGAAATAGATGCCGTTTAAACGATCGGAGCGTGGTGCAGTCTTTGGAATTCAAGATGACTTTCTTGGATCAAAATCACTAATTTCAATTACTTGAAAAGACATTTCTTCATGACAATAAAAATAAATACTTAAAATACGATTTTAGAAGCTAAATGTTGAAGATATAGGACCATAAAGGGTTGTAAAAAGAAAAATAAGCAATATATACAGTCCAATTAGACTCACTGCGTGAGCTTAAAAGTTCTCCCAATTGCTTCACATTTCTGTAATCCAAGCTACTCTTTTGATCATAAAAGAGACAGAGACACTGGGGGCAAACTGTAAATCAAGTCTTTGCTGCCATACCCAACACTTTTCCCTTACAACCCAAACTTATCCCCAACTCACTTTGCAGTGGGCTCAATCAGGCCCGGAAGGTTGAGGGGAAAGGACAAACACTGGGTCCTTAAGATACTTTGTGTCGGGGTTGGGGATTTAGCTCAGTGGTAGAGTGCTTACCTAGGAAGCACAAGGCCCTGGGTTCTGTCCCCAGCTCTGAAAAAAAAAAAAACCAAAAAAAAAAAAAAATACTTTGTGTCCCTGCTCAAGGGAACAGCTGTGGTTAGGGCCACCTGATTCCTGTATTATAGTTAAAACAACTGAGGTTGCCATGTTGTAAACACCAGAGAAGTCCAAGAACCTGGCAGAGTCTCAACTCTGATTACTCTGGACAGCAAACCCAGTACAAACAGCTGCCTCACTGTAGCCTACTATGAAGAAATAAACTCTTATTTGTTTAAGCTACTGTGAGCTAGGTTTTCTGTTCGGTAGGGCTAAACCAACCACAATGCATTTCAAACCAATGCAATGACTTAACAGGGCCTGGTTTCTCCAAGTTAGCACCTACACAGGGGAAGCGAAAGCCAGACTGCTCATAGCCCAGAGGACGGAGGCTCCTTCAACCCAGGACATCAGATACAGAAGAGACTCTGCAAAGTAGGCCCTGAATGCACAGAAGCACAGGACAGGACATCTCTGGGATAAGCTTGCCTTATTTTAAACTGATAGCTTGCGTCTTTCTGGGAGGTGATAAGGTTTCTCTACTGCAGTTAAATGAGTAACAGTCCCTCCTGCACCACTAGCCTCCCAACTCTAGCCCCTCCTGGATTGTTAGCCTCCCTATTCTATCCCAAGTTGGGCCCCACTATTTTACTCTAAAGAAAATAATCTTAGAATGTCAGGCAAAGCTACATTCAAACATGAATGTCAAACATATTCCAGATGTAATTTTGAAATGATTAACCCCATTTCAGGGTGACCTGTTTGCAAACGCAGGCTCTGGTGTGGGGGCTGCCTGCTTTCCAGTCTTGGTCGCGCCTCTACTGACCCTCTGTAACCACTCCCTAGCCCCTGTGCCTTTGGCTTTTCTTTTGTGGAATGTGGAGAAACAGAGAATCCCTGACTACAATCATTGCAGAGAGTAACTGAAGTGGGTATCATTTACAGTGCGGAAAGGCTGTGTTTAAAACACTGAGCAGGGGACGGTAAAAGCTCAAGAAATACTATACCTTCTTATGGGTGGTTAAGAGCCAACCCCACCTTCCACATAAATATTCATATGCTGTGTACATGCCAGTGTTTGTGTAGAAATGTGTGTATAAGCATCGTGTTAAATTGCCTTTAATCTTTTCTGCATCTACTTAAAAACTTGGAGGGAAAAGAGTGCTGGAGATGGCTCGGTAATTAAGAGCACTGACTACTCTTCCAAAGGACCTGGATTCGAGTGCCGGCACTCACTCCATGGCTCACGACCACCTGTAACTCCAGTTCCAGGGCTACTGGTGCCCTCTCCTGGTCTCTGCAGGCACTAGGCATGCGCACGGCGGCACATGCATGCACAGAGGCAAAACAATTCGTACACATAAAAATACATCTTTTTTACGCTATCACGTTTTGTTCATCTGTGTGCGCACATGCACAGAGACACCCGTGCACATGTGCACCACAGCTCACGCGAGGCAAGCAGGCAGCAACTTTCGGAAGTGGCTCTCTGCTTCCAGCATGCTCGTCCTGGGGATGGAGCTCAGACTGTCGAGCTCAGTGCCATGGTCCCTTACCTGCTGAGCCACCTTGCCAGTCCCTGCCTCTACTAACAAAAGCAAGAACAACAAAATTCCCCGTCCAAGCTCATTTGTGTAACGAGACCCCAAAACAACTCTCTCCTCTCTTCTGGTCTTTGTACTTGTTTACTTGTAAACCAAATCTCACTGTGTAGTCCATGCTGGCCTTGAACTAAGAACCCTCCTGACTTAGCCTTTCTTCTGCTGAGATTGCAGGCCTGTACCACCAAGCTAAGCCTCACTTGCTCTTACTGTCACGAAAACCTGCGAGATGCAGCCACTTCCTCTGAAACCTCTTTGGATTTGCCGTCCCGAGTACCAGCTGCTAACGTGCAAACAAGTTTGGCATCTTGCTTGGTTGGTCCTTTTTCTCTCTGCAGAAGTTTTTATGCCTTACTATACAGTTTCTATCTTAGCTGTTCCCCAGCATGTGACGCTCTTGAGAAGTTGTGGAACCTTTCAGAAATAGATGCGACTGGGGAGTTTCCATCTGTTGGAATCCTCACGGGATTCTAATCTCTTCCGACTCCCCTCTCTCTGGTCCGGGTCATGAGGAGAACGGACCTTTGCAGACCCATGACTTCCTGCCGAGATGTGCTGGCCCTCCATTACCTCCAAGGCAAAAAGGCTGCCCCCGCAGTGAAAACCTGCACAACCACAGTCCGAGGTAAACGCCCTCTTCTTTTTGTATAGGCTACCTCAATACCTTCTTCTGGTGATAAGACTAACAAATGGTCTGTCCTCAGTCTTCCGTCTTTATTACTCCTGTGTAAATTTGTGAGCCCCTCTTTAGTGTCTCTTAGGCATTCAGTCTTCTTAATATTTTACATATTATAGCACATCTAAAATTAGTTACATTGGCCAAGAAGGGTTGTCCTTAATCCTTAAGGTTTCTTTCCTTCCTTCCCTCCCTCCCTCCCTTCTTTCTCTCTTCCTTCCTTTCTTTCTTTCTTTCTTTCTTTCTTTCTTTCTTTTTCTTCCTTTCTTCTTTCTTTTTCTTTTCCTCCTTCCTTTTTTTCTTTTTCTTCCTTCCTTTCCTTCCTTCCTTCCTTCTTTCCTTCCTTTCTTTGTTTTTTCATTTTCGTTTTCTATACCAAAAGGACTGGTCTTTCCCCAGTTCCAAACAGCCAGCACCCCTCCACCTCTTCCCTAACCACAGTGTTACCCAGGCTCCCCTCATTCAGGGTTTCGGGCTCCAATAGCCTGCTGTCTGCCCTGTAACTTCCCCCTCACCCTTGCATTTAGAATCCCAGATGCCTCTGCCACTCGATCACTATCTTCCAAATTGCCTTTGGGCGGCGGTGTCAGCAGCAGCAGCAGCTGCTGCCACTACTCTGGCCATGGTCGGAGTCAGGTCCAAGAGACTATCCGATTATCCCCTCGATGGCATCCTGTCTCTCATGTTAAAAACGTGTCACCGTCACTTTTCCCGTGTCAGCACCATGATGCATGGATCAGATACTCTCTTTTACTCTTGCATTTTGGCAGCACATAAGAATTAGTGCCAGACACTTTTTGCCAGTGACACAGAGGCAAAAAGTTAATGGAAATTTAATTGGAAAAAGAAAAAAGCCAAACCCTACCATCCCAGCAGGAAATGAACCCAGCGGCCATAGCAGGAGGTGGATATTCCATCCACCGGGCTTTGGGGAATGGCGTGGCATACTCGGCTCCAGAGAGGCGTTGTGCAGAGAGGTGTCGTGCCGGTAAACAGGTGATTCCTGTATTTTCCCAGTATTACTTTAGTCAACACAATGAAGAAAGGAAGTAGATTCCAATTTAAATGTCAGAGCTATCTACTGTAAGGGTTCTGAACAGGGGGCTTTAATGAAAATAGGATTTAATTTCCTGTAAATGTTTGAGTTCTTCAAACCTGATATATAGACGTGATGAATATTTATACCAGCGAAATGCATCTTCCTCTTAGAGCAGCGTTCAGTCAGCCACAAACAAAGGAATTATGGGAGAATTTTTCTTTTAAGGACTTTTATGGATTTTTTTTTTGTTTGTTTTAGAGGAAATAGCATTATCTGAATAGTTTTATACCTTCTTCCATATTTTTCTCCAAAAGGTTAAGGTGTACAAAACAAACGTTTCAAGTACCTTCTTTTAAGTAACGTTTTTACTTATTCTTGGAAAATCTCATGCATGTGTGAAGTGTATTTTAATCTGATCCACCCCCAACTCAAGTGTATTGTTTAGATGGCTCTGCACACTAGCAGCCTGCTGGGATTTAAACTATTGGGCTTTTGTGATGCATTATTTTTAAACCGAATTAAGCTTATCCAATATTTAATATCCAGATTAACCTAGTTTTCATACAATCTCTAGTACTTAAGGGAAGTGGGGTTCCCTGAACAAAGCTGGAACATTCCAGAACACAGTGAGGCTGAGATCACAATAAACCTCAGCCTCTCACGGTAGCTGCTCTCTTCATTTGGATGCTGGGAGGTTGTTGCTGCTGTTGTTGTTGTTATTTCTGTTGATATTTCTGTTGTTGTTTTTGTTGTTGTTGCTGTTGTTGTTATTTCTGTTGTTGTTTTTGTTGTTGTTGCTGTTGTTGTTATTTCTGTTGTTGTTTTTGTTGTTGCTGCTGTTGTTGTTATTTCTGTTGTTGTTTTTGTTGTTGTTGCTGTTGTTATTTCTGTTGTTGTTGTTGTTGCTGCTGTTGTTTAGACAGGCCCTCACTATGTAACCCTCCCTGGAGCAAACCTTGCTATGTAAACCAAACCAGCTTTGAACTCAAAGAGATGTAACTTCCTCAAAAGCGCTGGGTCTAAAGCCCTGTACTCTTTCTGCGTTTAGAGCATATGGCTGTTTTCTTAGGCCTTGCGTCATGGCTGTGTGCAACATACTATGTATGTCACCCTGAGTAAACCAACCATTGGATCACTGAAAGCACAGCGAAAGATTCACGGGAAGAAACAGTGCATTGTAAAATGCCACAAATTTCAAAACTCAAGCAAAGCACAGGGAAGAGTCAAGCTCCCAGTAAAAGATGAAAAAATTAAAAATAAAAAAAACCTGAAGATTTCATTTTCAAATATGAGCAGAGCCAGGCATAGTGGCTCAAACCTTTAAAACTAGCCTTCATGAAGTCGAGGCAGATTTCTGTGAGTTCAAGGCCAGCGTGGTCTATATAGTGAGTTTCCAGAACCAGTCAGAACTACAAAGTGAGACCCTGTCTAAAAATAACAACAACAACAATAATAATAACAACAATAATAAATAATGATGGTGATAATAATAGACACAAATCAAAATGTCAACAGATTTTTTTAAAGCCTACAATTTTTTGCCCTTTTTAAAGAAAAAAAGATTGTTTTTATTTTATGGATCTGAGTATTTCCCTGCAGGTATGCCTGTATACCACATGCATGCAGTACCCTAAGAGGCCAGAAGAGGGCAATGAGTCCCTGAAACTGGAGTCATAGCTGGTTATGAGTGGTCATGTGGGTGCTGGGAGCTCAACCCTGGTTGCAAAAGGTAAGTGCTCGTCACTGCCCAGCCATCTCTCCTATCCCTCGAGATTATTTTTGGAAGCTTAAAGTAAGACCTCAGTGCCTAGCCATTAAAAAACACCTTTGCAATAAGCATCTAGGATACTAGCTGGTAACAGTAGAAAATCAGAATTAAGAAGCTAGGGAAAGGAAAACATACAGAACCCACAAACAAATACCCACAACACCCCTGTGCTTCAGGTCATGGAGAAGGCCAACCTCAAACTGATGACAGAACATTCCTAAGCTTACTAACAAGTATTTATAAGCCTCTGTAAGTGATAGAGCAAAAATGGCTTTGTGGGTTGTTAATAAATAAAAAATAGGTTTTCAAATGCTTTAACTTCATCTCCAATGAATTAATTAGCTATACTAAAACCAAACCAATGGAAATAGGAGATCAGGGTGTCTGAAGCTAGGCATGGTGAAATAGGTCTATATTCCCAGCTACCTAGAAGGCTGAGGTGGGAAGATCAAGGACTCTGTTCAGTTTGGACTACAGAATGAGTCCAAGGCCAGCCTAGGTAATGTGGTGAGACTTTGAGGTACCTTGGTGAGACCCTGCCTCAAGATGTAAAGTGAAGGGATAGCTCTGTGGTGAACACTTGCCTAACATATGCCAGACCCTGGATGGCTCCAGAACTGGAAGGGGGCAGGTGTGTTGCTAGCTCTTTGCGTCTGGATCTACTTCGTGCCTGCAAAAGCTTCCCAAAATCCCCCAAACCAATGTCACCAGGTGAGGCCAAGTGTTCAGAGTGAGACTTTGGAGGACATCTCATATTCAAACAGTGTAAGTACTAGAGTCCATTAAGTGTGATGTCTGACAGTTACCCAAACTGCTTTTTCCACATCTGACCAATCAGTTAACTTGCCAGTGACTCTCAGCCATTCACTGTGTCCTTACTGCCTTTGATCCTAACTCTTTCCTACCAGGTGAAGGTGGCCACCAAATATATGTACACTTCGGTTCAATTAAATGCCACTCACAACATGGGGTTTTCCCTAACTCTGCCTATAGAAGCTGCTTTCTGCTTTCCCATGCATGAGGTACACTCTACTCACATCCATCATGTGGCAACTGAGCTATTCTGGTGTAAACATAGAAAAACTTGACACACAGAGAATCATTGATATGAACGCCCAACTTCTTCCTTGAGAGAATGTGGGTCATTCTCTATCCCTGTGTCCTTCCCACGGCACTCAGCATTGAGCCTTTGCCCTTCGTAACAATCAATAAACATGAGTCGAATTACTTAATTAACGTTTCTGTCCACTCAATATAAAATGTCTGCTTGAAGACAAAGGCCTGGCAATGAGAAGACTCACTGGGAAATCAATATTTCAATTTTTATGTATCCAATCAGCATCATATGATACAGTAAATAAGGTGCTATGGTATTTATCTGCACACAACCATGAAATGTCTCTTCTGTCTGCCCTCCCCACCAGAAACTTGTTGACTTTGGAGAAATCATTACCCATTTTGAGGATTAAGACTGTCATCAGTAAAAATCAGGGATAAAGCTGTACCTGAGGAGTTTTCTGGCCGGACAAGCCAGTATCTCATACATGGTACTGTGCTACAAAGGTATTAGAAAAGATACAAGTTAACGACAAACTTTGCATGTGAGGTCATACATCTATTGATTAGCTTGAGTTATCAATGCACAGTTAACACATATATCAAAACATTGGCTTGATATATACATATATATCATAGAGGCATAAAGTTTTGGGTTATATAAATCCTTACAGAACTCAAACCAACCCATAGATAAGCAATGCCAAGAAATCACTATGTCACCTATGGTGTAACAACAAAAGAAAAGGTTTTGCTACCAAGGCCCAAGGCAGAGGTGTCCCCACAGGAGGGATTGCTCACTCGCAAGGACCACACTGGCTCTCTGAGTGACAACTAGCAAGAAGCTAGCTAGCATCCCCTTTCCTTTACAGTTATTCTCATTAGCCAAACCTAGCTATAAAACATTCTGTGATGTCTGGAGATATCGTATGTGAGGCTGATGCTGGGCAGTAGAAAAGAGCAGGTCTAAAATCACTATGGCTACTACTTAACCTCAAGGCTATATCCCCAAAATACACAGGTACGCCTGCAAGAGTCACCACAGGAAGAAATATTACATTTGTCTCGTGTATCCAAGATCATCTTCGGTCTCGGTGACCTCATCTTTCTCAAACTATTTTACTGCACTTTCAGTTTTCTCTTGAAGGAAACTCTGGCATAACTGAATTACCGACATCCCTGGCTTGTGATATGGGAATATTATAAGTAAAATAAGGTTCATTTGAGCACATACACGACAACACCAAGAGTGGGATATGATAATGGAAGCAGTTACCCAGTGGCAACCGGACAGGAAGCTCACACAGGGCAGCTACACCGAACAAAGGAGACTTCCTCTCTAAGGCAGGACATGTGAGATTTTGTCATGCTACTCAGAAAAATGCACAATTCAAAGCTTATGGATTGAGCTGGGCATGGTGGTGCACACCTTTAATCCAAGCACTGAGAGGTAGAGGCAGGCAAAGCTCTGAGTTCAAGGCCAGCCTACTCCACAGAGCAAGTTCTAGGACAGCCAAGGCTACACAGAGAAACCCTGTGAAAGAGAGAGAGAGAGAGAGAGAGAGAGAGAGAGAGAGAGAGAGAGAGAGAGAGAGAGAGAGAGAGAAAGAAAGAAAGAAAGAAAGAAAGAAAGGAAGGAAGGAAGAAAGGAAGGAAGAAAGAAAGAAAAGAGCTTATGAGTTGATCCGGAGGATCTGGGGTTGAATGCTTGGCATTCACTAGGCCCAGAATATGACCTTTATCATTGTGAAGTAAATAAACAACATTTCGAGTTGTTTGTAGAATTTTCATTACAGGACCATGATTGATGGGGAAGGACTGAGTTTTTTTTCTGTATAACTCTAATAAAATGGGGTATGATATCTGCCTCATTCTTGTCTCCACAGATACAGGGACAAGTCCTCAGTAGTGGTATATTACCCAGTGCCAACTGGTTTAGAATCCAAGAAGATAGCCAAATTCTCAAGGAGAATAACTCCTTGTGAATCTGTTCATCTCAAAGATGGCCAGACTTTACATTGTCAGGACTCATACAACAGTTCGAATTTCACTTTAAACAACAACAACAAAAAACTCCGAATGGCACTTTCACTTAATAGAATGTATCGGGAGAAATTTTCTCCCAGTTTTCATTTGAGTTTAAAATGCTTCATCCAAGCTGCTTCAGTTTCCTGCTCTCAACAGGGTAATATCCAAAATACACAAGAACTGCCAAGCAAGCCAGGAAAATCACGTGCCTGCTCCTACAATCTACAAAGCTGCTATTAGCAAAAAGCTTTACTGCACGGGCTCTCTGACAGCCTCCTCCCCATCCCCATGACTACTTTCCACAGCACTGCCTTCTCTCACATGCCAGGTCAACGCTGAGGAGGAACTCAAACCACAAAGGACCAAAAGGCAAATATTTTTGCCCAAAGCTAATGTAACAAATTACACGCAAGATCTAAACTGCAAGAACCTTTTAAACGATGCGAATCTACCCAAACATACAGGATCCCATTTGCCAAGACTTAAAAATTAAATTAAATCTCAGTGAGGGACCCCTCAGGGATTTATAGAACTAAGGTTCTGGTCTCAATAGGGCTACAAGCTTTAGTCGTCAGCTCTCTGTTGCCAACCTATGCCCTCCATATGTAAGAACTGAGCACATACAGAGAACACACAGCTTCATGCAAGACAGGTTTCGGTGCATGATTAGAGACTTGTCTGCAATGGTTTCCAGCAAGTGCTCAGTTGGATCTGGATCTGGTCCATTCTGACTGTCACCTTGACTAAATTGAAATTACCAAGAAGGTACATCTTTGGTCATGTCAATGAGGACGCTTCCAGAAAGATTTAACTGAGGAAGGAAGACCTACCCTAAACTGGGTAACACCATCCCATGGGCTGGAGTCCCAAGACAAGAAAAGAGGAAAAGGAGAAAGCCAGGCAAGTTCCACCATAGAGGGTTGTTCTGATGCTAAGGTCCTGTTCCCCAATTGGTTCGTGATCAATCAATAAAGATGCTAATTGCTGGTCAGAAGGAAAGAGGCAGAGCTGGAGGCAGGCTAAGAGATGCAGGGGAGGAAGGGAGAATTTCGCCAAGCTTCAGAGGGAGAAAAGATGAGCAACCCTGTGAGATCTTGGGGGCAAAGCGACTGTAGGCTGTTCTCCAGGTGGGAGGTTAGGAGCATAACTAAGCTGAGGGCAGATTTACGGTGTTGAGCTGGGACTAAAGGTAACTGAGCAACTGAAGTTGAGGGCAGATCAAGAGATGCTGAGCTAAGAGTACTGAGAAGGGCAAGCTAGCTGAGGGAGATCAGAAGTGCCCAGCAGGGTTGGGGATTTAGCTCAGTGGTAGAGCGCTTGCTAGACCCTGGGTTCGGTCCCCAGCTCCAAAAAAAAAAAGAAAAGAAAAAAAAAAAAGTAGTGCCCAGCAGTTGAGCCAATGAGGCAGGTTGAAAATAAGTTTGTGTGTGTGTGTGTGTGTGTGTGTGTGAACCTGGGTAGGGCTGATAGCACAGTCTGCCTGGAGCTTAAAGCAAGGTAGCAAAAACTATGTGTTACATTCCACCATTCATCTGTCTTCTTCCTGTTCCACTCAGATGTGAGGGGTACTAGCTACTTGCTTTTTCTTCCATGGAGCCACCTGCCACCATGTTTCCCTGCCCTGATAGACCAGAGCTACTCAAATTCGGAGCCAAAAACAACCCTTCCTGCTGTGCATTGCTTCTGGTCAGGAACTTGGTCACAGTGACCAACCATTAAAGTAGCTAATACAGCTTGCTGTGCCATAAATATGACTAGGCAGTCTGACGATGGCAATCAGGTGAACACATAGAGCTGAAGCCAAGTTCTATTACTGCCAGAGGCAATATTTCATCTAACTAGAGAAGAGGTAGTGTCCCACATGGGGGTTTCCTGCCTCCTTGCTCAGCAGGTTCATAGTTCAGAAGGGAAACATTACAAATGCCCAATAGAATCCTGATCCCTAACTAGGAACACTTCAACTTTCAGAGTTAATGCTATCCTGTGGAAAGCCAGCTGAGGGAAACATTTGGACAAGGCAGTTTTGGGGGGAGTCTCCACCTTGATGAGCATTTGTGGTTAGACACTGGAAACCAGCAGACATATTGGATTGCAGCTGACTTTACCCATAGCTGTATTTCCTAGCATTCAACCCAATTCTCTATTTCCTGCTCCTTCGATTGTGGCTGAATCCCTAAGCCACAAAGTGGATGAAACTGAAGAAGCCCATTTAGAGAAAATAAATGCAGTAGGGAAACCAGCCATGTAACTTTGGAGTCAATCAACTGCATCTGTCTTTGTTTTGTTCACACACACTCAGTTGGACACCAGGCAGCAGCGGAGGTCACATTTTGAGAACTTGGAGAAATGCATGTTTTTAAAGTCAGTGTGTGCCATCGGTTTCTCTTCTGTCTTTCTCTATGCTCTGATTTACAGCAGAATCTCAAATACATCTTTTCCATCCTGCCCATCAACAGGGAGGTATGTTGCTGTTTATGATTAACTGCTTGCTTTCACAGAAGGTATGGCTCCAAATGTCCTCTTGAAAAACCATGCTAGTAGATGGGCCTCCAGTGCTTGAGAAAAAAGCAGCAGAATGCTGGCCACCAAATCCAGATTCAAGTGCAGACAATGGGATGATCCCAAGGTACACAGGTACACAGGTACACAGGTACACAGGCCAACCACGAGGAGGCATTCACATAAATATTCGGAGCTACCAACCAACCATTTGCAGAAGCCCCATAGGTTCTGAATGCTTCTCAGCAGAGGAGGAGGAGAAGATAAAAACGAAAAGACAAAAGAAGAACGGGGTATGTCTAGTTCCCAGACATCCACTATTACCAGGAATTCAGTATTCAGTATGGTATCCTGACAATTCTATTTTCTGTGCTTTCCCGATTTTCTATAATAAATAAATGGCTTCTGATAATTGAGGAAGAGGAAGGAAGAAGAGGAAAAGAGAAGAAGAAGAAGAAGAAGAAGAAGAAGAAGAAGAAGAAGAAGAAGAAGAAGAAGAAGAAGAAGAAGAAGAAGAGGAGGAGGAGGAGGAGGAGGAGGAGGAGGAGGAGGAGGAGGAGGAGGAGGAGGAGGAGGAGGAGGAGGAGGAGGAGGAGAAGGAGGAGAAGGAGGAGAAGGAGGAGAAGGAGGAGAAGGAGGAGAAGGAGGAGGAGAAGGAGGAGGAGGAGGAGGAGGAGAAGGAGGAGGAGGAGAAGGAGGAGGAGGAGGAGGAAGAGGAAGAGTCCTCATTTGCCAACTGTATAGCTTTCTGAGCTCTGATCATTGAATGGTAGAGAGGGAAACAATGGGTTAGAGAGGGAAAAAACCAGAATTGATGCCTAATGGAACTAAAACCCTCTCGCTTCTCTTTATTTATATATATGTGTGTTTGCCTGCTTGTCTGTATGAACACCACCACATATATTTATGGGTGACCAGAGAGGCCAGGACAGGGGGTCAGAATCCTTAGAATGGACTTATAGGTGGTCATGCTGGGAACCAAGCTTGGATCCTCTGCATGAACATAAATACTCTTAGCCACCGATCCCCCTTATATTAAATTTTTAATAAGCTACCTTGTTCCTCTTGCCTACATATAAGCACCAAAATATAGTCTGATAGGCAATTCTGGAAGTTCTGTACATGATGAAGTTTGATAGCCTGATGTATGTAGAACTTTGTTTCCTTTTTTCCTCTTTCCTTTTGATTTGAGTTTTTATTTTGTTGTTTGGTTGGTTGATTGGTTGGTTGGATGGTTGGTTGGTTGGTTGGTTGGTGGTGGTTGGTTGGTTGGTTGGTTGGTTGCCTGGTGGGTTGGTTGGTTGGTTGGTTGGCTAGTGGGTTGGTTGATTGGTTAGTTGGTTGGTTAGTTGGCTAGTGGGGTGGTTGATTGGTTGGCTGGTGGGTTGGTTGGTTTTGTTCATGGGGGATTTAACCAAGGCCAGGGTCTCACTCTGTTCAGATAGGTACCCTACTGTTAAGTGTCTCCCTAGACCTTTATTGATTTTGAAGGAAGGTTTCCCTATGTGACCCAGGCTGACCTTGAATTTTCTATTTGGCTAACATGGCTTTAAATGCCTGGTCTCTCTGTCTTTATTTCCTAAGTAGTGGGGTTGCAGATACTCCCTCAGAGGCTAGAGGGGTGGGAACCCCTGGAATTGGAATTTCAGGAAGTTGTGAGCCATCTAGTGTAATTTTGCAACCACTAACGCTATCTCTCTGGCCCCCGAGTTCCATTTTGAATGTTAATCTGTGTCCTCCTAAGTATTTTATCAGTAACATAATGGTCTAAGAGACAAATCATGGGATGAATAACAAAGCACAACTTTTTGATATCAATCACCGAAGCTGTACTATGCTTTCAGCAATTTAAATTAGAGAAAACAAAGTTCTGGCTAAACCCCTATGCACTATGCACTATGCCCTATGCCCTATGCACTATGCCCTATGCCCTATGCCCTATGCCCTATGCCCTATGCCCTATGCCAAGAAGTTAAAACTTGTCAAGAAACTAAAGACTTGACTATGTTATATATAGTACTTAAAAAGAACTATCATAGCTGCTAATGAACACAGTTTTCTTACTATCTCTCAGGAAAAGACGGAACCAGAGAACCAAAATTGGTTTAGTATAAATGTAAAAGGTAAAATAGAACCTTCTGGAGATTTTTTTCCCTTTCTTTAATACCTTCCATATATCTGAGCATGTGCCCTGCCAGCATCCATTTTATGTTCTCTGGGATATATCTCAGATGTGATTTTAGTTTGGAAGCACAGCTCAGAAAGCCATCGTTCAGTTTATGGAACACCTCACACATTCCCCCAGCATTACATTCATCTACTCTTGGAGCCTTCATCCAGAGCTGTCAACATCTGCCCCAGCAACGGCCACATTACTCAGCACAGAGCAACCAAACTCAGTCTATGTAGGAGAATGTCAGCAAGGTCAACGGCTGTCTAGGAGTGAAAGAATTTGTTAGTCTCAAAAAATAGCTAAGACCAATGGCCATATAATATGATAAACATAATAATATAATCTAGTATAAAATAAGTGGTGTAGGGCCTGTATCACCATGGGTTAACTGCTCTTACTGTCCTTAAAAGGGAAACAATTGGTACTTATGGAGAAAACTAATTCCTTATGCCTAACAGGGCTCACCGCTCCATTCTCTGCCACGATTCAGGTATCACGCTTTCTAAGTAAGTGAAGAATGAGAAAGGGAAGGAGAGGCATGTGGGAAGAGGTGCAAGCCTGGTCATTAAACTGGAACACCCAAAAGATGCAAAGTCCTATGAACCCTCACTTAACAATACAGCAGCTCACATATGTGGGACCAAATGTTCTTCTTCACAGCAGCCCTGTCTTGGTCAGTGTTCTATTGCTAGGAAGAGACACCTTGACTAAGGTAACTTTTATAAAGGAAAGCATTTAACTGGGGCTGGCTTACTGTTTCAAAGTTTTAGTCCATTGTCATCATGTCAGAGAGCATAGGCAGGTATGGTGCTAGAGAAGTAGCTGAGAGTTCTACATCTGGATCTGCAGGCAGTGGGAAGCATGAGAGAGAGAGAGAGCTTCTGGGCCTGGCTTGGGCTTCTGAAATTTCAAAGCCCACCCCCAGTGACACACTTCCTCCAACAAGGCCACATCTCCTAATCCTTTCAAATGGTGCCACTCCCTAGTGACCAAACATTCAAATCTATGAGCCAATGTGGGTGGAGGGGTTCATATTCAAACCACCACAAATCCCATCAGAATGGTGATGCTATTCCTGCTATTCCCATCTAACAGATGAGAAAACTCAAGGGAAAAAGAGATCATGTCTCGAGATGTCTCAAATAGAAACTAGAGCTCAGTACCATCTCTGTTCTTTTTACCTCTGTAAAAACCCATCCAAATATTATCCAAAGAGAGTTTGGACAGAAAGTATTAAGAATTCAAAGAAACATGCCCCATGATGTTCTGCATAAGTTATCAATGCCACTTCTCATGCTGCTATTTACAATTTTCTTAATGTAGAGACTTATCAGAGCACACACCTATTGTCTTTCTTGCTTGAACAATCTCCATCTAACTTCAAGATACCAAAGTCTCCCAGAACCTCATCAGCATAAGGTCAATTCTGTGTCCACACAGGATCCACTAGTCAAGAAATCTTCCCACCTTCTCAAATCTTTTAGACTTTGTGTTAAGCTGTGCAACCATTGCTGTCATAGCAACTGTACTTCATCCTTCATAGCCTTACTCACCCACCCACCCACACTACAACTTGAGCTCTTGAATCCCAAAAGGCAACTAAAAAAGGAAAAAAATGTTCACCTTCACTGTCAGCTCAATCTGATTTAGAGTCAACTAGGACACATACCTGTGAGTGTGAGTGAAGGCCTGTCCAGGGAGAGCAAATTTAGGAGGGAGACCCAGAAGCATCACAGATGGTCTGGACTCCCAGAATGAATGAAAAAGGACAAACAGAACATCTAAAGAGCAGCAGGAGTCATCTCTCTCTGCTTCCTGATTTTGGCCATAATGTTATCACCTCATGTTCCTACCACCATGTCTTCCTCTCAACACGGGGCTGTGTCCCCTCAAACTGTGAGCCCAAATAAAACCTTGCCTCCTTGCATTGCTTACGTTGGGCGATTTGTCACAGCAGTGATAAAAGGTATTAATATAGAAGACCCATAAAGTTCAGACCAGGGCACCACAAGCTCACACCAAGCCAACTAGCACTTGGCTGGGGCAGGTGCTTAGTACTCTGTTGTTTGTTCTTGCCCTGTCCTGTCCCCAGTGTGACTGTTACAGAACCTCTACTTAGGGTCCTCATGCCAGGCTAATACCATTTCCTTCATTAACTGGAGACCTAGCACAATCTTCACTTTGTGGCCCCTTCACCTACCTGGACCCCCTCCTCTCAGCTCTCTACCCTGTCATCACTATCCTGAGGTATTCCTCTCAGCAATCTGTTCTGAAGCCAGCCCCGGTGTTTCCTTCCGCCTCTGAAGCATTCCTTGTTTGTATCTTTCCTTTGGCTCTCGAGACTCACTGCCAAGTATTTCTCATCCTCCCCTTGAGTCTTCCTTTAGTATTTTAAATTGTACAAACAACAGTGAGGATTATCTCTTTTCGTGCACACATCCTGTCTGCTCACCCACATTGGGCGTCCTCCAAGGTTCTGTCCTTTCCCATCTGCTCATCTCGCTTTCTAATGACTCCCTTGGATAGGTTTCTCCCACTTGCATAACACCATGGATTCTTTCACAGTCATACCCGAGCCCTATTCAAGGGCCACTGGCCTAATAGCCCTTTCCCTTTCTCTTAGTCGCTCCAGATGCCCACTATTTCCAAAGGCCATCTCTGACTCCAAGGACACCTCCTTCAAAGTACACAGCTTAGAATTATCTATGCATTTCCTAAGTTTCTTTAAGACAAGTTTGGTGTGCATGCGTGCATGTGTGCATTCATATATGACAATGCATGTGTGAAAGTAGGAAGACAACTTGCAGAAGTTGTCTATTATGTGGAGAGGGATGGAACTCAGGTTTAAACAGGAAACGCCTTTACCCATGGAACCATCTCACTGGCCCCGAGTTTCTCTAGCACTTGCATCTATACAAACAATTTAATGCAGGCATATATTCTAGCCTTGTTGTCAGTGACCGTTCACATCTCCTGTTCCTCTAAATAGTACCTGCCCTTCCTGAGGATAGCGATCAAGTCATGTGCGTGCTTCTCTAGCACAGTTCAGTGTATTCTAGATGCTTCGTAACCTGCTTGCAGCCTCTACTTCAAGAGTTAAATCATCAGCGCTAGAAAGAAGGCTCAGAGGTTAAGAGTGCTTGATGCTTGTACAACAGCTGGAGTTTGGTTCTCAGCACCAAAATCAGGCAGCTAGCAATTACCTGTAAGTCAAGCTCCAGGGGATCCAATATCTTCTTCTGGCATCTACAGGCACCGACATAAAGGGCATACACACAGTGAATAAATAAATAGTTAATTAATTCATTTAACTTAATAATAATAAGTCCTGAGAAAAAGACTTAATATAATTCAGGATTTTGGTTTCAAAGGTGGCACAGCAAATAATGATCATAGTTGCAAAATCAGAAAGAAAGAAAGAAAAAGAAAATTCTAAACCAAAATCCTTGGAGGAAGAGGGTTTGTATACTTAAGACTCCTTTCTCACAGGTCACCGAAGTTAAAGACAGTGCAGACAGCCCCAAGCGTCACAGGGTTGCTTTAGTCCGTTATTTAAGAGCCGAAACAGTGCCTTGAAAGAAGCTGTCTGGAGCCTGATTCAGCCCTCACTCTGCCAAGTGCAGGGTCACATGTGGCCAAGCAAAGCAGAACCGATGAAAGCCGGTATGTCCAGCTTCCTCTCAGATCAGCAGCTCTAACTGCTGCTAGCATTTAACACGGCCCCGGTCACACCTGTGTTCTCCAGCCAAGAACACCGACCAGCTCAGCACCTTCTGAAACCTACGTGGCTGGAATCCAAGGCAAATATGAAATAACAGGTGACTCACAGCAGTGAGAAGCCAGCAGCTGCCATTGTAATCCAGGGAGCTCACTCACAAGGCAACAGGGCAAGGGATAACTTGCAAGTGAGTCGGATTTAGGGCTGGTTCAACCTTCAGTCTTGTGAGGATAATAATTCAGTAATTGCTGACGAGAAAGTCTTGCCTCGCCTCTTCTTGATCTGAAAGTCTTACTGGCTCTCCTGGATTAGAGAGCTAGGCTCCATGTTAGAAATGAGGTATCCCAATCCTCACCACACACCCTTCAAGACACAGCCTCCGTGGAGAGGACAACAAGAAAGCCAACAACCTAATCCTACTATTCTGGAGGCCGAGACAGGGGAATTACCATGACTTTAAAGACCAGCCTGGACTATGCCTGGCCAGACGGGGTTATGGAGCACATAGTGTCTCAGAAGCGAAAACAAGGCCAACAGCCCTCATTCTCGGACTCTTTCCTTGTGAACTAAGCTCATAGGAGCAGACAGACGTTGTGGACATTCTCTCTAGTGTCAGAACAATCTCCATATCACCGTTACAAAGGACATCAGCAGGAAATCTAAGGCAAAGAGGAAATGTCACAGGTTCGGCATCGGATTTTGTTTCTTAGGTCCACCAGCAGTAACATGGAGAAACGGGAGAGGATACTAATTCTTCAAAAATAAGGGTTAGTCCTGATGTCTCTCCCACATCAGAGTTTTCCTTATACAGAATGCTTTGACCTGGGCGGTTCATGTCCCAAGAGTTCAGAACGTCAACGTCTTCATTCAGCAAATACATAGCAAGCATTTAAGGTTCTGGATGCAGTTGTGAGTTCCGAGAAGTAGAAGTCTCTGCTCTCAAGCAGCTTCTACCCAAAGGAAAGAGCGAATGAACAAATGAACAGGCAAGTAGACTCAGATGTGGTTACAATTTGATTTTGAGTGCCCCCTAAAGGGCCATCTGTACAAGGTCTGATCCCTTGTCCTTAGTGGGATCTTTGGGAGGTAGGGCTTAGTTGTGGGAAGTTCAGTGATTGGGTGCATGTCACTGAAGACCATTGAGAAGTTGGTCCCTCTTCTTTTTTTTCTTGCAAACTGCAAGAATGTAAAAATTTTCCTCTGCCACATATTTCTATCATGATGTACTGCCTGGTCACAGGCCCTAAAGCAACAAAACCAAGTGACCAGGGACTGAAATTAATGGATCAAAATGAACCTTCTGTCTTTATAAGTCGATTGTCTCAAGTATTTTGATATAGTAACAGGAAGCTTGCTAACATAGATGGTGATAGGGACTGTGGGGAAAATAGACAAAATTAAGAAGAAGATGGAGAACAGTTATGGATTGCTGAAGGGTTTTCATGGAAAGTTTTGCAAAAGAAATAGTATTGGAGAAAGCCAACAGAATTGTGAAGCAGTGCTTGAAGGAGTCAGAGACACTGAATGCTCTGAGCAGGAGAAGGATTGATGCATTTGCCAAATAGCCAAGAAGGGTAGTAGATCGTGAGAAAGGGAGGCAGATGCCAAATCATAAGTGAGAACATTGACCTGGCCTTGACATATCTAGTCCTCGTTTGGAGACAGAGACACATCGGTTATTTCAACAATGCTAATTGTCTTAGTTAGGGCTTTCATTACTGTAAAGAGATGCCATGACCAAGGCAACTCTTACAAAGTACATTTAATTGGGGCTGGCTTACTAGTTCTAAGGTTCAGTCCTTTATCATCATGGCTAAAGCATAGCACCATCCAGGAAGGTGTGACGCTGGAGGAGCTGAGAGTTCTATACCCTGTTCCAAAGGGAAACAGGAGAAGACTGACTCCTCCTCAGGCAGTTAGGAGAAGGGTCTCAAAGCACACCATCAAAATGACACGCTTGCCCCAACAAGGCCAGACCTCTTAATAGTGCCACTCCCTGGACCAAACATATTCAAACCACCACACTAATTTAATGAAGAAAAAAAAATAAAACAACAACAAAATAAAAACAAACAAAAAAAATCAATATAAAGTCTCTATCCTGGTAAGTGAAAGGCTAGAAAAAGAGTCAAGATGCCTTCAAAGCAACCATGATAGGAAACTGCCTCCACCTTAGAGGTGGGAAAACAGGAGGATGGTACTGGATTATCAAAGTTAGAAGCTCACATAAGAATCCCACAGGGTTGGGGCCCAGACCTCAGAGACAGGGAGACAGTTTCATTGTTCTTGAAGGAGTGCTATGAGGCTAGTTTTCCAGTGAGGGGAAGTTTGCAAAGAGAACTGAACTTCTGATAAAGGGAGGAGCTCCTGCTACCGTGGGGAAAGGGCTAAGGTGCTGTTCCTAGGAGCTGCAGGACAACAGGAAGTTCACAGAAAGCAATACAGGAAGGAGCGCAACCCCCCTTTCTCCTCCCTCTGGCAGCCCTTCTGCTAGCCCAACTTTGTTAGTCTGCTAGCAAAGGAGAGATGGGGATTTTAGGTTTCCAGTAGCCTAGCTCCAGCAGCATAAAACTAGTGTAGAAGCCCAGGTTTGGAGTCGAGAGGCAACAACTTTATTACTGACACCGACAGAATGAGGCAAGAAGGCCCCAGAAGATTTTTACACAAGAATGTGACGAAGGCTGACTCAGTCTTGACACCCGTGAGCAAGAGGTGGTTGGGTATCTGGATTATAGGAATCCTATTGACAGCTGGAGTGTAGGCTGTGACAAGGAGGAGGAGGAAAAGGATGAGGAAGAGGAAAGGAAGGAGGGAGAGGAAGGGGAGGAGGAGAAAGGAGAGTAGTCAAGAGTCATCCCCACACTTTAGCCTGAGCGAGAGAATATGATGGAGAAGCGTGCTTAAGAAGGAACAGAGTGGGGGCTGGGGATTTAGCTCAGTGGTAGAGCGCTTGCCTAGCAAGTGCAAGGCCCTGGGTTCGGTCCCCAGCTCAGAAAAAAAGAAAAAAAAAAAAAAGAAGGAACAGAGTGGTCAGGAGCAGCTCTAATTGCTGGGGAACTAGATCCACAACAGTCTAGATCAGAACAATGGATACGTGAGACTCACTCCACCATACAGAGACAGGATTAGATGAGGTCACCAGCACTGTGCCCACACCGCTCCCTGTGTGAAATCGTTAGGAATAACATCTGGAGTCAGAAGATGTGGATTCGAATTTCAGATTCCAGTCATCCACTGCTCTGACCTGAATGTGAAATGTTCTTCATAGGCTTGTGTGTTTGAACTGTTGGTGTCCAGCTGGTGGCGCTGTTGGGAAACCCTTCGGAAGATGGAGCCTTGCATCACCAGGGGTGGGCCTTGAGGTTCTGTAGTGCAGCCCCATTTCCTCCTGTTCTACTTCCTCAAGCTCCTCCCACCATGCCTTCCCCACCATGATGGCCTATATCCCTGGAAAAGTTAGCCACATGAAGTCTTTTTACCAAAGTGACTATGCTTGTGTGAGGAAGGCATACAGTCATGGGGGGAAACTTCACACCAGCGTCTGCTAGGAACTAGAGATCAAAGCTCCTGACAGTCCCATATTATTATTAGTTACAGTTAACCCAAGCCTAGAGCACAGAGTCCAGAAGCTAAAGTCTCAAGAGCAAAGAAAGCTAAATTGTACTGAACCAAGTTTGTTCATTGCCAACGTGGCCATGGCATCTCACACGAAGATGTTTATAAGCCGTATCTCTGAACCCGTGCAGTTCACCACTGACCACGTTATGCAGCTATTTCCTCTAAACTGAGATGTTTCTTCATGGAGAGAGGAGGGAGTCTCACAAGACTCAGCCAGGTTCACAGGGCTCTTTCCCCTGTAGTCAGCATGCTTCTGTAAGTCAACCCCTAGCTCAGAGCCACTGCCAAGGTAGTCTAGGCTGCCATCATGTCTTTGGTCTGTCATTGGTGTCCTGTTATGAAGTGAATGATGCTTGTTCGCCTTTCCCCCCAGAAAACCTTGCACACCATTTTAACACGCTTATTTTAAGTACTTTCTAATGGGACAATTCTAGATCCGTAAGTATAGCAAGTAAGCCCACCCCCGTTTCCCAAGCCGGAAAGTAGTGTGAGGTCAAGTTTGTCCTCTTTGATGAGCAAGATGCAAACTATGAAAGTTGAGAGGGAACATCTCAACTTGTTAAGAACTGAGACTCTAATCTACAATTGACTAAGCATGGAGTAAGATGAGATTCTAGACTGCAAGCATCACAGAAGAAAAGGAGGGAGGGGAAGGGAGGAAGGGAAAGACCGGCGTGGGGAGAGCTACAAATAGATTCTAAGAAGACACATCTCACTCGGTACCTGTGGCTCCTCCCAGCTCTCCCAGCATCCTGCGGTACCTGTGGCTCCTCCCAGCTCTCCCAGCATCCCTCGGTACCTGTGGCTCCTCCCAGCTCTCCCAGCATCCTGCGGTACCTGTGGCTCCTCCCAGCTCTCCCAGCATCCCTCGGTACCTGTGGCTCCTCTCAGCACTTCTCACCATGCCCTCTACCCTAAACCTCTCCCTCCCAGGGGCTGGGCTTCCCTCCCCCACAGCTTTAGGTCTCTGCATAACTCTGCCATTTTAGGTATCTCCACTTCATAGCCTGAGCTACCTCTCTTGCTCTCCCTTCCCCTCTCTCTTCTTGAGGTCCGGTTTAGTCTGCCGGCCATGCTCAGCCTGAACTCTTCGTTCTGCCTGCTTTCTCCCTTATATCTACAATAAAATTTTTCTCCATAGTCTAAGAGTAGTCATGTCTCCTTTTATTTCATTTCTTTTCCCCCTATTCCACCAGCAAATCCTTTAAAATGCTCAAACTGAGTCTTCGTACAAGCCCGAGAGAGCAATGGAAACCTTGCCTGAGGATGAACTTTTATGACATGGGGTTGTTAGTCACATGTATACTGTGTGCGCTGTGGATGACTCAAAAATAAACACTGCACTACGACAGCTCTGGGCCTCAAGCTCAGGTGCCACTCCCTCCAAGCCGGCCTGGGAACCAAGTCCCCTCCTCCATTGAGAGCTGGCCTCTCACTCCTCACGTGGCAAGGGCTTTCCTTCCAAGAGCTCAGCTACATGGTTATGTAAGGTTCTCCTGTCTTCTTGGGCCAAGAACTGAGTCAGCTGCCTGCCTAGATAGGTCAGTTCAGGAAACCAAACCACACAGCCCAGGAAATGCACCGAGGCGGAGAAGCCAGTGAACCTGCTGGGAGTTGGCTGTCCTCAAGGGCGGCCAGCACGCCTCCTTCTGACCCGGAGTGTGAAATCCAAGCTTCTATGCAGGTCAGCGCGAAGGACCTTTGAACGAAGTCTCTCTGTGGCTGCCTTGTCGGGGATCAAAAGTGTTCACTTGGCTCTTCTGACAACCTTTTCCCACACAAGGATACAATGCTTTCATAGTATCAAAAACCTCAATGTCTGAAGCCGCCATTCCAAACAGCTGTTTCTGGAGGCTAAGAGAACCTTCTAGAACAGCTGTTCTCAGCCTAGCTGAGGCAATGCCTCTGGAGTTGGGCCCAGAGAATTGAGGGCGATAAATTTTAAGTTCTTGCAGTGTTCGGGCTGTGTGTTTTAGAACTCACCATTGGAGATTTTTAGTCCCGTCTAGGATGGTAACGTGTCACTAGCCTGGGTCGTGAAAAGACACATCAGACATGACAATCAAAACTGAAGTCCTTTCCTGCCTCTCTCCACCATCCCTGGTGCAATTAACAGGACAGGACAGATCCCTAACCTTGGCTGGTCTCTCAACCTCAGTGTAACTGAAGCTGGCTCCCACCTAACACCCTTCTGTTATCCATTGAACCTGAACACAGCCCCAAAGAGAACTATGACAGAGCCAGGAGTCTTGAAAGGCTGATGATAGACTCCAAGCCTTCCGGAAGAATCCTGTTACAAAAACAGGTCGTTGGGAAAGACAGAGGATGCCTTTCCCGATTGGGAAGATGGCCCTGCAGGCTAGAATGCCTTCTATTCCGTTCTGGCAATCTTCTGCCATGGGCTGGAGAGAGGCTTCAGTACAGTGCTTTCCTTCCAAGCACAAGTACGTGAGTTTGATTCCTAGGACCTATGTTTGGGGCGAGGGAGCTGCCAGGCATGTGTGACCCCAAAGCTGATGGGGGTGGAGACAGGGAAGTTCCTGACGCTGACTAGCCAGACGTCCTACCTCACTTGGTGAGTTACAGGCCAGAGAGGGATGGTGGACCACTCCTGAGGAAGGACCATCAAGTGTGCACGCATGTGCTCTTGCACAGGCGCAAAAGCAACTTCTGGCTTGCTCAGCACTTTACGGTCTCATGAACCCAGCCGAAGCTTCTGAGGAACTGAGGAACGGCCACTAAAGGTAGACCTGTTTGCAGGTCAGGCTTTACCTGTTCAGCCACCTATTGGTTTACAATAAAGTGCCAGAGGTAACCTCCGCCTTTTACCTGTTTAGAAGAGAGAGAGAGAGAGAGGGAAAGAGAGAGAAAATGATAGGAGGACGTGATGAAGAGCTATCCAGCCTCCTTTCTGTGCCTCAGTTGCCCTATCTATCACACAGCCGGCAAATTCGGACATCCGAGCCCCATTCACAGGAAGCTAAGTGGAGCTTGAGCCAGCCCAATTTTCAACAATTCACATTTCCCCCAGCACGTGCTCACGAGCCCCTCCCCCACTACCCTCCCCCCTTTTATTCATTCCTGAAAGCTTCTATTATCAATCACTGCATGAGGTAAATTTTCAAATCAGCAGTCAGGGTTTTTAAGCCGCAGGACTCCTATTACAGGCAAAAGGAAGCAGGTGACCAACACCAACGCAATCTCAAAAATCCATGCTGCTGCGGGAGGGAGGGAGCGGGCCTTCCTCCTTTCATTCCCTCATTTCCATGGCTCGCATCAAGGGTAGGTTTTTAACAAAGCCTTTCCTGAGGAAGGTTCTATCTCTCACAGAGGGCCCAAGGGAACAAGGAACAGAAAATGGGGAACTAAATAGGAAAGAAAGGGTAGAATCCGTGCCCATATCCCTTTGGAGTGTTTGAGTATCTCCCAGCTCCGGGAGAATTTGTCTTGAAACTTCCTGACCTTCTCTCTCCTCCTCCTCCTCCTCCTCTTCCTGCTCCTCTTTTTTCTCCCCCTCTCTCTCCCTCTCCCAGTCCCTCTCTGTCTCCCTCTCCTCTCCCTCCATCCTCTCTCCCTCTCTCTCTCTTGCTTTCCGTTTATAGTCTTTACAGAAGGAGAGATGCCTCTTTCTCACTGGCTAGACCACTCCCCTTCCAATGTCCCTGACTGTGCTCTCCAGCATCTCAGGTGTTTTCCAACCCCCAGGGGAGGGAGCAAGCCTGCCCTTCTCCCCTCTGAGGCCAGAGGGGAGAAGGGCAGGCTTTAATGTCACATGGTGGTTGAATTTTTGTGCTGTGCCTTTAACCAAGACATTTGGTACAGTTGAGCCTCCCTATCCTTTGGAGTTCTGGACAAACCCCACACACCCAATATGGGGATTTTGAAAGTCTAGTCCCTCTGTGTAGTTTCAGTCAGTTGAAGGTATTTTCTCTCCCATGATACCCTTGGCCACTATTTGCATGTGCTCCATCATGGTTTCTGGATGTGTCCTATGGACCCCATCCTGTATTCAACATCACTCCCACACGCAAATGACATAAGAAGAATGGTTCTGTGCTGTAGGATATCTCAGTGATTAAGAATGTGACATTTCTGCAAAGGGCTGGGGTTTGGTTCCCAGCATCTACATCAGGCAACTCACAACCACCTGTAACTCTAGCTCTGCGGGCTCAGACACTCTCTTCTGGACCCAGAGGGTACCTGAACGCATGTGATCATAGTCACGCACAAACATGTGGACACACATAACTAAACAAAATAAAAATAACTGTTTTTAAGAGGAAACGTTCAAATCCAACACGAATGAAGAATACGTGATTCACAGTACCCGTACCCCTCAGCTACCCTATGTCTAGTGGGAGAAGGGAATTCCTTTGTCCTCTCTTCTAACTCAGCCCCAAGGCCTAGAAGGCAACAAAGAAGCAAAGGTCTTGAGGTTTAGAACAAGGAGTGAGAGAGTTCACCTGGGCAGGGGTTGGAGAAGCATGGAGGAGACCACTCAGCTAATCAAATGAAAGGCGGTCATGTTTCCGACCAGGCATTAGTGACTTGGCAGTGGATTCAGTGGTGCCCCCTGTTTGCACAGAAGAGACTGTGTAGACGCAAGTCTCTATTTCTCAGCCCCCTGAGTCCTCCTTCTCTGCACCCTGAAGCTTCAGGCAGGAGGCTCAAGACAAGATACACTCCCTAAGTATGAATCTGAGCACTTCAGTCTCATTCAACCCCCACCCCACCCCCCTCACTCCCATCCCCATGTTCACAGCCTCTGCCATAGTAGGCACTGCTTGGTAGATTTCCTTCCAGCCCACCCTCCACACTATTGCTGACTCCTACCTTCTTTCCCATCATTCCTCGCCTGCCTCCAGATAGAGATGAACACTAAAGAAGAAACAGGTGCCCAAACACAAGACTCTCAATTTGAGCCGACAGTAAACAAGCCGCAGGAGACTGCCCAAACTGGAAGAAGAGCCACCTAGACCCATGGGGGAGAGAGTTGAGAGATTGCTTGCTGCAACTCCCTCCCCCAACAGCTGAGCAGCCACCCCACCTCTGGGGCAGCCAAGTGAAAAGTGTTGGGGGCAGGGTGAACTACAGTGCTCTCCCATGTTCAAGTTCCAATGGGTGATGCTCATGATAAAAGTCCTCGGCTTTGTGCAAACATCCAAGAGTTCCTGGAATAGACATTCTCCACAAGATAAACAAATACAGGGTTGATGCAGGAAAACACAGAGCAGGAGAAAATAAGTCAATGCAACATGGGACGAGGTGAAGAGAGCTTCAGAAGCCAGTGGCGGTGACCCCTTCATTCGGTATAGTAATGTCACAAAGATGGTCTTTTGCCTCCTGACATGAAAGATTTATATATTAAATAAGACTGGAAACCCTTCCCTTTTTAGTCTAGCTGAAAATGTCTGTATCCATTGATATCCCATAGCCCATGGTATGGGCAGCAGTGGACTCAAACTGAGGGCTTAAAATACTGATAGGTGTAGGCTTGGGTTTTTCAAAACCTGCTTTAATTAAAGGTTCTTAAATGCTTCAACCTCCCTTCTAGCCCACAGACCAGAGGTGGCAGAGAAAGAAGGCTAATAGGAAAAGGGGGTTGCAGACCTGTTTAGAAGTAATTCTTTGGGGGCAGTTCCACTTTGTTGTCAGGATATCGGCAGTCCAGTCTAATAGTAAGCACCAAACACGAATCAGTAGCAGTGGTGCAGAACATCCAACAGAAACAGCCAGGCATCCACCAAATCAGCACAAGCCCGAGGAAGCAACAAGAACCAGTCGGAAAACATACCAAGAAGTTCTTGGTGTGTTTTCCCTCTGCAAAGTGAAAACCAGCCAAGACAGTGAAGGATTGCGAGGCACAGCAATGCAAGAGTGTCCTCGCTGTCTATGAAGTTATATTTATATTTTTATAATCACATGCCCTCTCAAGCGTCCACTCCACCAAAACATCATAAGCCCTCTCATGTGTTTTGCTTCAGCAAAAAATCCTCTCACAAGACAGCTTCCAGAGACACATCATGTGACATAGCTGAGTTTCCAAAGAAACCAGAGTGGCTTTTCAATACTATTCTAGTTTGGAACGATGAGAGCCTTGAGGCTGGCTATAGCCAGGCTAAAGACACAGTAAGATGTCTTTTGTCAACGTGTTTGAATTAATAAACATGTAAGGTATTAACGAGGCACACCTCTGGGTGAGGTTCTAAGGGTATTTCTCAAGAGAAGTAACTTGCAGTCCTAACTGCAAGAGTGGCTCGCCCTGATGAGAAAAGATGTGTCCGGGATGTGGGCTAGGATTGATGGAACAAAAAAGGAAAAAGCAGAAAGCCAGCGGAGCACCAGCATCCTTCCCTCCCTGTTTTCTGGTCCACTGAGGCCTGAGAAGCCCCAACCTCATATTCCTACCACCACGGAGCCACGTGCCACCATGCCTTTCTCATCGTGATGAGTTATAGGCCCTCAAACTGTATGTCTGAATAAATCTTCGTTCTCTGAAGAGTGCCTCTGTCAGGTACTTGGTCTCATCAAGGAGAAAAATAATTAATAAACAGAGCATATCAGGCTTTCCTGGTACCATTACAGAAGGCTGCAAGTCACTTGCTGGAGGAAGAGAAAGAAAAGAGCTTGAGACGACGACTAAGGTTTGTCTTTCAAAGCATTAGGAGTGCGCATGCGTGCGTGCGTGCATGCATGTAGAGTTGGGGGTGGGGCAATAGAGATCAAAGGACAAAGGGGAGCCCTTGCAAGCTCACGGTGCAATTCTGTTGCAGGAACTCAGGTAGTCAATCTGCACAACACTGCTGAAGAAGCCACCACTACTTCTCCAACCCCTCATCATATCAAGTTTTTTTTGTTTGTTTGTTTTCTTTCGTTTGGTTGGTTTTTGCTTTTTAACGGATGGGTCAGATGGTGTTCCAGGACAGAACCAACAAAACCTTCAGTGACATTGGTTTTGCAGTTCATAGAGTTGCTTAGAAAGAGAGTGGTCCACGACTTCCTGTGAGTTTCCTCACCTGAAAGCTGTGTAGCTCACTTAGCAGCCACACACTGACCAACAGGAGCCAGCTCGTCCAGCCTGTCCAGCCTTGTCAGCTTGATGCTTCTAACACCCTTAAATGCAGTCATGTTTTCCCAGCCAGGCAGAGAAACTTAAAAAAAAAGAAAAAACAGCTTTTCCACTCAGTGTCTGCTTACCTTCCACTTTTGAAATAACAACTAAGACCAATAGCAAAGTTATCATTGTAATCATAAAAACCAAGAGTCTCTGACCTGAGCTCCAATCAGTAAACACTGAGTATCAACTTAACAGGCAATGTCATGGGTTGGGGATTTAGCTCAGTGGTAGAGCGCTTGCCTAGCAAGTGGAAGGCCCTGGGTTCGGTCCCCAGCTCCGAAAAAAAAAGAAAAAAGAAAAAAAAGAAAAAACAAAACAAACAAAAACAAACAAACAAAAAAAAAACAGGCAATGTCATGTAGGAGACAAGACTTTGGGCACTCCTGTGAGCTGTCAGCTTCTTATCTTCATTCGGTTAACTGAGGTGGGAAGTGGGTGGCACCATTCCCTGCGCTTGGGTCCTAGACTTGGTTAAAAGGCAAAAGCTAGCCATGCCCCCAATACTCTGTTCTCTGCTTTCTGGCTGCGGATGCATTATGACCTCACACTCCCTCTGTCAGGACTTCCTGCCGTGATGCACTGGACTCTAGAACTTTGAGCCAAATAAACTTTTCCTTCTTCAGTTTGCTTTGCTCAGAGTATTTTATCACAGCCACGGGAGAAGCAACCAAGACACCAGCTCTCTTATTTCCCAACGTTGCGACCTGGGGCAAGTTCCCAGGACTCAGAACTTCAGTTTCCTTCTTTGAAATAGAAGTTGCTATGAGAAACAATAGAAGAACTGAAACACGTAGATACCATGATTGTTGTCATGCCAATAACAATAGTAAATAAGGATTCAGCTGACTTACCAAGTAACGCGAAGAGTGCATTTCTCCTCACCTGAATGCTTGCCGTCACTTGAATATGATTATTAGCAGACGATCTATCTTTAGTTTTATGCAAAAATGTTCTGCTCCGATTACACTGAAAGCTCCGGGAAGCAACAGCACCATTTCATCTAGCAACATCATCCTCCCAATAGCAACGAGAAAGAAGAAGGCACATCTGAAAAGCGGATTGAATAGGTTACATTATAGTAATCACAGAAAAGGTGCAATGGTCTGTAACCAAACTTAGACCAGAGTTTGGTGTCCTTGCCTGCCTTGACCGGTGGAAATATGGCAGCAGAGACAGCGGGCACTGTCTCTGGACTCTACTCTGCTTTAGACACATCTCCACTAAGGCAGCCAGAGCCCCTTTCTGCAGTTTGCTCACTAAAATATGATGTAAGGGTATAAGATACAGGGGGGGGGGACCTGCATCTTATCCCCTTTGCACACCTACAGTCACACAGTAGGCCAGGATGAATACACGAATGGTCCATCCACACGTACCAGCAGGCCATGGCTCAGTGGTAACAGCCCCTGATGCCCAGCCTGAGGACCTGAGTAATTTCACAAGAGACGTTTTTCCTATTTTAGAATCCAGTGCTGAACCCATACTACAATCCAATAGTCCAAGGACTTTGTTTTTAATATCTCCCCTTCCTTAATTTTACTATAAGCCGTCTAATCTAATCATGGCCGCCCCCTCCGCCTCTCTTAAGTTTGTTTTGGTTTCGCCATCTGTTCTGTAGATATTCCTACACTTAGACCTGAGGCCCCAGAGGAAATCTAGAGGTGAGGTGAGACACCGGACAGGTGTGAGGCCCGCCAATAGCTAAAAAAAAAAAAAAAAAAAAAAAAAATCAATAAATCTCTTGCCCTCCATTTTCCCAGAAATTAAGGAGAAAAAAAATCATCACCTTCATACAATATAAGTCCTTTTCTCACAGGGGTCTCAATGCATCCAACATGAACGGCTCCCACCTCACTCTGCCCTGCCTGAGTAGCTCTGAGCTCTCCAGCATAGATGTGTATCTATGAGCTTCCAATTATTGCTGCTAGATTCAGTCCCGACCTCAGACCCCTCCTAGTGTTACTAAAAGGCTGATCAAGAGGAAGTCCACGTGAAATAGAGCTCAAAGTAGTGTGGCTTGTCATTGCAAACACTAAAACAGTTCCTCAAAAAATAAATAAAGGTATGTAAATAATGTCGCCATACAGTCTTCTAAATATGCACCTAGACGAGTTGAAAGCGGGGACCAGAAGACATACTTGTACACGCGTGTTCACAGCAGCTCTCTTTACAGCAGTCAAGAGGCAGAAATAACCCGCATGTCCACCAGACCATGAACAGATAAACTAAATGGAGATGTAGACTACTATATGGTCTTAGGAAGTCATAATTTTTAAAAATGGGGGAGTTATTTTGGAGGACTTTGATCTTTTGTTGTTAGTAGTGGTGGTAACTGTTTCGTTTTGTTTTTTAAAATCTTTGTTGGGGGACAAGGGGTTCTAGGGAGTTGACACAGTATCTTCACCATATCTCAGGCTAGCCCAGAATCCACTAGGAAGCCCAGGCTAGCCTACAGCTTGAAATTCTCCTGCCTTAGCATTCCAAGTGCTAGGATTACAAATGCCCACTACTACAGCCAGAGAAAGACAATACACTCTTTCAGAGGCGACAGTCTGGATCAACTTTGAGGATGTAATGCTAAAGGAAAAAAGAAAGTTACAAAAGACAAAGACTACGTGTTTCTCTTTAGATGGGTACCACAGCCTCCAAACTCATAGAATAGTGGTTGCTGAGCTGGGGAACGTGTGACAGGGTATTTAGTGGGTAACACATTTCAGGTTTGCAAGATGAAGTGGTTTCTGAAGATTGGCTGGTGACTTGACAGTCGACACCGCTGAACTGCAGCCTTAAGACGGAGAATTTATTTTTATGTCACGTGCACTTTGTGACAGCTTCCTAAAGGGGAAGGGATACCAGGACTTTCTATGTCCCAGGGACACCTGTTGGTTCCCAAAACCGAGTCTGAATGGCTGACCCACATCACCCTCAGATTCCACCCTGGCAATTCCTTTGCAGCCAACAGGAGCCTTCCTATCCCTGAACACCTTGTGTTGCGAAAAGAATAGGTTTTTGATTGTAGGCCACAGAAGTAGAAATATCAAAAGCTCCCATCTCTAGTTAACATTTCTGTTTCATTACCTTGTGGTGGTTACATGTGTGTAAAGAAATAGTCCACTGGGCCAAGTGTAATGGTAGAGATCTGTAATCCAAAGGGGAATTATAGGCAGGGGCAGGAGAATGGCTGCAAGTTTGAGGCCACTTTGGTCTACATAGTGAGTTCAAAGCCAGCCAGGTCTATGCAGGAAGACCCGGGGCGGGGGCAGGAAGGAGGAGGAGGAAGAGGAGGAGGAGCAAGAGGGAAGGGAGGGGGGAGGGAGGGAGGGAGGGAAGAGAAAGAGATGAGAGAGGGAGGGAGCTAAACACTGTTAGTCTCCAGATTCAGTCTTACTTTGTTATTGCTGATTTCATTTCTACAGCCATCTCCTTAAAAGATGATATTGAAAGGCCTCTCCGGGCCTGATAAACTCTTAGACAGTATGGAGAGTATGACTTTTGCCTATTGATGCTATTGTGGAGGATACAGAGGTAGGACGACAGAGCATAAGACAGTGGGGCAGTTTGGCAATGTTCTTTTGCATCAGGAAAACAAAGGCTGCCGGTTGGTTGTGCAGCCACGGCTCTCAGCACAGGCCAGCAGACACAGGAAACTCAGCCAGAGCTAGTGGCCCGCCCATACCATGAAATAGTGACCATTTTCATTTTTATAAGACATGCATACATATGTGTATACATGCACCTACACGCGACACCCTCAAAGCCCAACATAAGAATGGCTGACATAACTGTATGTGTTGTAGATTCTTTTCCAGATGCTGTGATAAAATACCCTGACAGAAGGGCTTATTTTAGTTTGGAGTTCAAAGTTCAAGCTATCATGGCAGAGAAGTCAGAGAGACAGGAGCTTGAAGTAGCTGGTTACATCACATCTACAATCAGGAACAGAAAGGGATGAACCAACACTGTTGTTGTTGTTCAGCTTGCTTTCTCCATCTTGTAAAGTTTAAGACCCTCTGCATAAGGAATGGTCTGCCCACAGTGGGCCTTTTCCTACCTCATTGCAATCAAGACAATTCTACAAAGGCGTACACAGATGCCCACCTCTCAAGTGACTCTAGATCCTGTCAACTTGACAATTAACACTAATCATCAGAGGGTGAAATTTAGTATTCACTGTGAGCAATGTTCCAAGCCAGATGCTTTCTGCAGTTGGTAGGTTTTTGTGGACTTTTAGTGACAGCAATGCTAGTCTTGAAAAATCTGATGATGGCCAGTTACCAGAAGATTCCAAAGTGCTGACGCCAAAACACAAAGGCTAGAAGACAGCATCCCCAAAGGAACGAAATGGAGACCCCCAAAGCACCAGGTTAGAGTAAGTCACTTGAGATGTTAGAACTCAGACTCTATGATGTAATGCAGTCTGGTATCCTGGAATTGGGGAGTAGGGGGTGGTATTTGTGTCAGCTGTTTCTACATAAGCCAAGAAAAGTCACGTCTGGCAGGCTTGGGTGGGAATAACCAGAACACGCAGGCCGGAAACTGTTTCTTCCTCCCCTGTGAACATGAGCTGAGAGGGAGGCGGGGGATGGAAGGATTCAGGGGCAGGAGGATCTGGAGCCAGGGAGATGACTAAGGTCTGATGCAAGCACCACGAGTGTGTGGGACTCGTGAGACATACAAGTCTGGAGGCGAAGATGCTCTGGGCATGATACAGGGATGCCACCCAGCCTGAGTTAGCCAGGAAAGGTTACCTGAACTTTCTGGTGGCTTTGACGTGGCGGGCAGGGTCAGGGTACTTCTAAATTCTCTTTCTAGTGTTCTCTTCTTTGACAAATGAACTGGAATCCCCAAAGCAAAGCATACTAAAGAGGAGGCCTCCTTCTCCCAGCAGATTTACGGGCCTTCTGCACCCAGCCCGTGTTTGTCAGGCCAAAATGGTAAGGGTGGGCTAATAGTGTCAAATTACAGCTTCCTATAATAGGGAAAGTTAAACAGACAAGCTTTCCTACCCTGAGGAGAACGAAGCAGAGGTCAGTGCTAGCAGCTTTGAACATGAGCGGACCTTCCCTCCGCCCCCTTTCACATGTGTCCCAGCAACAGTAACAGACAGATTCGACACAAAAAGAGACACACCTGATTAGCCATGAATGCAACAGCTGTGGCCTCCGTCCATAGCCACTGCTTCTCACACCCTTGTTCTGCCTGCTTTGGTTCCCCCCCCACCCACTTTCTTTCAAATAGCAAAAGGAAATTAAACCTACCATTAAGACTCAAGTTAGTGGGAGGGGAGAGTATCAGCAGCCAGGCCTTTGTCTCTCTGCTCACTGGTTAGTAATAGGTACCTTCTATCTGGCCTTTTCATCTGAAGAAGAGTGTGGCCTACTGTTATCTGCTCCCTCAACTCAAAACCTGGAGATAGGGCAGCCGTGGGTAGAAGAAGATGGAGGTGACTCAAACGGGGAAGAAAAGGGTGAAGGTGTGTCCCTCCTCCCCACCCGAGCTCCTTTTCAAATGCTTGTCTTTGTCAGCTGGAACTCCCTGATACCAAAAAAGAACACCCACCTTTAAGACAAACTGACGATCTTACAGAGGAGGCGGGACTCATCGGAACATTGCCCTTGCATGGAAATGTGCTTATTTCGACTTAACCTGAGGTGGCAGGACAGAAAAAGAAACGGGTAAGGTAGACTTTTTGGCCTCTCGGATGCAGACAATCCCGAGGTCACCTTCACTTCCAAGGCCTTAGCGATCAGATAGAGGAGGAGGGACTCTAAGTATTGAATTGCCAAGAATCTCTAGTGGCATGATGTAATCAGGTGAGTTTCCAGAAACCTGGTAATTAAAACCCTAAGTGTCAATCTAATTTTTTTTTTGAAAGGTGTTTTGTTTAGTTTGGGCTTGGTTTTTTTTTTGTTTTTTTTTGTTTTTTTGGTTTGGTTTGGGGGAGATTGGGCTCCTGAGTTAAGCATCCAATTCCTGAATCCTACATTGCTGTTCTTAAAATGTCTTTGTCCATTGTCCAAAAATCCCTTCTGTAGTTTCAAAGGCAGAATGATAAAAAAAAAAAAAAAATGATCAGAAATCATCGTGCAAGTACAAAGCTTCTGACAGAAAACAGTGGGTAGTAACTAAGCAGCACGGTCCCACAGAAATCCAAAGAATGTCCCACATTGCCTCACACGAGTAGGAATGAATGGAATAATGGCAGACACCGTGGAAGCTCACAGTTCCTCATGAAGGCCCAGGCCACAGAGACACAGAGGGCAAAGGAGAGGCCTCAGTCAAGGGTGTGACTTGCAAGCAAGCACAAGGACCTAAGTTCAAACCCCAGAATTCACAGGTTTTAAAAAGCCAGGTGTGTGGGGGTTGGGGATTTAGCTCAGTGGTAGAGTGCTTGCCTAGCAAACCCAAGGCCCTGGGTTCGGTCCTCAGCTCTGAAAAAAGGAAAAAAAAAAAAAAAAAGAGCCAGGTGTGGTGACACACTTGTAATTCCAGCACTGGCTAAGGTGAGTCAGGTAGATCCCCGGGGACTTGATGGCCGGTCTTCTTGCTTGGCAAGTTCCAGGCCAGTGAGAGATACTGACTCAAAAAGAAAAAAAAAGGGTAGCTAATGAATGACAGAATAAAAACATCACGGAGGTTGTCCACTGGCTTTTACCAGGCACGTATGTGTACACATGTACACAGACATAACAAACACCAACAAAACCCTTGGAGACCTCGTGTCAGATGCCAGAGAAGCCCAAGAGTCTTAGGGCACTGGGATTAATTCTAGAATACAAAGGAAGCCTCCTTGGGGGCAGTCGGGGGTGGTTATACCTTTTGACTCTTCTTTCTTCCAGGTGTCGAATAGCCAAGTCTACTCTCAAGGCAAACTAGGAGTCCCATCTCAAAACCTTGTGAGGAGACACCACTTACTCTGCCAATAACACCATCTCCATAGCTTCCCCCCAATGCCTCCAAGTGTCTCTTTGGCTTCCTAGAGCCCATGGCTTCAGCACAGCGAGCCTGTCTGTTTTCAATGCTTTTAACACGTGGCAAACGGGTGGTACTTTGAACATGACTGTCATCTGGCTGATGAGAAAGCTGTTTTCCATTTCTGGCAACCAATACTTCTGGCTTATGACAGGAGGGAAGGGGCTGAAACTACACTTGGGTTGGATCATGTTGATAACATTTTTCATTTTTGCAGCTGAAAAAAAAACTTAGAAAACTCTCCTTTGGTGTTGCAGAAAATGGCAATAGAATTGACACCATTGTTGGCATGCCGACTAAACTGCATTCATGAAAGAAAGTAGGTTAGCATCATCTTTTCTCTCTGAAACACAACATAATATAGTAAAAGCTGGGACTGGACCAAGGGTTTAAAAAAGCTGATGGCCTGGTGCGCATGCTCACTGGGGACAGGGGTGGGCGGGGCATTGCCTGGTACACATGCTCACTGGGGACAGGGGTGGGCGGGGCATGGGTAAGTATGATTGCCTGGTATGCATGCTCACTGAGAATGAGGAAGGGCATGGGTAGGTAGGATGGCCTGGTGTGCATGCTCACTGGGGACGATGTGAATTGGAGGAGGTCATGGATACGTATGGTGGTTCATTTTTTTTCTCTCAAGCACAGTGTTTCCTTCTCTGTTTCCTCCCTTACCTGATCTAAGCTGTTGTCCTTTGCCACATGCTCTGGCCACCATGATATTCTGCCCAATCACATGGGACCAAGACTTCTGAAACCATCAATCCTGAATGATCTTTTCCACCTTTTCATTGTTCTTTAGGTGTTTTTCTCACCATAATGAGAAATGTAGCTAGAAAGAGGAAGTATGGCTTCTGTCAAAAGTCCATTTTCAACCCGCCTCATTCTGCATTTGTCCATTAGGAATGCAGTTGCAAATACCACAAGCTAGGAGGCTTATTGTAAAAATAAAAATGTATTCCTCATAGCTTTGGAAGCCAGTCCAAGATCAAGGAATTGTCAGGTCATCTCTGGGATCTCTTTCCCGCGTTTGTAGATGGCAGTCTTTTCCCCGAGTCTTCAAGTTATCTTCTTTCGACACAGGTCTGTTCCCGGATCTCTTTCTATAAGAATACTAGAGTGCTTTAGGGATGGATCACCCACATGCCCTCATTTTAACCAGTGTCACACTCCGAGGCACTAGAAGGTAGTAGTCCAGTGAAGAATTCTACAGGCATGCAACTTACCCCTCCCACCCCATGGAGGAGCTTGATACTCAACTGAATAAACTCAGCTTCATTTCGCCTATAACAGACTCTGAGCCTGTGGCCTGGATCCCTTAAGGGAGAGAGCAAAATTCTCATTTGATGTCCGACTTGCTGTGGTTTATGCAGAACAAGGCAGAAGTGGGAAGGACTGTGACATCACTAAAAGGCACTCTCTCAGAAGGAGAACCAGGGGGTTGGGGATTTAGCTCAGTGGTAGAGCTCTTGCCTAGCAAGTGCAAGGCCCTGGGTTCGGTCCTCAGCTCCGAGAAAAAAAAGAAAAAAGGAGAACTAGTTCCTGGGATCCCAGCAGGCATTAGAACCATCATATCCTTTTCCAGAAAAAAAAAATTAAAGACAGATAGCAAGAACAATGGGGCAGGACAGTGTGCGTGCTTTCTGACTGCATTCCTTCGCCCCCTTGGACCTTCGTTAGGGTCCTTCTCAAAAGGGTTTTCCCTCTCACATTTACAAACGGCAGGAAGGAGCAGAATGAATGGCCAGATAAAGCAGAACACTTTTCTCATGACACTTTCGCCTGAGCAAAAACACGACTTCTTACGTGAGCAAAACGAAAGAAAAGTGATAGCAGATGACTAACCAGGGTGACAGGAAGATGTATGGGTGTTCAGGACATCAGGAGCTTTTGAAACAAGCAAGGCCGGTGATGAAATGAAAGTGGGTGAGCGAACGCCCTCGCAAATGGGGCACAGGAAGAACTATGAATAAGAGCCTCCCCCGATCCCCAACCAAAAAAAACGTGAGTGTGTAATTTGCAGCGTGTAGCAGTGGGTTGACCATGATGGTTCTAAATACCCTCTGACACACATCTACAAAGGAACCAGGTGGCTTTATTCCAGATGACAATTTCTTACTAATCACCCTTCATGATGACTGATTGTGACACTGTGAGTCACCAGGGTTCTCTCTTAGAGCCCCGTTTACTCATGGGCCATGTGGTGGCTGTGATTGGGAAGTGAGTGAATCCAGAAGCCCACGATTACAGAAGTCCATGGGGGATGAGGGTCCGGATGATGTCATGTGGGGTGGATTGAACTGCACCCCCTAGAACAAAAGCTGCATTGAAATCTTAAGCCCCAGTTCCTACAAATATGACTCAATTAGAAAGGAAGCTATTGCTCACATAATCAGTTAAGATAAGGACCTACTTGAACAGGGAAGAACCAACATCTGATGTGACTGAAAAATGCATGAAGAAACAAGGATACCAGAAGAACACCATGGGCCAATGGAGGTAGACACTGGAATGATATATCTATAACCCAAGGAATGCCAATGTGTCCATTGCTTTAGCTAACAAAAGGAGCTTACGGGTGAAAGGATTTATTTTGGCTTACAGTTTCAGAAGATACAGATCATACTGACAGAGAAGGCATGGATGGAAACAGGAACATGGGAGGCAGCTGGTTGGCATGACCTCTCCAGTCAGGGGGCATACACCATCCCTTCATGGTAGGTCTTCCCTGATCAGTTAATACTCTTTGGAAGTATCCTCATAGACAATACCAAGGGTATTACTCCACTGATGCCCGGGACACTCTTAAATCTAATCAAGTTGTCAATAAAAAATTGGCCACCACAATCAGAGAACACCCACCGCTAGAAAAAGGCAAAGGATTCTCTCCCTTTGCTTCAAGAATTCAAGCCTTTGGAAGTAGGAGAGAATAAATGTTTCCTCCTCCAGTCTGTGGTATTTTGCAAAAGCGAACCACCATAATGTGGCTCCCGGCCACCAACAAGCTTGGGACCACCTGTCCTTCTGCTCCAAAGCTTCTAAATTGATATTCTTCAGAATATTCCCCTCTCAAGAACAGTTCCTTTTCCCCAATATTTCAAAAACATAGTCTTTTACTTTTCTTCTTCTCCTCTCCTCAACATTTGGCAACTCCACAAGTCGAAGATGCAAGAGAGTCCATTTTCCCTCTCTGAGGTCTTAGCACTGATGCCCATGAAATGGGCATCACTCCAGACCTTCATCTTTTGATAGGACTTGAACTAAAGTTGATTTTAGACTTGTTAACTAGAATTCCATTTTCACCAGTGCTTTAGAATCCAAGGCCATGACCAAGAACAAGGACAGCACAACAAGGATGGCTCAGGAGTTAAGGGCACTGGCTGCCCTTCTGGAGAACTTATGTTTGATTCCTAGCACCCACAGGATGGCTCACAACTATCTTAAACTCCAGTACCCAATGCCCTCTTCTGGCTTCTGGGAGCACCAGGCATGCATGTGATAAACAGACATTTATGCAGTAAAACACCATAGTAGTAACAATTTTTTTTTTTATTTTAAAGATGTGGAAACCTACTTTTGCTTCTCCCTTGTGCTATTCTTGGATTTTGTTATAAAAAAAATGAAATGGAAAATGTTTCTTGAATAAACAGTTTTGCTCAAAGAAAGAGAAAGAACGTCAAATAAGACTATAGTCCATTAAAGCTATCATCAGTCAATTAAGCTACCAATTGAGTTTTCTATGTGCTTTTATTATGGTTTTTACTTTTCAAACAGGCTCTCACAATGCAGCCTGGGATGTCCTAGACTGATTATTGTGTATCCTAGGCTAGCCTGCAACCCATGGCAATTCTCCTGCAGCAGCATAAACCACAATTACAGCTCAGTATTTGCTGGTGCTAAGAAAGCCAATTTACAAATGGATTATGGATGGGCTGTATATAAAACAGAAGTATGACCACTTCAGAAACCCAACCCATTATTGAATGCTAACCAGCCCAGGAAATCAGTCCACCACCGTTAGTCAAACCTGTAAGACATCAGACCACTATCTTCATCAACAATCTGGGAAGCCAAATCATAACTCCACAACAATGGGCTCAAAATAGCTAACTCTGAGTAACAAGAAATAGCTTCTCTAATCTTTGCCTCTGACTCCAATGTGGAACCAATCAGAGAAAGCCAAGTACACACATTGGCAGCCTGAAACCTTTCCCCTCTCCTTTGAGTTGCTCCCCAAACACAAATGTGATCAATGCCTCCCTTCCTATTGTGAGGGCTAAGTAAGAACCCCTTGGCCCTGCTGTTTCTATTGGTCTTCATTTATTTCCATAACACCAAAAATACACTCTGTATATGACTCAGGGATAGTATAGAGAAAGGCATAGAAAGTGCGATCTTACCCTTAACAAGCTTCTTGGGGATTTCAGACCAAATAAAAGAGAACGAGAACCACATCACAATGACTAAGCCTTTGATAAAACAAATAAGGACTAATAATCCAAATTCTGAGCAATGGGCAGAGGATTTTGGATGGGACAGATTGCTTTAATCTGGAGGATCTGCTGTTAATCTGCGTTTCAGAACACAAAGCAGAATTCTTGCAGACACTACTGGACCCCTCACTCACAGTTATTCAAACTTGGAGTTCGTGGAAACACAAAGTAACCTTGGCAAGAAACCTATTTATTCCATGATTATTTTACTGACACCTGAAGAGAAGATGGCTTATTGGGAACGTCTTTCCTTTTCTTTCCCTAAGCCTCATAGTAGTCAGGACCTTCCTCTAGTCATCAACTGTAGATGGGACACTCGCACAGTGGGCATCCTAGGTCCGCTTCCCTGTGCTCCCATTTCAAGCGCTTTCCCCAGTGTCTTGGCTGTTCACTAAAGTGAGTCTTGACCCTGGACATCAGAGATGGTTCATCTTCATTGGCGGCTTAACAAGATTTAGATTCACCCAGGAAACATATTGCTAGGCACATCCCTGTAGATGTTTTCAGAAAGGCTTAGTGGAGGAGGGAAGACTCGCTCTGAATGCGAATGGGTTGAGGATACATTCTGAGGGTGGAGGAATGCAGGGGAAATCATGAGCGCCAGTAAGCATCCCTCTTTCCTCCCTGGCTATTGATGCAACATGACCAGCTGCCTGGTCTGCCACACCTTCCCCACCAGACCGGACTGTGTCCCCTCTAGCCAGAAGCCATAATAAATTCTTAAGCTGCTGCTGCCAGGGCTTTGCTCACGGTGAAGGATTATTATCAGTGCACTGGGTGAATATTGAAGGCACCTTCCCTGATGCCGAGGTTGCAAAGCAGCCAGTAAACAGGACTCCTCTGCCTAGGTTCTAGGCCAAGTAAGAGGCCAGGAGTCAAACAGATAGAGTGGGACATTAAAATGCACAATGTCTTAATTGGAAAGTATGAGTCTCGGACGTTAGCTTTCTTAATATTATGGCACAAAGTCACCCAGCTGGTGTCAGGAAGGAGTAGCAGACAAAACACTTTGCTACAAGGACATCTGCCCTTTGAAACTTAAAGCCTGAAGGGGCAGCAAATGCTTCAGTTTTCAAAGCTATTCCCAAACAAAGCTGAGAAGGGGAAGCCACACATACATGCTCAGTTGCTTCTCCAACACTGACTGAAGTTCCTCTTAGGCCAATGAAGTGAGGATAGGGCTAGCATAGGAATCTATTCAGTGCAAACATGTCCCCATCGTAAACAAGGAGAGAGAGAGAGAGAGAGAGAGAGAGAGAGAGAGAGAGAGAGAGAGAGAGAGAGAGAGAGAAAGAGAAAGAGAGAGAGAGAGAGGTAAATGTTCTCATCTAAATCCTTCCTATAACAGGGATAAGCTTCTGCAAGACTTGAGATGCCAAGCGCGCACACACACACACACACACACACACACAGAGAGAGAGAGAGAGAGAGAAAGAGAGAGAGAAAGAGAGAGACTCATGATGTGGTTTAACTTTGTACTTTGTACTTCTGGGATCATGACAGCTTTTAGGCCTGAGGGGAATAAATATTCTCACAGAGAAAACTCTCCCAGGCTTGGCTGTGGCTGCTGATACAGACTTGCTAACCAGGAGCCCTGAATTTCTGTCCCAGCTCCGGCATTAAGTGGCTGTATGCTGGAGTCAAGGCTACTTGTCCTCTCTGTACCTTCCTGGTCCCGGTCCCCATCATACAGTGGGAAATAACACAGGGAAAGTCCACACCACAGAGGCGGGAAAATCATTCAATACGAGGGAACAAGAATGTTTCTCTTTTAAAAAAGTGAACATTGAGTAGCCCTTCGCCACCTAGAAGAACATTTTAGTGCTGTAAATGGACCCCATGAATGTGAAGAAGGGACACAGAGGTTCCCTCATGTGTAGTTTAGTGTTTGGGTGTGTGTGTGGTGTTTCATTTTTTCTTAAACTTCTTTTGGAAAGTGCATAGCTGGCAGCTTAGTACCCAGTTGAGATCAGTTACATTGATAACTCAGAAACCTGGGATGGATTCCTTCCTACCCTCAGGGAATCTTGGCCTGAATCATCCCTTATAAACAAGAGACTAGAACAACCTTCTCCCTGGAGGTTGACATTCAGTGAAAAGACATCAGTTCTCTTCTGCAACTTCTTGAAGACTGAGATTTACTGGTGAACCAGTCTTTGGCCATGATGACATTAAGATTTCCATTCCCCAGACAAGTTTTAGATTTACTTTTTAAAAATGAGGTAGGGGAGGGGATAGGGATACAAAAAAGCTCAGGAGGTAGCAGGCCTGACAACATGAGTTTCGTTTTTAAGACCCATACTGTAGGAAAGGACTGAGTCCTGCAAGTTGTCCTTTGACCTCTACATGTGCACCATGGCATGCACACACACACACACACACACACACACACACACACACACACACACACACACTATTCAAGCACTTGCATGCTAAATAAACATAACAAAATATTTAAAGATTCAAGAGGAGGAGAAAGAATACAAAAGAGAGGAGGTGTTACACATACATTGCAAGAGAAGGAAGAAAGAAGAGAAGCTTGCCACTTCCCTGGGTGCTTAAGTCAGGGAGCTGGATGTCACCCCAGAGACTCAGCTTTGACTCTTGTGGAGACACAGAAAGGCATCTCGAAGTAACTGCAGTCGGAAGGAGGCAGACGAGTCTATTTCCCATTTCACTCTCTGCTCATTATTCTCGCTGCCGTCTTCCCCCAACCCGTGCTTGCCCATCCATCACGTAAAGTAGAAGCCAGAGGCTGTGAGAGGTGCTTCAAACTTAGAGAGAAATGGGAGGGACTGAAGAGATGGTTCAGAGGTCAGGAACACTTACTGCACAGGGCTTGCGTGGGCTCCCAGCACCTACCTACCTCAAGGACACTTGCACACACACGATGCACAGACACTCATGAGGATACACACACATACCAACAAAATGCAAATTGGAAACAAGACAGAGACAGGGACAGAAAAATGGCTTCCTCCCTTTGAGAAGAATCCCAGGATGGAAGGAGATTTTAGAGCTGTGTTTTTTGGTTTGGTTCTTTGTGTTATTTGCTTGTTGGTTGGTTGGGTTTTTTGTTTGTTTGTTTGTTTGGTTGGTTGGTTGGTTGGTTGGTTGGTTTGGTTTGTTGGTTGGTTGGTTTGGTTGGTTGGTTGGTTGGTTGGTTGGTTGGGTTGGTTGGTTGGTTGGTTGGTTGGTTTGGTTGGTTGGTTGGTTGGTTGGTTGGTTGGTTGGTTGGTTTGGTTGGTTGGTTGGTTGGTTGGTTTGGTTGGTTGGTTGGGTTGGTTGGTTGGTTGGTTTGGTTGGTTGGTTGGTTGGTTGGTTGGTTGGTTGGTTGGGTTGGTTGGTTGGTTGGGTTGGTTGGTTGGTTGGTTGGTTGGGTTGGTTGGTTGGTTGGTTGGTTTTGTTTTGGTGGCCCAATGGGAGAGAAATGAAGAATACTGAGCAGTCCAGGAGAAGGGGCTTTAAGAAATGAGGTAAGGGATGATAAAATGTGCACTCAGTTGGATTTTCCAAGAAACAGTGTCAGAGACTAAGTGCATAAAACTTCCTGGAGAGAGGCCGAAGTTGCCATAGGCCATCCCTTGTCCCATCTGGAGCTCTCTGATGCTGGGCTGCTCTTCAAAGCTCTCACTGAAGCAATAGGGTCAGGCTGTGGTACCCTTCATGGACCACAGAGGGCAAAGCCACGGCTTTCCTTAGGTAGGAATGCTCTCTGGGAGCTAGGACGATTCTATTGTCTATTTCACTCTGCAACTCTGGGGGAAACGGAGTGAGGAGGGACTTCTTCCTGTCCTGGGCAACTGGAGTATTCAAGGAAGGGTTTGTCTGTGAGTCAGCATCGAGGAATACCCAGCTGCCCTTGACAATAAGTGCTGCAGGCCAGAGATGAGAGCACGCACCACAGAATCCACTCTGGAGCCATCTCAAGGTGTTTCCAAAAGAAAGAACTGAGCTGTATTGAAGAGTATTAACACTTTCCTTTCTGGTGTATCTCTATTTGTAGAGATAGGTATCTAGACAGGAAGAAAGTTTCTTTCTTCCTTTCTTTCTTCCTTTCTTCCTTGCTTCCTTCCTTCCTTCCTTCCTTTCTTTCAAAAACTGGAGTGGGATTTTACCACAGGCACATATTCATGCATTGTTTTTCTGGCTTATAGCCATGAGCATATTCATGTTAATAAATGATTTTTGAACATGGGATTTTTGAATGATAGCAGAATTCCTGTCATAACATTTAAAGATCTTTTCTTACGTGATTGGACAATCAGGGTCCTTTCTGGGTCTTGGTCTACCACCGTTATTTGTTACACCTTTTGCACAAATTCCTAACAAGGGGTCAATCCAAACACAGAGCAGCTGCAGTGGGCATACAGGCTCCAGACTAAGCCATGGGCACTTTCAAAGAGACCGAGGCAAGAGGAAGCTTCTGAGGGCCAAAAATGAGAAGAATCACACTAGACGTTGTGAAGCAATGATCTTCAACCACAATACTAATGAGTGGCCTTAATCCGAGGGTCAATGACTCCTGTGTAGATGTCCTTGCAGGGATATTTACTTGTGCAATGTTGTGGTGGCCTCCACGATAAGCTGGGATCCTGGAATCCTTTATGACAGCTACTATCAGATATTCATCCATAAGAGCTTTTCATTCACAAACTCCCAGACTTCCCCGATCCCCTATCCCAGGATTTGATTGTTTGTAACAAAAATCTGGCCTCTGACTCACTGTGTATATCTCTTGATTCTCCTGCCTCCACCTCTTAATGTATACGTCAGCACATCCGGTCGGATGTGCTGGAAGCTTCCTGCCCTCTCTGCCCACTGAACTACACACGAACCTCCACCATCCAGCTTGCTTTTTTCTGGTTAAGGTTTCCATAAGCAACTCTGGCTTGGTTCTGACAGCTTTTACACTTCTTCAACAGTCATTGCTTTAATAACACTGATGTTGAAGGCATGTGCATAAAACTCTGCACGTAGTGTTTTTTTAAATTTTTATAAATTATGCTTATTTATGGAGGAGGGGTAGACACGTACCATAGGACATATGTACAGGTCAAAGGACAATTAGGAGGAATCAGTTCTCTTCTACCACCATTTGGGACCCAGGGATTAAACTCTGGCTTTTAGGCTTGGAAGGAAGCACTCTTAGCCCGAGAGCCATCTGGCTGGCCTGAATCCTGGTTTCTTGCTTTTCCTGGGTTTTGGCTCACACATCTCTTTGTTTGCAGGGGAGAAGGGGGAGGAAAGTCAAAGGACTTGACTGTCCCTGTTACTGGAGACAGCTTCTGAGGTTACATAGAGCCCATGACGTCACCCAAGGCTCCCTCTGTCCCCCACTGTCTTCCTATGACCCCGAAACGGCCTACCCCCCATTTGAGACAGTCTGTCCTCATCAACTGGCATGTACTGCATTCTTTTTTTCCTTTTATTTTTTTAACCTCTGGTTGGAAAAGATCAAAAGTCAAGGCCTAGTACAAGGCAAACTTTAAAGTCCCTCTGCAGTCCTCTGATGGTATCTCTTCAAGTTCTTCCTACCAGCTAGCTGCCTTGCCCTCGGGTACTTTCAACAGACTGCTCCCTGCCTGCAGGCAAAAAGCAGGAAGGACATTTAAGACTCTACACACATAGCAGAAATTGTCCCAAATGCGCTCAGATTTATCTTTATTTGTGACAGTGCCTGTAAATTACTTTCTCATGGGACATGGTTTGAATTACCACAAGAAAACCCCGATGTATTCCTCCCTCCCCTGGTCGCCATCCCTTCCCCGGGGTTTCGGCATGCTCCTTTTTGATGTCCACATCCTAATTTTAATCCACGTGTCCTGTTCTTCCACTCTTCCCCGGAGCCTGCATCAGACATAATTCTCAGGCAACAGGAAGTTGGATTCCGGTCATGTGGCCAGTTCCGTTCCGACGGCCGACACTCTAAGCGGCCCTTCCTGACATGTGTTTATAATCACAGGAAGTTATCTCTCTGACAGCTTGACTTGCCTTCCGTCTGAAGTGGTCCTTGGGATGGTGCTCATTAAGTTTGCCCCTGGGTTTTGTTGGTGGTTTCAGCTGCTATCCCAAGTAGGCAAGAACAGTCTTGTGAAAGAAGGGAAGATCGGAATCAAGAGGTCTGGACCCCTGGCTTCCGATCGTCTGTGCGACGGAGAAGGATTAACCTCCATCTCCCACTTCTCAGTGATATTCTGAGTATAAAACAAAATAATATTCCTTAAAATAGAAGGATGTGCACAGTTAAATAGATGAAGGTGGCATTTTATCACAATAATCTTGTTTGTATGAATGGAGAAAGGAGCAATCTAATCCACAAATAAAAAAAATGTAATCATTCAAAAATATTTATTAAGCCTACAGGGAACAATGGCAGGCACTTGGCGATAAAAGAAAAATTGAACACGGCCCACACAGTCAGAGGTTGAGAGATTAGTTGAAAAGCAGGCAGAGAAACAAAAGAATTATAGCAATGACGAACATTTGCACAAGCTATGCATAGTGTGATATGGGAACATGGAAGGGACAACCAGCCCAGCTGGCTCAAGCCAGCAAGAACGTAGGCAACAGGAAATGTTCAGGAAGAATCTTAAAGAGCGACGAATACAAAACCCAGGCAGATATGTGAGAAGCGGAGCTTACAAACCTTCCAAGAAAAAGATTACAGCAGGTTCCGTTTAAAAAAAAAAAAAAGAGAGACCCCATTAGCAGATCTGAGTGCACTATGTATGTCTACCAGGAAGCGATGAGGCAGGGATCAAGACTGGGGGGTCTGATGTCTGAGCATGGGATGCTGCTACATTTGTCCTCTGGGCAGGATGGATCCAGTGGTGCACTTTAAGCATGGATATATTAGTCACGGTCCTTGCAAGAAACATGGCATTCTGAAATCCGCTCTTTAGGAAGAGTTTGTAAGGGCTATATATTCAAAGATGGGGTTGGTGTGAGGGAAATGGCAAAGCGGCTCCCTTGGTCATCCTCTGACTCGGAAAAGTGAGAACAGAGACAGACAGTCAGGGAAGCACGGAAGAGAGGGGGCTGTGGAGTAGCGGGCTCCCTCACGAGTACCGGAAGAGAAGCAGCTGTGGGAGCTGCCGGACTCTCGCACAAGATGGCATCAGTCTACAGCGAGCTCAGGGAAGGAATTGAGGGATAAGCAATCTTCCTCCCTTCTTGCTTCCATCGACCCCCACCTCACCACTTCTCATTGGCCAAACCTAGCCAGAAGCCAGAGGGCAGAGATGGGCTCTGGGAAGCTTTTTTTCCCCCCTAAAGTAGAGAAAGCTCAATAGGCTTGGAGGAGTAAGGATCGCTAGATTAGAACTTCACACTCGCACAAAACAGCAATGTGATCAAAGAGGGCCAGGCAGAAGGCACCGGAAATGATTGTAATCGAGGTGGGAACTAACCCTTGACCTTAGAAAGCAGGAATTGCAACAGGAATTTGCAAACGAAAATCTAACAAACTTGGTGGGTACTCAGCCTCTCCCTCTCCCTCCTCCTCCCTCCCTCACTCGATATATGTGTGTGTGTGTGTGTGTGTGTGTGTGTGTGTGTGTGTGTGTGTGTCTGTGTGTCTGTGTGTGTGTGTGTGTGTCTGTGTCTGTGTGTGTCTGTGTGTGTCTGTGTGTGTGTTTATATCTGTCTCTGTGTGTGCCTGGGTGCTGGATGTGTGAGTGTCTATGTGTGTAATGCATAGGTCCTCAGACAATAAACGAAACAAAACAAAATGAAACAAACAAAACAAAAACAAAAACAAAAAATACCAAAATGACTGTAGAATGCAGCCCGGCATTTTTTGGTGTCTGCAATGCATTCTTCTGCCAGAAATTAATTTTTTTTTTCGGGGCTGGGGACCAAACCCAGGACCTTGTGCTTCCTAAGTAAGCGCTCTACCACTGAGCCAAATCCCTAACCCCCAGAAATTAATTTCAATGATGATGCCCATCCTTAGGTTTGGAAATCAAGAAGTTATCAAAAACCACTTTGCTTCATGTCAAATATATGAAAATATATCACCTGACAAGGAGCCAACTGACCCTAGTGAGGTCTCCCCAAAATGCTACGTCCAGATCTAAGAGCCTGGGACTGTGTTACCTACCAGTTAGTGGGGAGTTCAGGGAGATGGAGGTGTGTCTTTGAAACTATGATTAAATGTAAGTTCCCAGAATGACCTTTTTCTCATTCAGGAAAACGCATCATTAGGGTCCTTTACTCAGGATTATTCAGGGATGCCCTATATGTCCAACAACCAATACCGTAGAAGAGCCATTAAAGAGTCGACGTGAAGACACAGGGAGAAGGCTGTGTGGAGACAAAGCGAAGGCTGGGATAACAGTCGTAGGTGGTAAGTGACAGAGCCGGCAGCTGCTGGCGTAGAACGGAAGGATCGCCCTCTAAATCTTCAGAGGAAAAGCATCTGTGCTGACACCTTGATTTTAGACTTGTAACCTCAAGCCCTGTGAGGTAATGCATTCTTGCTGAAGCCACACTGCGGCAATCTGTCATGGAGGTCCTGGGAAACCAGTATAGAAACGAACCATAGAAAACCATATCCGAATGGCTAAATGTCTGGGCTATGAAAGACATGAGGCCAAGACTAAAATTCACCATCTTTTTCTTTCCCCCGTGTCAACCCTCTGTGATAGGCTTAAAAGAATTAAAAAAAAAAAAAGAGGCATGTTGTAAAATTGATTAAATCCACGTGGCTTTAAACCCCAGATGTGCAAAACACCGCATGGCATTCACGACACAACCAGATGAGCCTGTCTAAACTGCTAGAAATCCTGAGTCCTCCCAATTCCCACTGTCAGCGCTCAGAGTGGCCTTGCCAAACCGAGAGACTTCACGTGGTTTTTTTTTTGCTCAACGCCTTCACTCACAAATATCTACCACGCGGGTGGGGGGTGGGGTGGGGAGAGGAGCACAGGGGTGCAACCTGTTTGTGTCACGTGACCCACCGTGCTGCGGTTGGCCTAAATGAAATAAAATCATAGGAAAAGTAGCCGGGAAGCTTGAACTAGGCTTCGGAGTCATTTCCAAATACGTTGATTTCGATTCTCATTCTGCCATTCTCATTCATCCCTTTGTGGGGGAAACCTCTGGCACAGAAAGAGCAATAATTTGAATGTAGTTTGGCCTCAGGAACACTGACGTTTAGTCTCCCTTGTGTCAGTATTACAAGAGATTGGGGACTCTAGGCAGAACTAACGCCATTGTCCAAAACCTGGGAGAGATGATTTCTCATGAGTAAACACAGGGGGGTGGGGGGCCAGTGGGTAAAGGCATTTTATGTTGAATCCAAGTCCGACACCCCGACTTCAATGGCCAGGGTCTACACTATTATAAAAGGAGCAGACTGACTCCCACAAGCTGTCCTCTGGCTTTCGCATGCATGCCGGGAACACACGGATATGTGCCAAATACATACATATAAAAAAGATTAAAAAGAGTCTGGCTCTCTTCCTCTCAGGTCCATCAGACTGCACAATGTCTCCTTCCACACCACAACCCAAGCAAAGAAAATTTCACCAGAAACTAGAGACACACCGGCGCCACACTCTTAGACTTTTCGGCTTTCAGAATTGGGGGGTGGGGGGGCTTCCTTTATAATGAATCATTCAACCTAGAGTATTTAGTTGTGGCAATAGAAAATGTTCTAAGCAAAAACGTACAAGAGATTGCTGAACGGGGTGGAGGATGATATTTTTTAGGGGAGGGGGTTTGGATACATGGAGACATCGTTGGAAAACAATAAACAAACAAGCAAACAAACAAACAAACAAAAAGCCCTATAAATCATGTAGGAAGAGTGTATCTGAAGCGGTGGGGAAGAAAATAATTAGCGCCATTGATATCTTGAATATCTTGACCTTGAGTTGCCTGAGATCACAGAATGAGCCCAGTGGGATGATTCTTTCCCCTCCTTCCATAAACTCCGAGATATAACTTTCTGAGTTGAGTGAGGAAGCCCACTCCATTTCTCTGTAATTTAGAGCTTGCTCCTTACCTGAAACTATATTTACATTTGAGTATGACCTATCATTAGCCAACTGACCTTGTTCCTTGATTCTTGACTAAATTTTTACAGTCTAAACTGTGAGAGCAGCCCTACCTCAGTGTTACAGCTGACGACAGGTCCATGAGATGGAAGGGGTGAAGGAATTCTGGGAAAAATGGGATGCTTGCTTTTTTGGAAAAAGAACTGGCAACCAATCATTCTGTCTCTCTGTGTCTCTCTCTCATGTCTCCCTGCCTTCCTCCTCTATTCCCCTTCTCTCTGCCCCTCTCCCCTACCCCTTCTCCCCCCCCCCCACTTCTCTCTCCAGCCATAGGGATACCCTGAGTGCTCAGAGCATCAGTCAACCTTTCCTGAGTCAGAATCCTTACTGCTTAGCTGAATCTCAAAAGTTTCTACCAGTTGCCAGTGCACACACTCTACGATATATGGCATCTTCTGAACTGTAGTACCCAAGACCTCTGCCAGGGCTGTTCTTGTCCTTAATTTGTTCTCTCGGACTGAGAAATGAGACAGGCATGCATTAAAGGGCCTACACCACCAATACCGTGGCCATGTTAGAGACTTGGTCTCTGCAGCCTCTTGGATGATTCAGGGTTCTGAAGCTCGGTGCCTGGGAGCTGTAACAGGGACCTACAGCAGCAGGGAGCAAGGTATCTTGTTGGGCACATTAGCAGACACCAGCCAGTGTCTGCTGTTTCAAGGACACAGATAGAAAGTGGCAGCAAAAACACCAGTCCTGCTAAGGTCAGCACAGGGCTGAAGATGAAGTTGCTTCGCGGTGCTTCACACCAGAGTCATTCGTGTTGGCATCAGACCTCTCACTGCAGATATTCAGGAGGATGTGTAAAACATAATAAATCCATTTCTCCTGCTGGCCACTTAGCTCCCAATGATAATGACTTTGACACTAATTATTTATTAATAAATGCCTAGGCCATAAGCTTGGCTCATTCCCGACCAACTCGTAACTTATTTAACCTATTCAAACGATTCTATGTCTTCCCCCTCAAATCTCTTCCTGCATCTCCTTTTGTTCTCTCATCATTTCCCAGAATCCCCTCTCTTCCTGGCAGTGTCTCACCTCCTATTTCCTGCTGCAGCTCATTGCCCATTGGCTTTTTTTTTATTGTCAGGTGATGCTTATAAGAGATTCTCTCTACAAACACAGGTAAAGGATGCTGGTGCCTAGAGTGAAAGGTGTCAGCACACTGACACTATTAGTAAGAATGCTGGAGATTCTGGCCTTTCAGTTTCTTAAAAAACAGAACACTGGGTTTCCCCTCCCTGTCTCCCTAAGTGGCTAGTTTACTACTGGAGCCATCAAAAGATGAAGGAAAGAGGAGAGAAGGAAGAAGGGGTAGGAAAAGAAGGAGGAAAGGAGAGAAGAGCGGAGGGCACCAAGAGCATGTGTGTCTAGCTCTTTACATCATAATACTGCCACAGTAGGAGAACACTCCAAGAAACCTTCCACAAGTGATGTGATGGTTTTGTTCTCTTCCATCTGCAGTTAAAACTCATTCGAGTTTTACTTGTGGCTCTTATAGCATCAAAGAGACCTTGGGATGTTGGCATTGATCTAGCTTGGCCATGTAAGGGACAATGTGACATGGTTCCCACCCCTGGAACAGCAGGGCATGGGTATCCATGAGCGTTGATGGTTGCTGTGGGCATAAGGCTTGTTTGTATAATAATGTGCATATTTTTATATTCCTCACTTGAGAAATGTCCTCTCTGCCAAGGTTCATGACTCCTTGATAGTCAAAGACAGCACGAATCCAGGAGGTGAGGGTGTGTCTAATGTCTCACCAAAATGGTAAACACTGAGATCTTCAGAACAGCCCTTAAGGCTGTAGGAAAGAACTCTAAAAACCATGAGTTCAAAAATAAAATTTCTCAACTATGTAAAATGTAATAAATTATATGAGGAGCTTCATGAACCTAAAAGAACAGAGGCAGCTGCACTATGAGCCAACTTGTTAGGAAGATACAAAGGCAGCCAGATTTCTGCGTTCAAGGTCAGCCTGGGACAGAGCTAGGTTGGGCCAAGGCATGGTGGAAATGGTAATCTCAGAATGGGTAATCCCACCGAGCTAGCTCATTGTCTGTGCTTACAAAGGCAGGTAGATCTCTAAATTCATTTGCAATATTTTTTTTTTAAATGTGCTTGCGGTCTCTTTCTAAGAATCAAAGGACTGGGGTCCAGGAATTCTGATTCACAGAATAATCAAAAGGGAACCTGGAGTAATGACTGAACTGATATGTAAACAAAAGACTGGGCTTTTGGTCTGCTCTCCAGAAAATTTTTGGACTTTCAAGTGAGAGCTACCTTGAAAGAGAAACCTGTCTCAAACGGAACATAGGTTGTTAGCTTGTAACCCACAATTTGACTTTGAGTCATTCTTTCCCAGAACCCCTTTCTAAGCTGAGGCTGGTCCTTGATATGTTGGGATATGTTAAAAACAGATACTTAGAGCACAGAAGTTACCAGGCTGAGTAGAAAATGCCAAACTCACTGTGGCTGTGGCTCCCTCAAATGACTCAGTCCATTCAAGCAGAGCAGCACGGGCCCATGTGTAGCTTGCCTCCCTCTGCCCACCTTGGGAGAAACCAGAGCTCCCTAGATAAGTTATAGACAGCATTAGTTATCACCTAGGTTCTGTGTCTCCACAGCAGCAGCATCTCCCAGGACCAGGAGGGAACATTCATATTTGGTATGGGGAGATGGGGAGGCTGAGGTCACTTGAACAGATCTTACTTTCACAAGGATACTAACCAAAATCAAATGCCCCCAACACAAAAGAGAAGAAGTCCTGGAAACTTCATAAAATAGAAAAGATTTTCATTATTAGCCTTATGGACTTTAAGAAGACCTTGGTAGCTGGAGAGATGACTCAACTGGTAAAGCATGAGAACTGGCTTTAGGTTCTGAGCACCCATGTAAAGATTGGACATGGCACACATCTGTAAGCCTAGTACTGGGGGCAGGAGGAGAGGCAGAGACAGGAGATGCCTGCAGTTACTAGCGAGACAGTCTAGTCCACCAACCATGAGTTTCAGGTTTAATGAGGGATTCTGCTTCAAAAACTAAAATGGAGAGCAATTGAGGAAAACACTTAATGTTACCCTTTATTCTCCTCACACAGGAGCACACATGAACACACACACACACACACACACACACAGAGGCAGAGAGACAGAGACAGAGACAGAGACAGATACAAACACAGAAGGGAGGGCGGGTCTTGATGTGCTTATCCAAAATTTTATTTCAAATGTATTAAATTCCCTTTCACCCCCAAAATCTGAGCATAAAATCCCCTGCAAAGTTTAAATTGTTACAACTTAATACAATCACTTTGCAACATAATCACCTAAACTTGGGTTTTGTGCAATATGCAAACTATTCAAACATAAAATGAATCCAAGTTACCACCAGAAGGAAGCCTATAACAGTCTTCATCATTGTGTGAGAGAAACATCACATTAGCCTGGTCATTCGTTATCCAGGACCAAGACAAAGCCAGTATCACCAGGCACAAGGGGCTCTTCCCAAACACATACTGTCCTCACAAACCACATAAAGTTATTTAGAAAACTAATTTGTGGGTATTTCTCTTTAGAAAGCCCGCTCAATGACCCCACATTCCCTTCCAACAGTCAAGTTCTGGGGGGAGGGAGACATGAGTTTTTTTTCCCCTGGAGCACTGAATTTTAAAAGCTACTGGTTTTAAAATGTTTTGCCAGAAATAACTTAAGGCTTCCCTGGACCCCTACCCAGTCTCCTGAGGTAATGTAGTCACTCTCTATTAATGTTCCAACTTAAAATAACTGAGCCTGCTTTTTGTTTGCCGTCCAGATTTACACTGGAACACCTCTGGGGAGGAGACAGCCAGGACATTGACCCCTTCTTCTACCCACCCCACATCCCTCTGACTCCAGGGCAGGCATTTGACTGACAGGTAGGAATTGGAACCAAGTCTGTACCTAGACACTGAAACAACAAGGTTGTTTCTCCAAAGTTCTGTACTGTCAATCACTCGGGGGTCCACCCAGGACTTGATAACATAGAACTCACCAGTGAGGCTCCCTCTGCCTCATGATTGACTTTTCCCACAAATACTTGCTAGAGAGAAGCAATCAGCAAGACCATTATTAAGGAAGAGCAAAGATCATTTGTAAGCCCTGTATGAGAGACAAATGAGATTTCTTAAGACTGGTCAAATAGAGTGATTCCATGCCGTAGATTCTGTTATGCCTGGCCACAGAAAGGAGTGGACTGCTGATAGACCCAAAGACTTGGAAAGACTTTCTGGTCTGAATAGGAAAGTTCTCAGTAGATTCTATCCTATATAATACTGTATCTGTAGCAAAGTCATAGACTGGAGCACAAAATTGCAGTTGCTTTGGGTGTGGAATGATGGCTGAGACCTGGGTATGAAATAGTAATATGTTAACTAGTTTTCTATAGTTGTGATAAAATGCCTGGGGTGATCATCTTACCAGGAGGAAAAGTCTGTTTTGGCCTATGAATTCAGAGATTCTAATGATGGTCCGTTACCGCTGTAGTCTTTGGTCCTGAGGAGAGGCAGGCAAAGCTGCTCCCCTCATCCCCTCATGGTGACCAGGAAGAGAAAGAGAAGGATCTGAGTTCTCAGTATCCCTGTGACTTCACTACCTGCTACTAGACCTTATCTCCTAAAGGTTCTACCTCCTGGTGGCATCACAGTCTAGCAGCCAAGCTTTCAACACAAATCTTAGGAGATGCTTACTGAACCATCATAGATATGGTGGAGGAGATCTCACGTTGGTAGACTAGTTCTGCACATCTAATTGTCTACACGAGTAATAACTTGGCATAGAACTGCACACACGCTTTGTACCAACGTCAGCTCCCTGATGCCCATGCAAAGCTGGAATTATGTAACATACAGCCTTTAGGGAAGCTGGGTGATGGGTACCCAGAAGCACTCAACATTCCCTTTGCTATGCGTGCAACATTTGTCAAGTGTGCAATTACTTAGAATTAAGAAGCAGAGAGGGGGGAGACCCAGGAAGGACAGAGAAGAAAAGGGAAAGAAACAATCCGGGATGGGTGTTGACAATTCCAGAGATAAAAGGTGACAGGAAAGATTTGGACAAAGGAACAGCAGAGTAAATATTAGAGGTCACAGTCAGGCAAGCTGACAGCCAGAGACTGTTTGGATTGTAAATTGCAAATGAACTCAGTGGACAGAGAAGGGGAAAGATCATTGAACTGTTACCCCTGAGTGACAAGGGTTGACATGGAGCAGGGTGAACAGGAAGACACAGAGTAAACGTGGCAGCACCAGTTGTAGAAGCGTCCTGTGGGGGAAGGGAAGAGGGAGGGGAGGGTGGCGGCAGCTCTTTAAGATGTGACATACATCCAGTGCCAGGTGAAGGGATGGATGCAGAATGTGTCTTCGGAGGAGGAGGGGGGAGGAGGAGGAGGAGAGAGGAGGAAGGGGGAGGAGGAGAAGGGGGAGGAGGAGGAGGAGGAAGAAGAGGAGGAAGGGGGAGGAGGAGAAGGGGGAGGAGGAGGAGGAGGAAGAAGAGGAGGAAGGGGGAGGAGAGGGGGAGGAGGAGGGGGAGGAGGAGGGGGAGGAGGAGGGAAGGGAAGAAGGAGAGGAGGAAGAGGAGGAGGGAAGGGAAGAAGGGGAGGAGGAGGGGGAGGAGGAGGGAAGGGAAGAAGGGGAGGAGGAGGAGGAGGGGGAAACAGGAAAGGGAGTCATTGCTACCAAAGTCAGCAGGTCGAGGGAAACAGAGTAATTTGGAGACAAGAGCAGAATTACTGATAAGATCGTGCTGATATGATGAAAAAATACCACAGGTGGGTGAACCAGAAGGAGAAAAGAACACACAGATTTGGAAAACTCCCGGAAAAAAATGTTTTTTTATTAGTCTGGGGAAGGAATAGTGTGAAACTCAGGAGACAGAACCCCCCCCCCAAACAGACCCACAAATAAGCTACGACACATTTTTCAATCTTATAGATTCATTGAGCAAATATCCTTGCCAAAAAACAAAACATCCTAGTGCCTACCAAACATATACATTAAGCCTGCTTTTTACCTCAAAAAACACATGTCCTTCATGAGTTCATTCATGCAAAACTAACCAGAAACTACAAGAAGCTGGATAGCCAGCAGAAGGAAAGAATTGATAAGTCAGTCCCACAGCATCTCCAGTTCCCTGGAGGGTTTTGTCTGTGTGGTGATTAGAGGACCTCGGCTCTCAGAGCATTCTAGAATCTAGAAGTAGTGCCGTTGTTCCAAGACATCAGGATGTGAGATTTGGTGCTCTCTTCAACAGTGTAGATAACAAACTAGAAAGAGTAAGACGGGTGACCCCAAAATAAGGGGAGGCAGTAAAGATGACTGGCTACTCCTCACAAATTCAGAAGTAACAAGAAAGATCTATTTCTCTTTGCTTCTGCTGAAGTGGAAGCATGCACTTAAATGTGGGGAAAGAAATGGTGTTATCCTGAAAACAAAGTGACTGGACACAATTCTATTTATATCCTTCACCTCTGAGCCTAGCCTCCAGCCTTGGATAAGCACAGAACAAACAAATGAACAATTAGGAAACCAAAGCACACAGTGAACTTCGGCAGCTCCTGTTTCTGGAATACAAAGAAGTTACCACCAGGCAGTTGTGTTACTCAAGTCATTCACAAAGGAAGATACACAATTGTAGGCAGACCACTTGGGTGAGTCAGATCAAGCCTGAGCCTCAGGCCTGTGGAGGAGCAGGTAGGGAAGGGAAGAGAGAAGGGGGGAGAAGCAAGATCTTTCTAGAAAACAATCATGAATGGGGGAGAGAAATGGCCTTGAATGGAGACTAAAAGCAGGGACAGAATCAGGAAGAGGAGATACATGAGAATGATTTAGAAAGATGGCCAACATTATAAGTAAATTTCCTCTGCGGTCTCCCTTATAAAATCTTCAGGGAAATCTTTCTTTTTTCTCCCTTGAGTAATACATTTCATCGTGGAGTAGTCAAAGCAGGGAGTCTTGCTCGAACTTGGAACACAGGAGGCTGGTGGAATGGCTTAGTTGGTAAAGTGAGTGCCCTGTAAGCATGGAGACCTGAGCTTCATTGCGCCGATGGCCAGAACACATATACAATGCTGGGTATGGTAAAGGTAGAGATAAGAAGATGCCAGGAGTTCCCCCAGACATCTGGTCTTGCCCAATTAGTGAACTCCGGGTTCAGTAAGAGATGATGTCAGAAAAAGTAAGAGCAAGACAAAAGAAGACATCTGACACTGACTTCTAGGCTCTACATGCATGCCCCACCCCCAACATCCATATTATCTGTATGCATGTATGTACACCCACATATAAATACAATGTACTCAAACACATGAACTCTATCACATGCAAATGTACAATACACACACACACACACACAGACTGAGAGAGAGAGAGAGAGAGAGAGAGAGAGAGAGAGAGAGAGATTAGGACAAATACAAAACCATAGGCAGATGTCCTTTTAGTAACTACCAATCATTTAAGCTGTTAAAGACCTAAATAAAGTACATGGAAAGAAAGGGGAGGGAGGATAAATTTCATATTCTTTTATTAAATTTTGAAATTTGCATACTCTATCTTAACAGATCCTGAGAGAAATGTGTGATACTGTGTGGTTTATAGCAACCATTTCTTAGATCCCTTCCTCCTGGCCTGGTGTGGCGGTGCACACCTTTAATTTTAGAACTCAGGAGGCAGACTCAGAGGGATCTCTGTGAGTTCAAGGCCAGCCTGGTCTACACAGTGAGTTCCAGTCTAGCCTGAGCTATAGTGAGACCCTGTCTGGAAACAAAACAATACAAAACTTAGTAAAATTAAAGAGAATGCTGAGATTCCTTCCTCCCCCGCTTCTGAGCACCTCTTGGTACCGCAAAGGTCAGTTTCAGTTCTCTTGTCTCTTTTCCCCACCCAGGAACTTCTGAAGTCTTTCCAGAAACAGTTCTCCTTGTCTCCTCACAAGTGACATGTATTTCTTTTGTTCTTTGCTTCTCCCTGCTGTGAGTTGGCATTTGGTCAGGATTATTTTGTAAAATACCACGGTTCACTTTATGACCAGATTGTCGGTAACCTGAAATGCTGTTCTTTCCAGAAAGGCTGGCTGTTCCTGAAGTCAAGGGAAACAAAATGGAGTGAATCAAAACATGTTATCCCTTAACAATTAAGTTCTATCACAGGGGCAGGCTAGACCCTATTCATATTCATTCTGAGTCTGGGTTGTTTCTTTTTAAACAAAACAGAAAAAAGAAGGTACAACATACATGTCTAAGGGCTAGCTGTGTGGTGTTGGTCCAGTCACACACATCTGTGAGACTGGGCAGGCAGTTTGTAGAGAAGTTTTTCAAGTAAAACAAGTGTCTGAGATGTGGGGCCGGCACCGGTTTGAGGGTAAGAAGATCTGTGTTTCCAAGCTGGTTTCTGTCCTGGTGACTCAGCAGACTTAAGAAAGCATCCTCCTGATTGAAAAGTCAATTTAACAGGAAAATAAGTCTTTCCTTTCTGACAACAGAAACAAAATGTGAGGCATGCTAGAATTCGGATAGAGGTGGACCACTATGGGGTAATAATAGAACCCTTGCAAGGTAAGTCTTAGTGGGAGGAAGTCAGATTACTGGTGTCCAGAGGCAAGGCCCTTGAAGGGATATTGAGACCTTCGCCCCTCCTCTTCCTCTCTTTGTTTCCTGACCACCATGGCTTGAAGAGTTTTGCTTCATCACACAATCCCAATGTGATATATGGTTTCACCACAAGCCCCAAATCAGCAGTGCCGAGGGACAAGGGACCAAAACTTCTGAAACTGTGAGCCAAGACAAACCGCTCCTCTTGAGTCGTGTTGTATTAGGTGTTTCATACAGTAATGGGAAACCGACCAGTACGTATCACCCACACAGAGGATGCTGCATCTGCCTCTTGAGCCTCACTACACTAATCTTAGAGCCAACCAGACAAGTAAAATTCTAGTGATACAACTGAGCTCACACAGGATCTGCTTGGTTGTTGATCCACTCTTTCCAGTGCTGTCCTCTGCCTTGCAGTTCTGTCTTCTAGATTTTATTGGCAATCCTTCCAATATAAGTGTCTTAAGCTTCCAAATTCATAGAAAAACAACACTGCAATAATTTGCATCAGGACACTGAGGATGGATGGCAGTGTTGGATCCTGTCTAGTATAGGACAGTGACCCAGTCAGGATGATTTTTCTTTCTCTACTATTCAAGGGCTTTGTCTTCTCTGTGTTTGCTCCTACCATACTTGCATAATAGTCTCTCATCATGCTCGGCCTGCTCAAAAACCCATCAGCTACCCACTCCATAAGTACCTATTGACTCCTAGGCTTCAGGCTCTTTCTCAACTGTCAATCAACACCACGTGATGTTTCAACTCTGCAAGAAAGGATGAAGGCATGTGCTGTGTCCATAGCCTCCTTGCAAGTCCGAGAGCCTTGTTTTATCAGACTCGCTAGCCTTCCCCTGACCTGTAGAAGAAGTTCCCATTGTAAGACACCATTGCAACAGGTTATAGATTAAAAACAAAACAAAAGGTAAAAGTTAGAAATAGTCCTTTTGCTTTTATATAGGTCCACAGCCAGTAGACACTAGCAAGCACCATGGTCTTTGTAGTCTGTAGGCTTTCTCTTCTATTCCTTTGTCTTGGCAAAGCCAATGCTGCTTTGCCTTTTCAGAGGCAGTAAGCTGAGAGTTTTCCAACCACTTTGCTTCAATGTGGATGCAATACCTTGATTTGAATTCTCCTAGGACTCCCGGTGCTTTCATTTGTTTCATTCATAAGCTTTTGGATAGGTCTGAGAGAGTTACCAAAGGAAAATGCAGAAGACTTAGGTAAACTCAAACTTCAGATAAACTCTTTTTAGAAATTGTGTGTGTGTACATGTGTGTGTGTATGTCTGTGTGTGTCTGTTTGTATAAGTGTGTGTGTCTGTGTGTGTGAATGTGTGTGTCTGTGTGTGAGTGGTGTGTGAATGTGTGTGTCTGTGTGTGTATAAGTGTGTGTGTCTGTGTGTGTACATGTGTGTGTACATGTATGAGTGTGTATGTCTGTGTGTATGTGTGAGTGTGTGTCTGTGAGTGTGTGTGTCCAAGTGTGTGTGTGAGTGTGTGTGTGTATGTGAGTGTATGTGTGTGAGTGTATGTGTGTGTGAGTGTATGTGTGTGTGAGTGTATGTGTGTGAGTGTGTGTGTGAGTGAGTGCGTGTGTGAGTGTGTGTCTGTGTGTGTGTGTGAGTGTGTGTGAGTGTGTGTACATGTGTGTGTACATGTGTGAGTGTGTGTGAGTGTGTGTCTGTGAGTGTGTGTCTGTAAGTGTGTGTGTGAGTGTGTGTGTGTGAGTGTGTGTCTGTGAGTGTGTGTGTGAGTGTGTGTCTGTGAGTGTGTGTATGTGTGTGTGAGTGTGTGTGAGTGTGTGAGTGTGTGTGAGTGTGTGTGTGAGTGTGTGTGAGTGTGTGTGTGAGTGTGTGTCTGTGAGTGTGTGTGTGTGTGTGTGTGTGTAGACCAGAAAAGGGTGTCAGATCCCTGAGAGTTGAAGCTATAAGAGGTTGTGAGCTGTCTGCCTTGGTGCTGGGAGTCAAGCTCTAGTCCTCTGAAAGAATTGCAAGCACTTTGAACCAACCACGAAGCCATCTCTCCGGCCCTAAGATAAACTCTTAATCATTTTAAATGTCTGTCTAAGTTATTTTCTGTAGCCACTATAAAAGACCAGGACCAAAGGCAATGTATGGAAGGAAAAGGTGATGTTGACTTATGGTTCCAGAGGGAGAATCCACAACACTTGATGGGCAGGATGATGGGAGCAGGAGGCCAGAGCTGGAAGTTGAGAGGTCAGTTCAATGTCAGATGCAAAGCAGAGTCAACAAACTGAAAGTGGGGTGAGGGTATGAACTCTCAAAGGGAAAGCCTCCACCTCTTAAAGGTCTCCCAGCATCCCAAGTAGTGCCAACTGGGGACCAAGAGTTCATGTATGGAAGCCTATGGGGAACATTTTTCTTTCAAAACACAAGGCTGTCCCATGCTATATTTGGAACATAATTATGCAACAATGCCTTGTTTGTTTGAAATTCAAATGTAATTGGACATCTCATGTTTTATCAAGGAACCCTACCGGCATGTCATCCAAAACTTTGTACAAGATTAATCACCAGAGATGGCGTCAGTGTGGCAGAGCCACGAAAATCCCTGATTACAGAAGAGAGGAAGGGAAGAGAGCATTTGCAAACCCTGGCGGCTTGCATACACAAACTGTTTACCTGGTAATGGGAGCTGCGCCTCTTTCCATAGACTAATTGCATCTCAAGTGTTAGGACAAAGTAGGGAGGTGAGGAGAGGGAGATTATAGAAAAACAATACATCCACCAACTGTTCCTCCTCAAGTAAGTGAATTCCCTCACAAGAGTCTCCAGCAATCCTGCCTCGTATGTATGTCCCACATCATGCATGACTGAAGATAGGAAGCAAGGATTAATATGATCCCTAGAAAGTCCCCACTGCACAGTAAGCCATTCTTGTCCCTAGAGTCACAACTGTGGGTACATTGGAACAGAAACATAAACAGACATACCCCAAATTTGGGGATACTTCTGAAGACTGTGGACAATTCCCATAGTATCCAAGAGGGTAAGACGCATAGTTTCTACAGAAAATTAGGCCTCTTTCCTCTTTGTAATATGATTTCTTGGCTGGAGAGGAACTATTAAGCACCCTGAGATGCTCTATAGAATTGGAAGGTGATATTGTATTGTATTAATGTCACTTAATGGTAGCTGTCAATGATAGTGATGGAATAAATATGGAAAAGGAAATTACTGTAATTGATTGACAGTCCAGAATCTTCCACATTCGACCTAATGAGAGAAACCAGTGAGCAGCAGCTTCCAGTGTAAGTTATTAATGCAAATTGCATGCACCATGCTGGCATGCTGAATTATGCAATGCCGTGTGAATGTCTAATCCATTTCACCAGGCTTGTCTTTATCCAGAAAAAAAAATATTTCACTGACATGCTGATTAGTATATTAGGAGAGTTTAAGAAGTTTGGTGGTAAAGTAGGTGCCATCACGGGGTTATTAATTTAGTTCTGAACAAGACAAACAGGCCTGCACAGCCATCAAAATCACTACATAAGTCTACAAGATAACTTTGTCAAGACCGATGGGAATTTACAGAAAAGTCTTGTGATGTGTGCAAGGAATTAGCAAACAGATAAGGAGCACATCGTTTTTTTTTTCTAGAAAACTGCTGTCAAGGGCTCGGTACCTGGGTGGAACCAGACGTCTGCCAAGACATGGACAGTGCAGATGTTCAGAAACTTGTGGAAACTCCTAATAGACCCGAATGTAGAAAGTGAGAGGAATATGAAGTCCATATAAGGTTCAGGTCCTCTTTTGGAGACCCCAAGAAGATTTAAGTGCTATCCAGGAACAGAGCTTCTATGGGGAAAGGTCTGTGAAGCTTACAACTAAGTTGTCAATTGCCCTATGCTATCTGAAGAACTCACGGCTCGGAGAATTCTAGACCCTTAAGCTCTTAACTCTACACATATTAATCTTTGACAGTTGGATCAAGGCTAGACATCATGGTCCATGCCTTTAATCTCAGAACTCAGGAGACCAAAACAAGAGCAACTTGGTACATATCAAGTTTCTGGCCAGCCAGGGTCACACAGAGTCACCCTGTTTCAAAACAAAACAAAACTTGGATCGCTACAGGAAGTGCCTGAAACTTTTTGCTCTATGTTCTACCAATTCCTGAGTTTTTGCTGTTCATGGTAACACACGTGTTTCCAAGTTGGGGAGCACAGGGCTGAGAGGTTGTACACTGCAGTTTTCCATCAATGATCACCAAAGTTTTTGACTGGAAAAAATAGATGAGTTTTGTGGAATTCTGAAAAAAAAAAAAAAAAAAGACCATCTCTTAGGTACCAACCACTGGGCTAGGTTTTGGATATATGCGGCCCCTGCCCTCTTAGAGCTCACATTTGTATAGTGGGCAAAGCCCTGGGAGGTAGCCATAAGAGAATGTTAGAGGCCAGGGTAGGGTTGATACAATCCAGAAGCTAGGAGCTCTGACTCTAAGGACATGGGCTGAGACTCCAGAGGGACTGAGTTTTCTTGTAAGTGATAAATTGGAAAAATGTGTATCTTTAGCCAGACCATGGTGGTACACGCCTTTAATCACAGTACTCAGGAGACAGAGGCAGGCAGATCTCTAAAAGTTCAAGCCCAGCCCGGTCTATAGAGCAAGTTCCAGGACAGCCAAGGATACACAGAGAAAACCTGTCTTGGGGGACAAGGGGGTTGTATCTTTATGGAGTTTAACTATGTCATACTAATATACATATCTATGGTATCATAGGCTTGTTTCCATACCACACACACACACACACACACACACACACACACACACACACACACACACCTGCCCTACACCAGATCTACTCTTTTAGAGATTTTCAGGAACGCAATAAACTTTTAGCTGCAGTAAACACTTGAAATAACAGCTCTTGTGCTTACACTTCCTCTCTATTGAAATTTTGCCCCTTTGACCAATAACTCCATTGTCCTTCATTCCCCATGGCCTCCTCTGTCCAGCCTCTGGTCACCACCATTCTGTCATTTGTAAGTTCTGCTTTTCTGGTTCTACATATGAGAGAGACCATGTAGAATTTGTCTTTCCATATCTGCTCAGTGCATTCATATTATTGTAAATGACAAGGTTTCCCTCTTCATGGCTGAATGAAGTACCATTGTGTCATAACATGCTTTCTTGGTGTGTTCAAAAGTGACTAGGCACTTCTGTTGAATCCACGCCTTGGCTATTATTAAGAATATAACAATAAACAATGGGGTTGGGGGTGCAGATCTGTCTCCTATATATTAATTCTGTTTCCTCCAGGTGTATGCCCAGAAGTGGAGTTTCTGGACCATATAGTAGCCCTCCTTTTAATTTTTAAAATGAATCTCCATAATGTTTCCCATCATGGTTATACTTAATGTCACCTTTTCTTGACTCTTAATACGAATGTGTATGTAAAAAGCTATACTCATGATTTCATATATCCCAATGGAACTTTTCGCTTTTAGACAAACCAATTTCTTCCAAATGAGGCAACTTACAAAAACCATGAAGCAATGAATAAGGAATTAGCCCTCAAATATACTAGATTGTGAGCTTAGTACGTAAACGACCAGAGTTAGGGAAAGCAACAAGAACGGTGAAGAACTTCAGGAAGAAACAGGCCTGGGAGAACTGACCTTGCAACATGAAGAATAAGAGAGTCATTCAGCATGTTCCCATGCATGGTTTGTTGTTTGTTTGGTTTGGTTTTTTTTCCTCCCCTCCTTTCACTAGCACCGGTGCCCCAGGGAACAGCATACTCTCATCAAGTTTTCTATGGAATAATTGAAGCCCTTACAAGGTTAAGTAAAACACTACAGGTCACCCAGCAAATTAGCAGCCGAGTAGAATTACAACACAGGCCATCTTTCGCCCAACTCAGGGCAGAGTCCCTGGGCCCCAAAGCTCTGAGTGTGCAGCAAGATGGAAAAGGAAACTTTATCTAAAGAAAACTGAGCAAAATCGAGAGCTTCTGCAGGAAAAAATAAGGGTACCGCTGGCTGCAAAAGTACAACCTCACTTCGGGTACCATAGGACCCAGTTTGAAGGTGCTTGGAAAGGCTTGCTCAATATAGTTTGTCTTCTCCAAAAAGAATGATGTCTCTTTTTGTTGTTTAAATATGAAATGTCTCCCATGGGCTCACGCTTTTGAGCTCTTGGTATCCAACTGTTCGGTGAGATTATGGGACCTGTTAGACATGGTGCCTGGGGCAGTTTTGAGGTTACAGGTTGGCCCCACTTCCTGTCTGTCTCTCCACTTCCTGACTGACAACCACTTATGTGCTCTTGCTGCCCCAACCCTGAGCCATTCTAGGGATTATGCCTTCTCTACCATAACAAACTGTGCCCGTGAGCCAAAGCACTCTTCCCCACCTGTGTTGTTGCTGTCGCTACTCTATCACAGCAATAAAAACAACTACAGGTCCCTGAATGGCAAACGGGCACACCAGGCAAGTTCCTGGCCAATCAATATCCAGCTCTCACCAGAACAAGAAGAGGTATTCCATGGCGAGAGTATTTCTTTCCTAATTTTACACTCAGCTATATTAATGGGGCCCTCCCTACCACACTCCAACTTTCTTAGTACCTCAATGAATGGGCAACTCGTCCATCATTCATGGGTTGCTCTAGATCATAGGGAAGCCAGTCTCTTTCCCGTGTCCACTCTGTTGGAGATCTTGAGGTCCAAAAGCAAGATACAAGCTCCACACAGCATGTAATAGAAAAAGGTGCCCCACCAAAAATCTCTGTAGGACTGAGCTCCCTTGACACATGACAGCCTGCCTCAAAGAAACCACTACCCTGCCAGTACATTCTCACCTCAACCAACACTTCAGCTGACTTAGTTCCTGTCTCTTTCAGCCTCTTCCTTCTCTCCATCCCTAGTCCTTAGGTTCTCCCAGAACTTCCAACTCATGCATGACCCAGTATTTGTGTAGGAATCCAGAGAGGATAGCAGTCTCTACTTTGGATCCTGTGAGGCTACTCTTGCTTCTTACCCGCACTGAGCTTATGCTTCAACAGGAGGGGAGAATAAACAAGAAGACAGCATCTTCATGGGAATGCTGCTATCAAAGGAAGTGACCAACTATATACTTTGCAGTCAGGGAGAGTTTCTCTGAGTAGATTACACTCTAAGTAGAGCACTTTAAACTCTGAGACAAGCAAGGGGACAAACAAATGTTCTAGGTAGAAGAGACAGATCACACACAAGTATGAAGGAAAATTTCGACTTGAAGGAGAGTTATATAATACAGTGCTCCCTATGTAAACATCAACAGCAGTGTTAGATAGTGCAGTGCTCCCTATGGGAATGACAACAACAATGTTGTATAAGGTTGATCTTGTGTTTGGAAGCTTCTCGTAACCCAGTCTCTCCTCCACTAAATGACAATAAGTGCCTATTCTAACTGCCAGGTACATATGAATTCACATCCATAAGTGAGCTTCTCCTAGTATAGTTTGGGGCAATTCTAGTGCTACCCTAGTGGGAAAACACTAAATCACTGGGAAGCTTAAACAACAATGAGAAATCTGCTAACAGTCCTAGAGACTAGGAGCTCTAGATCAAGGAATCACTCCCTAGGGCTGGCTCCTGTTGTAGTTTGAAACTAGAATGTCCCTCAAAGCTCCTGTGTAAAAGCCTTAGTCCTCAGCATTCAGGGTTCCTGGAATGTAAGGGAAATGTCTGGAGGTGGAGCCTAGGTGGAAGAAGTAGGTCTTTAATGATGTGTCTTTCAAGGCTGCAGCTAGTCAGGCCTTTCTCTTTCTCTCCTTCCTAGCAGCTATATGTGAGCAGCTTTTCTCTACCAGACACTAAAACCATAATACTGGGTGGACAAAACCCATAAGCCACTGGGCCAAGAAACCATCAACCAAGACCTCTGAAACTGTTGAGCCCAGACGACTCCTTCTCTTTAAATTGATCTTTCTCTAGGATGTTGTCACAGCAACAGAAGGCTGCTTATCATAGTTCCTTATGATGCTTGAAGTGGGGATTTGCTTCATGCTGTCTCTTAGCTTCTCAAGGCCTGTGGGTCCTCTACATGCCTTCATAGCACCTTCCTTAATAGAAATCTGCCTCTAGTCTGATGTTCCCTTTCTATGAGGATGGCTGCCATGGTGGTTTAGGATGTATTCAACTAATTGCGTCTCCAAAGACTATTTCCAAATAAGGTCACGTGGACAGGTATTTAGGACTTTGACTTCCCTTTTGATAAATTCGTTTGTTTGTTTATTTGTTTCAGAAAGAGAAGCAATCCATTCAAGTCATAGTACAGAGTAAGGCATTTGGGGTTTATTTTAGCAGTGTTGGGGATTGAACCCAAGCTTTATACCTGCTGGGCAAGCACCCTGCCACCAAGCCACTGCCACAGCCTTGGCAGAGTATAACCAGGTAAGTGATAGACAGGACTTCTGCTGTCCAAAGATCACTCTGCTCTTGATGCAAAGACTCGGTTCAGACGAGGGAAGAACCAAGAGCATCAGTTCAGGACTCAGAGGGGACAAAAGCTTGATGTATAAGCCCAAAGACCCAAGTTCAAGCCCTGCAGCCCACAGTAGAAGGACACTCCTCGGAGTTGCCCTCCGACCTCCATGCATGACATGTGACATATGGACATCGTACATAACAACACACACATGCGTAAAAACACACATATACACAAACACACACAGGCACACACACATGCACACACAGACACAGAAACGCTAATAAATAACAATAATGAGGAGAAATAAAAAATATGTATCTTTAAGAACATCAAGTCATATAAAAGTACAGGCAGAAGGTGATGGTAGCTTGCAAGGTACTGCCATGATAACTGTGGTCTGGTATAGAGCTGATTGGAGCTTCTGGAAGAACTGAACACGGAAACCGGCTACCCACAATGCGGAGAACTGATCAGTGACAATCAGTCTGTGCCCACTGGCACTCTGGGCCTTGAAGACCATTAGCATTCAAACAGAAACCAGGAAATAACTGGATGGCATTGCAGGTGCAGAGCCAGATGCTTCAACATCTGTGTGGGAACAGGTTACTAAGTCTCCGCCCATAAGGAAGCTATCTGCCACAACTCAGGCCAAGAGGACAATGGTGCCTCCCTCTCTTCCTCTCTCCAGTCGCCAGTGGCCCACGCTAGTGTCCACTCTCGGGTTTCAGTTCAAGAGCCATGCTGAGGCACAGCCCTTCTGATGAATTAATATTTCCATATCAGTGAACAAGAACAAGTTAACACGCCAATCGCGTGGGCTACCTTCCAGGGTTTGTCTGCTGGCAGATTAAAAAGTATGTCAACATGGCTTTATATTAACAAAAATCCAAGGCAGAAGCCTTTTTATTTGCTTTGTTTCGCTTTGCCTCTCCAGTTTATTGATAATGTTGGTGAACCCATGCCTGCATTTATGCAAAGTCTGACGGGCCAGGTAATGCCCGCTAGCCCTGCTGAGACCCTGGGGTATGAAAGGGTCAGGGAGCTGCAGCAGCAGCAGCTGTCAGTTAGTCGCTCCCTCCTGCTGAATAAATCAGCCAGGGTGTGGGAAGTTTCCTTCTTATAATATGGCTGTCACAAGATGGACTTTAAATATCTGAGTTTTATTTACAATGTGCTTCAACAGGAGGACTGCCTAGCAACTTTTCAGGAAAGGTTGACTTAAAAAAAAAATAAGAAGAAAAGAAAGTCTCTCACACGATGAAATTTTTATTCACATGTAAAAAAGAATTATGTATTTTCATTTGCGGGGAAAATTGGAGGAACTGGCGATTGTCACATTAAGTAAAATGAGCCAGACTCAGAGGGATGGCTCCCGTGTTCTCTCTCATATGCAGACTTTCGAGGTAAATATACATGCGTAAATCATGCGAAGAGATGATGAAGGGGGGAAAGGAAGAAACCTAAAGGGAGAGGGAGGAGTAGAACTGGGAGGGAAGAAAGAGCAAGCATTGCCTGTTCTCCCTCATACGTATTTTAGGGTGTGTGTGTGACCAAAAAAGACCAAAAAACAAAACAAAACAAAACAAAAACCCCAGACACAGAAGGACAACTATTTGAGATGAAAAAAGGGAACAGGAAAAGGTGGATGAGGAGGGACAGAAGAAGGAGAAGCAGATGAGAGCAAGGTACAATTTTATACATACATACATACACACATACATATACATAATACATATATACACACATATACATACACACATACATACATGTATATGTGCATACACACATGCATATACATATATACATACATACATGTATACATGCATACATACACACATAAATATGCATACATGTATATGTGCATACACACATGCATATATATATACACACATGTATACATGCATACCTACATATACATATACATACATGTATACATACATGCATACATGTATATATATGACCAAGAGCAATAGCAATGACCCATAATGTTTATAGGAGACTCTTGAATAACACTGACCAGCTCGAAAGAGAGCTTTTCATGACTGGTGCAGGGGTTTCTGTTAGGTGGCCTTTGGTTCTTTAAGGGAACATTGTCCGCCCAGATGAGAACTCTTTATTTAAAGCATGTATGCATATTTATACACAGACTTACAAGTATCGCAGGCTTTTGTTGTCGCCGTTGCTCTGTGGGGGTTTTTGCTTCGTTTGGTTTTGTTTTGGAAGATAGTTAATAGTATGATTCCTTAGGACTTTTTTGGGCATCCTTACTGGTGCTTTTCCTTCATTCCCTCCTTCTGTGTTAATCTTCCTCCCCACTCCCTCACTAGAGCCCTCCCTTTTCCCAGTCCCCCAATCAGACCACTTGCATGCTATTACTCCTCTCTTCAAATTTTATTTTTTAAAGCCAGTAGCTTTAGACATTTCCTTACTCTCTGCCTCGGGTGTCTGTGCGGGGATAGTGATTCCGAGCTGACTTGGCTCCAAGGTCACAGCGCAGCGGAGGGTTACACTGGAGCTGTGTTTTCCAGGGACAGCTCGAAGATCAGTTTCACCACACCGCCTGCTATTTTTTCTACAGTCTGTGTGCTAAGAACAGCTTTCACATTTTTAAGTGGTTGGGGGAAAAAAACAATCAAAAGACTCATATTTCATAACATACGAATCACACCGTGTCACACACGAAAATTAAAACGACGTGAAATACAAGTTTGGGTGCCTATAAATAAAGTCGCCTTGGAACGTGGCCAGGCACACTCATTTGCATGTTATCTGTGGCTGCTCTCAGGAAACAACAGAGAAGTTGAGTCCTCTTGTCAATGACTATGTAGCCCACAAAAGTCTGAACTCTTGACTGACTGGTCTGTCAGAGGAAATGCTTGACCATTCCTGCTACTGAGCTTAAGGGAAAGGTATGTTGGACCTTGTGCTATGGCCTCCCTGAATTTTCTATTTCTTTCCTGGCTCCTTGCAGATGAGTCTCATTTGTTTGAAAATCTATTCTGAGCTTCCTTCCAGGCAGCATGCTAGGTCCCAGGGATACAACCCGAAAAGCAACAGGTAGGTTCTGTACAGGAGCCCGGAACCCCACAGAAGAGCGGGCACGAGTCACAGAGGAGAGCAAATAAAGTGTGAGAAAGACAACTGTGGTGAGGGCCTCAAAGATGAGCTTCAGGGAGCTGGAAAAGGACAAAAGAGGTAACAGATTTCCTGTTGATATGCCAAAGTATAGATTAATAGTTAAAGGGAGTCTTGGAAAACTCTGAAGTTATCCAAGGAAAAGGGAGGAGGAAGAATTTAAATGTCTTCACCAGAACCCCTCTTCGTTATCTCCTTCCCTCTAGTGTACAGGGATGGGGTGAAGCAAGGAGTAAGGTAAACGAGGTTGTGAGGGATGAGGGAGGGGAGGATGAGGATGAGGGAGAGTGAGGAGGACCATGCCTCCTGAAGACTTTGAGATTTCATCTTTACGCTAAGCACAGAGGCGAGAAGTTGCATGAGTGCCTGGCTAACGAAACGCTGAAAGACTGCAGGAGAATAGACAAGTAACTCAGTGCATCCGTGCAATGACCAGCAGTAGAAATTAAGATGAATGTATGCCGTTATGTAGATGAATCTGGACCATAGATCACAAAGGGAGAAAAGAAAAGTCCAGAAGACAGCACACAGCATGATGAACTTTGACTTTTTTGCTATTTACTTACTTATTTCTTTCTTTCTTTATTTACTTAGCTTGAGTTGGGTATGGTCAGCATACTCATGCCAAGGCATAGATATGGAGGTCAGAGGAGAGCTGGCAAGAGTCAGGTCTTCCTTCTACCATGTGGGTTCCAAGAGTCTAACTGAGGTCATCGGGCTTAGCAAAAAGCAACTTTTTTACCTCAGGAGCTACCTTGAGGGCTCGTGACCTTTTCACAAAGTTAAGTGTAACCAAAGTATAACAAGATACCTTGGAAACATATTTATGCACGTCTATATTCATACGTATATAGTTGCACGTGTTTCTTATGAAGAGCCCAGTTTCGAGAAAAGGGATAAGGCTCAGCAGAGGCAGTGGTCCACACAAGAATGGGTGTGTTAATGACGCTGTCATCAACGCTCTGCTTCTTGTGAGCAATGAATGCACAGGTCGTTGTTGAATTATAGAAAGCTAAAATGATAGCTGGGCAGTGGTGGTCCACACTTTTAATCCCAGCGCTTGAGAGGCAGAAGCAGGTGGTTCTTTGAGTTTGAGGCTAGCCTGGTCTTCAGAGAAAGTTCCAGGACAGCCAGGGCTACCTAAAGAAATGCTAGCATGAAGGGAGAGAGAGAGAGAGAGAGAGAGAGAGAGAGAGAGAGAGAGAGAGAGAGAGGGAGGGAGGGAGGGAAGAAGAAAGGATGGAGAGAAAAGGGGGGAATGCCTATAAGAAGTTATAAAACCAATATAGAATGAAGGGTAACATGATTCGGGGTTTCTTTTTTCTGTATTTAAACTTTATTATGAAATTATAAAGCAGAGCCCTGTAACATCAGCAGCAGCAGCAACAACAACAGCAACAACAAGCCACACTTGGGCTTGCTTTTTAACACCCAGGTGAAGTGAGCTGCTTGGATCCACAGTCACATCTAAGAGATTTCAGCAAGTGTGTGCACTAGAGATTGACCATCAATCCCGTCACGGCTGATTTGTTCAGAACTGGATATTCCAGCCCACAAACCAGTCAGCTGTCCGAGTCTTGAAAAACAAGACTCAGCTGAAAGGCAGGATTGCAATGTGTACTGCAGAAGCCTCCCTCCGGCTCGCACGGGGAACAGGGCAAGTGTGGAGACCCATCAAGAGCCTACCACAGGGCTAGGAGTGTGGCTCAATGGCAGAGCGTTTGTCAAGCTTACTAAAGGGTTCAATCCTCAGTGCTGCAAGAACAGGGTGAGGGTGGGGGGCTGGGGGTGGGGGGGCTGCTATGAATGTACAGTCAGAGCTGATGGCTGTAAATATACGATCTGAACAGGCAGATGGTGGCAGAGATAAAGACTATTGTCCTTCTCTTCAATCTGATTTGCTGTCTACGGTTACATTTGAGGCATCAGTATTAAAGAAATGCTAACATACCTTGGCCTTGCGTCACAGATCTGTATCCCTAGCCACTGGATGGACTGAGGCAGGAGAATTAAAAAATTCTTGCAAGGCACCTGAGTGACTTAGTGAGGTTGCTTCTCAAATTAACAGTTAGGTAAGAAAATGGCTGGGGACACAGCTTAGGGATAGGGCCTTTGCCTGCACACATGAGGAGGTGGGGTCAATCCATAGTAGCGGGGATGGGGGAAGGAGGAAGAGGAAGAAGGGGAGGAAGGGGAGGAAGGGGAAGAAGGGAAGGAAGGGGAAGAAGGGGAGGGAGGGGAGGAGGGTATCAGCAGCAGCAATTCAACAATTCCATAAATACGTGGCAGAAAAGAAAGTGAATCAGAACAGGGCTTTTGACCAAGAAATTCTAAAACCTTGGAAAGGTTATCAGACAAATTTACAGACCACGTCTGAACAGTGATTTGAATAAATCTGACTAGATAACCTTAGAAGCATTTTCAGCTAAGGATAGTTCAAAATATGACTCCTGTAAAAACAGCCAAGTTATGGTGGCCGAGCAGGAAGGTGAAACCTGGTATTTTACACACAGGCGGGTTTTGTCCTCTCTCAGGTTGAACCAGAGTTTGTTTGACTTCTGCTGCTCTTACTCCTGGTCACTTATTAACACATCTAACAAGCAGAAGAGGACTCGAACTAAAAACTAAGGTAGGGGAACTCAGCCAGCCCCATTTCTACTGACAGCCATACCTGTCTCAACCAACTGGCCTTCTCCCTGCCATAGAGACAGGGGCATGGCATTGCTTACAAACCAGGCTTCCCAGTTACATGCCTCGCAAGTGAGTATTCTGACTCTGAGGATAGAAGATTAAAAATATTATTATTATTATCATTATTATTATTATATTATGAAAACCCTGTCCCTTAAATAATGTGAATAATAAGGACGGTGATCTGTTAAAATTTCTGAATGATAATGGCTGTGGAAGCCCTAAAGAGGAACAGATTTTTTAATTCTGAGGAATCCAGAGGGTAGTTTGCTCAGGCAGTTCGTTCACACACGCATACTCCAGCCGGGTTGGGGGTGAGGCAGGGTGAGATTCCCACTCCGAAGCTTCCGGAGCACACACGCATTGCAATTGTGTTCCCGGGCGGAAATGGAAATTATGAGCTCGGGTAACCCTGAACAACATCGCGGCTAATTCATTTCCATTGGAAGTTGAACAGATTTGCTCCCAAGTAACAGGTAAACATATACGTATGAAGTCAAATCTTATGGTAGCACAGTTAGTGAGGGCCTGGGCATCACCTAATGAACTTCGTTCATGGGACAAAAAGGGAAACTGAGGCGCCTAGACCCCAAGCATCTGCCATATTTGATGGCAGAACCAGGAAACGCATGTCCCCTTCCTAACCACCTCTGCCTCTGAGCTTTAGCGAAATCATCCTGTTATCTTATTACAGACAGAAAAGCAATGAGGGAGACGTGATGGAGAGGGGGGAAAAAAAGAAATTGAAACAGAGAAGGGAGGAAGAGATATGCCGTGACGGACAGACATTGCGGGAGAGCCGGTCCGCCTCGGCCTGTCTTTATCTTTCTCTGGATCTGCCTCATCTCATTCCTTTCTGAATCCCTTCTCTTTCCCATCTCCCACAGGCCGGCTCCTGAAAACACAGCGCTATTTCATTCTTTCCAAACGCCTTCGAAGGGGGCCTGCAAATGAGCGGAACGCTAGTGGGGCTGCGCTCCAAACCCGGGGGAGGGATTTCCTGCTACCTTAGCCCATCCCCCACCACTGCGAAGGAGGAAGGAAGCGGCAGCTCACCAAGACTCATGAACACTCCCTGACACCTTCGTAGAAGCAGAATTTTGGGCCTGGCCACCCCACCCCACCCCCGAACCTAAAGGACCTACATTTTAACAGGATGCGTACCTGTGTTGGCTGTACACTGCACAGCTCTTGCCAGGGTTTGAAACAGTCCCTTACGCGTGTGCCGCCTGTGTTCACACACTGTCTTCCTGGCCCCGGAGAGGGAGACAGGGCAGAGATCGTAAAGATGAAGATTTACACAAGTCTTTTAAATGCTAAAAAATCCATCACAGGATATACCTCGAAACGGATACATTCATTTTCAATAGTTCCTTCCCTGAGAGTCACATCCGGTCTGTCCTCTTCCGTCCAGATGTCAACTGTGACAAATTCATAAGAACCCCTCTAACAAGGTTGGTTCTACAAATTCTAAAGGGTTGTAGGGATCTTGTTTTCCCTAGCTACTCCTCAATCAGAGGAAGCAAACGTGGGGAAATTTTAAGTATTTTCGACTTGCCCAGTCCTGGGGCAAAGCAAATCCACCTATGCCTTGTTGAGATGGAGGATTCGGTTGGTATGGATCAGACAGAGAGAGGACTCATCCTGCTACAGAGACGATCCTGCAGCGGAGACTCCTAATGAGCAGTCTGGTGGCAAAAAAAAAAAAAAAAAAAAAAATCACAATGCAAAACAAATTAGCCGGGGAATTTTTCAGGTGTCAGTTTCAATGAGGGAGGAACAGACAAGGAATAAAAAATCATCGCATGTAAAAGATTTCCAACTCTGAAGCTGCTCGGGGACTGGTGACTTCTAGCCTTATTTTTCCCAAGTGCGTGTCATCCCGTGTGTCACACTGACACGGCGAGGATTTCTTATGAAATAATCCCTTTGCCAACATCAGGGAATCACCCTCCCCTTTGATCAGGACAGACGCGATCTTGAAAGTTGGCCTACTTACACAGCTCCAGTGAGGCTGCTCAAAATAAGATTTCTGTGAGGGAAGAGGGGAGAACAGCATGTACAGACGTAGAACGAGTAAGCCTTAGAGAGAGGAACACACACACACACACACGGGGGGAGAGAGAGAGAGAGAGAGAGAGAGAGAGAGAGAGAGAGAGAGAGAGAGAGAGAGAAAGAGAGAGAGAGAACATTCTAGATGTTGGAGATCTCGTGAATAGATGCTTCCAGCAGGTGATGCATATGCCCAGCCTGCTGGTGCCTCTGCAGGGGTGACCTGATCTGCAGAGGCTTCCAGTTACCTTCATATTTAAAACTGTGTAACTAATACTTCATGGCACAGGGACCAAAACAAAAGCCCAGACTTCTATCATGATGAATCTGAATTCTACAGTGTTCTCTCTCTCTCTCTCTCTCTCCCTCTCTCTGTGTGTGCGTGTATGTGTGTGTGTGTGTGTCTGTCTCTCTGTCTCTGCCTCTCTCTCTCTCTCTCTCTCTCTCTCTCTCTCTCTCTCTCTGTGTGTGTCTCACTCTGTCTCTCTATCTCTGTGTGTATGTATGTGTCTGTCTCTGTGTGTCTCTGTCTCTGTCTCTCTCTGTCTCTGTGTGTGTCTGTCTCTCTATCTCTGTGTGTGTATGTGTGTGTGTCTGTCTCCTCTCTCTGTCTCTCTGTCTCTGTGTGTGTCTGTCTCTCTGTCTCTCTCTTTCTCTGTCTCTCTGTGTGTGTCTGTCTCTCTCTGTCTCTGTGTGTATGTGTCTGTCTGTCTGTCTGTCTCTCTCTCTCTCTCTCTGTGTAGGTACACATGTCTGTGGAGGTCAGAGGTCAACATCAGGGAACTGCCTCAATTCTTTTCAGTCTTTCTGAAACAAGGTCTCTCACTAAACTCGAAACTCACCGGTTTAAGCAGATTGGCTGGCTACTGAACCCCAGGGGCTCTTCTGTTTCCACCTCCCCATCTCTGGGATTAGAGGCTCCTGATGCCAACCTTATGAGGTTGCTGGAGCAAGCACTTTACCAACGGAGCCACCTCCTCCAGCCAGACTTCCTTCTCTCCACACGAACCCCCTCCTCCACCATTCTGCCCAGCTGGGTACCCACCCCAGCAACAGAACCACTGGATCATCGTCCACTGCACTTCTCAGCACAAAGACCCCAGCCACCTAGACCAGAAGCCGTTTCCCCTCTCAACTCTGGTTGCCTACTATCCTGTGGAGAGAAGCTTAGGTTTTGAATGGAACACATGCAGGGATCCCAGGAAAGCTCTAAAGTTACCACTGCAACATTAAAATATCACACGCATGTATACATGCATGCGTGCATGCATGCATGCGCTTCCTGGGCCTTCAAAAGACTGCTCCCCCCTTTCTCCCCTTTTCTATTACACTCTGAATCCAACACTGTCTGAGGACAGTCCAATCTGCTTTACATTTGAGCTGGTTCTACCCTGCTGTAAAAACAAGCAAACGTGAATGCTTGTCTCTGTATCAGGTGCAGGCTGATGGGAACCAGGACCCAGTCTTAAAGACCTGGGTGTTTCGCCTCATCAGAAGTTTGGTGAGCACGAAAAACTAAAATAGTTTATGAACGTGGAGAAGGGCCTCTGGGGGAAAAAAAGCAGAGGTGACCGGGAACATTTGGCTCACCGCCATTTCCAAATGCGTTTTCAAAAGCGATGACTGCAAGGCGCCCCATCGTATGTACCACCTATGGCTACTCCACCAGCTTGCTAGGCCAATCAGCTGCACTGGGCTTTCTTGGAACCCCTCATTCTTGGGAAGGGGGGTGCAGTTCTCTACAGAATCCTCTTGACATAAGAAAGGATTTCTTTTTGAAAGTACATCTTTTCTTTTCCCATCTGTTTGAGCACGGATTGAGGTCAGCCCAGGTCTTCTGGCATTCGGGAGGATATTTCGGCCCTTTCCTGCGGAGACTGTAGATAGACTGGAAAGGGCTTCCTTTTACCTCTTAGTTCGCCACAGAGAAAGAAGCGTGGGGTGAGGAGAGTACCCCTGATGGCCCGTGTCTGAGAACCTGCCACAAATAAATGGGGTGAATGACTTTGGAAGGCCCTAAAAGAAAGAAGAAACACCCCCCAAAGGGGAGGTCGTTAATTGAATTTGGTTTCAAAATTTGCAAATTCCTGTGTCTGCTTAAGGCAAATGAGGCGTTAGCCTCCCAAGGCCCATTGTGCCTGCTGAACAGGACCTCCCGATGTGGGCGGGGTGGGGATACTATGAAGGCCTTTCTTGTGGCTGCTTTGTCTTTCAGTTTTCTAAAGTTGGCCTCTCACTCCCGGGATCTGATGTGGACTGACAATGGACACCCAGGAGCAAACAACAGCAAGATTTCATATTAATCCAGCCAGAGTGGAAGAGTGATAAGGCCGATGGATGGTGTGTTGGCTGCCAGAGAGCACAAGCCTCCGGATCTCGGTCCCCTCCCTATTGGGCTCGCCAGCCCTCAGTGTAAGGGATTCCCCTCTCCCCCCCTCTACTCCTGCGAAACTCAAACCCCACAGAAGCGATACTCGCCACTAAAGCCGTCTATTCGAGGTTCCAAAGATTGCGCTGAAAGGAAAAAACCTGAACATCGTTTATAATGAAATGGTCCCCAGCCGGGATGTAAGCATGTTTGAAACTTGTTATACTAAGACACCGGAAGGGGCGATACAGGATCACTCCACCCAAAAGCCCTAGGCGAAGGCTACTCCTATGAAATTCTTTGTATCAGCAGGACATTTTTTTTAAAAAGGGTATTTGTTCAAACGATCAGGCACATCAACTTCTAGATGGTGAAACAGGTTAAATGTCTTTATAAGGGCTGAGAGAGATGACTTGGGGCTTCAGAGTGCTTGGTTTCTTGCAAGGAATCTGGCATCCACATCAAGCAGCTGACAACTGCCTGGAGCGCCAGCTCTAAGGAATCTGATCTCCTCTTCTGGTCTCTGTGGCCGTACACATGGTACACACCCCACATTGGGGACCAGATGTTGTCTGTCCTGGACCACCCGAATCATGACCCTACCTGTCTTTGGGGGTTGGAGGTGAGGTGTCCTGGAATCAACGCCACAGCAAATGATGCTGTAAGCTCCTTTAATACCCTCCCCCTGTGCCCCATTGGTCCCAAGAAAGTATCTCGTCTAAACAGCAGTTCCCAATTGGCAGGTATTGTCTGGTCCACAATCCTTGATCTCAATTAGGTCCTCCTGCAGGAGACGCCTTTGCAGCTGTGCACCCCACCCTACCCCTGAGTTTATACAGAGGTGGCCATGCCATTCCTCCTACAACACACAAGTAAAAATTATAATAAAAGTAAAAATTACAAAGTGACCAAAAAAAACCCCTGTGATTCATAATCTGTATTGGAATGTGCCAAAATTGCATATAGCATCTCATTATTAAATGATAAACCACACCTGGTTTATCAAACCATCACAGATGCTAGCTGGAGTTGGGACCTCTAGAAAAGGTCCACCCATGATGGTATGAGTGCTTGCTGTGCTTTAAAGGTTGATGCCCACCCTACCCCAATTGCTAATTGGAAGCTTGTCCCTCGAGATGCTGTTATTAGAAGGGAGAGCATTGGATCAGAGAGATGGGACCCTCATGAATGGGATCCATGACTTCAGCAGAGAGGTGTGTTGGGGGGTTATCAGATGTCCCTGCTCTGCTGTAACCCCCTTCCTAATGTCTCCACCAAACCCATTTCTAAAGTGCACTGACTTATGACTTTATTCTGTTACAATAAAAATTCCATCAAACTGTTACCATGTTGGAACACTGAATTTAGGACACTCTAAACTTGTGTTGCCAGGCCATGGTCACCCTTGCTTAGCTTTAGAATAAACTGTCTCTTTCTTAACTTCTTTTGAGGTTATGGATGTGTTTTTGCTTCGACAATGCCATCTTTGACATAGAGTTAGCCCTGACCAGATAGTGAGTCAGCTATCACCTTGACTTACTGGCTTCTAACATTCTGAGCGATGAATTTCTGTCATTTTAAGATTGCCTGATCCAAAGCATTTTGTCCCAGCCACTGAATAGACCATTCAGCTGCTGGCAGAAGCTGGCTCCCTCCCTCCCAGCATACGTAGCCACAAAAGTCCACCAGAGTCTGTGGTGAGAAAGAAGCCATCTGAGAGGTGAAAATAGGAATCATCTCCAAAGCATGACCATTCAAGTACTACATTCTGAGACCACTACCCTCCAGAACTCCAAACGTGCAAGGCTGCTGTTTAAGCCACTCTGCCCAAGCTAAGACAGAGTGGGAATCACATCTAACTTCATTCCTCCCTCAAAGCTGCCAAGATTGACCCCTGCTGCCCCACTAAGTCCCCTTCCTTCCTCACAGTTAAAAATAACCCCTCCTTACCCAGACCTAACAAATCTTCATTTCCTCCTTCCTTCCTTCCTTCCCTCCTTCCTTCCTTCCTCCCTCTCTTTCTTCCTTCCTTTCCTTCCCTCCTTCCTTCCTTCCTCCCTTCCTTCCTTCCTTCCTTCCTCCCTTCCTTCCTTCCCTCCTTCCTTCCTTCCTTCCCTCCTTTCTTCCTTCCTTTCCTTCCCTTTATGCTGCACATGATGGAATTAAGCTTCTAATTGCCAGAGCTGGGGAGAAGACTCAGAAACATGGTCATGTGTATGCAGGACACAGGAAACACCCTCATTTTCAAAGTCCCACCATGGAAACACCGCCTGGACAGAGGTTTTAACCGTCATCTTTCAAAGGAGATGCTGCCGTTCCTGCTTCCATCTGGTCTCAGCCTCCTCTGACAAGCTCTTTCTGACATGTGTGTCGTGTCTGGTTCTTATAAACATCCTCTTGAAGGGGGTGAAAGGTCAGCCTAACTTTCATCAGCCAAAGCAAGAGGCCATTAGTGAAGCCTGTCTCCATCACTGATGCATTTTAGAAAGCTCCCAGCAACGGGGCCTTTTTGTTACCAATGTGAAATGTTTTTGAAACACGGAGACACAAAACAAAATACACAAAGTCTGGGAACATTCGGACTCACAAAATTGCTGGCCTTGACAGTGCAGTGATGTTTTGCTGAAAGTCATTGTGAAGAGGGTCAGCAGGGCAGATAACAGAGAGATAGGTCCCTGCCGAGGTGGAATTTCCACCCACAACTGCATCTCTAAATGTACCCTGTGGTTACGTGGCTGGCCTGGAAAATATAAATGTAACCACACTGGGTGATCAGCCTTGCTTTCCCAAGGTCAAAAGCATCATGAATAATGGTCTCACCATTCACTATCATGAGAGTATCATGAAGGATGTTATTATAATAGAAGCAATGCTGTTGCCTCCCCCAGACACTGTATCACAACTTAAGAGGGTGGAGGTGGAAGACTGGGGTGAAAAAGGACGAAGTGCAAAGAACTGTAGACAAGGAGCTGGTACTGATGAATGGAGATGGGCGCTCTCTAGCCCAGATGTGTAGCGGTAATAACCTGCGCTGTACTTGCCTGTGAGGGGTGGGGCACGTTCCTCCCCACCTACCCAGTGCTCTGGATTCCCCAAAGACACACACACACACACACACACACACACACACAGCCTTATATTTAATATGCCTTAACAGCGCAAGGGTTGGGCCACTCTCAAATTCCCACATGTTAACGCCTCCCCTCCGATACTCCTGAATTATTACTTACTAAAATCTATATTCCGTCTTTGCTGCCCTAGAACCAGTAGGGGAGGGAACCCCCTGGGGCTGCTCTTCCAGCTCTTACATGATTGTTACTCTGTCTTCTGCAGCTCTCCTGCCTGATCCTCCTGCATTTGTTGTTGTCGTTGGTGGTGGTGATGGTGGTTTGTTTTTTTGTTTTGTTTTGTTTTGTTTTAATTTAATAGAAATGTATGTGTGCCACCCCCATAGGGAAGTATAGAACAGATGAATATACTGTCGCTATACAGATGCCCTCCAGGAAGAAAGGTTGATGCTTTCTGAAGGTATAGGGAGACTGGGGAAAGGTCAGGAAACAACCCTAAGTAGTCGGGACCATCAGAAGTTTCTGAACAACTATGAGCATCATCAGAAGAGGATGAGGGAGAGGGCAAGTGCACACACTCTCTCAAACAGTACCCCTGGATGACAAATACATGTCCTGCTGTCCACACACGCTTTAGATGTCGAGGCAGAACATCCACAGAGTAGCCTTTCCGGGGTTGGGAAGGTAGCTAAGTTTGTAGAGTGCTTGAGTAGAATGCAGGAAGACCTGGGCTCGCTTCTTATCACTGCATGAAACTAGATTTGGTGGATGCCTGAAGCCCCATCCTTGGGAGAGAGAGGCTGGGGGATCAGAAGTTCAAGGTCTTCCTCAGCTATCTAGTAAAGTCAAGGCCAACCTGGACTACATGGGACCCTGTTTCAAACAGATCAACCACAAAATAAGCAAAGGTAGAATTTATCTCTCCAGTCAGAAGTACCAGTGCTGTTTTACAGGCCAAGTGACAAGGTAGAAGCAGGAAATAGCTCAGAGACATGAACAGAGCCTGCCCTGATCTTCCAAGCATTTGTCCATCATGGGGTAATTTGTTCTGCCATTGTTCCTCTTGAGTTTTGGTCTGTCTTTGAGATATTTAGTTTGTTCCGTTGGTCTGTATGTCAACTTGTCTTACTCTGGCTTTGGTGTATAACTTGATACCCAAGGGAGCCTTTTATTTTATTTGTTGTTTCCTTTTTAATATAGACTAGGCTATTATGTTAAAGGATTTTGCTGCATCTTTGTTCTTGCAAAAATGAATTGAGTACCTAAAAAAATAATAATGGGAAAGATCATAATCTTTGTAATGTTAAACTGAACATGATATTTACTGCTATCACTGCTATGTGTTGCTTATTGGAGTCTTAAAGTTCTATTCCTCAGGGACCAGATTAGTCATAATTGAATCAGTTTCTAAATGTTACATTGTTTTCATTGCTTTTAGAGTGACATCTTATTTTTTAATTATTGTTTTATTTCCTAGATGAAGTCAATGTGAACAGACCAGTACAAGAGAGGAGGAGCAAAAGCATTAGATTTCTTTCTTAGTTAACTTTATATTGTTATGAGAAGAAATCATGACCAAGGCAACTTATAAAAGAAAGCATTTATTCGTGGCTTACAGTTTCAAAGGGTTAGAGTCTGTGACCATGGCAGGGAGCATGGCAGCAGGCAGGTGGGCATGGCATTGGAGTAGTAACTGCAACCTTACATTTTGATCCACAAACATGAATCAGAGAGAGCTAAATGGGAATGACATGGGCTTTTAGAACCCCAAAGCCCAGCCTGACCCAGGGACACATATCCTTTTGTAAATACACACCTCCTAATCCTTCCTAAAGAGTTCTACCATACTGGAGACCAAATATTCAAACATGTGAGCCTATAAGGGCCACTCACATTCAAACTACCATATCCTCTAACTTAATGATTCCTTTCTACCAACAAGCTAAGGGAGAGTTCCTCAGTTGACACTCTTCAGGGAGAATGTCCAGTAGAGAAACTTTCTCCTATATTTCCTACTGTCTTTGATTCTCCTACCTCTGTTTCTCCTTAGAAGCTTTTCAAGTCAACTCAGTGCACCTACTCATTACCTTTGCCGATTCCACATTCTCTTAGCCAACAAGAGGAGGAATTCAACTTTGGGTTCCTGCTTGCTTCTCACAAATGCCGAAGCTTGGCTGCTCTGAGGTTGAGAAGTCTGAGAGCATGAGTAGAGGGATGAGCTCTAGTGAATGAGAAGAAAGCTAAGTACCAGTTCTGGTTAATATTTTAATATCCACCAGGAGCGCTCTGGAGATCTCCCAACTGATTCCCTTAATAAGTGCAGAAAGCATCTTGCCAAGCCAAGCACTAATGTGCCTTGAAGCCATCACAGTGTAATCTCTTGGGAAGAGAGGACACCTCTGCAGTCGATGTGACTTTGATCTCGTCCCTTTTAAGATAATGAGGTCTGGCAAGATGCTGCAATAGAACCTTCCATTCTTGCTTAGTTGAGTTTCTGCACACCACAACACACACCGCAGTACCTGTAAATGGCTCATCTGCCAATCCAAATGGACAGACAGTCCTGACTCTGCAGTTGTTTTGGTCTAGTTCGTTTGGGTGGCAAATGGTACCCTAACAGGTAGGGTACATATAAAAGAAAGGTGAGAGCTGAGCCTTCTAAAAACCCTCTGTGGACACAAAGAACACCACTGAAACAATGAAATCCAGACCTTCCTTTCTCTTTGTCGTTCTAAGACCAATATAGAAAAGAGTCCCATCTCATAGATTAGTATGTATAGGTTGAATGAGGACAGGGACAATATATTAAAACATCCAATAGGGGTTGGGGATTTAGCTCAGTGGTAGAGCGCTTGCCTAGGAAGCGCAAGGCCCTGGGTTCGGTCCCCAGCTCCGAAAAAAAAAACCACAAAAAAAAAAAAAAAACCATCCAATAAAACACCCAAATTATTGGCATAATACTAAACTACAAGCAGACTCAACTGCCTACAGTCTTAACAAATTCTTGGATATTTGTCCACAAATCAAAGCGTCTCTAAATCTGGAAAACACGCTGCCTACAGAAGACATCCTCTCCATTGACTCATGACTGTTTCATGCCCCTCTCCCTTCAATCACATTTTTCTTCCTGGTTTTTTCCTTTCCTTCTACCAATGACTCCCATACATCCTTTGATGGTACCAACCTCCTGGTTAAGAAAAGACAAAACATCGGATTGTTAAGATTTACGGTGGAATTCAGCCGGATCTTAAAAACCAACTCCTTTGGGGCCCTTTCCTTACCCCTGTTTTCACAGCAGAATTTATCACGTCCTCCCTCCTAAGTCACTGTGCGCCACTACAAGGCAAATGCACTCATCACACTACTCAACTGGGCAAAAAACCCAAAAAGTCTCAAAGAAATCCAAGTCTGTCCATCCACTCCCCTTCCCGTACACTGAGGTGCGGCTAAAGACAGAACTGATATTGGGAATAGCTCTTTGAAACTTTACTATCCTGAGCTTTGCCTTCTTGTAAACCCACACACCCCTGCCTTCTCCTCTTTGTCTCCTCTGTCAGACTGTGCAGTCCGCAGAAGACCTAGGCCAGGTCACTTTGTCTTCAGCTCTCCCAATCCACAAGGACAGTAGTTCTCCGTATATACTAGAGAGTTTATTTGGTTTGTTTCGTTGTTGTAGGGCTGAGATGGAATACAGAGCCTCACTGCATGCTACCCTAATGTCCTATCATTGAGCTATATCCACAGCGTGTAGACGGGAACTGGTTGACTCCGTGTCTATGACTCTTATGCAGATATCATAGCCATCCTCCAGGAACTGTCCAACCTGGCTTTGCAAGGGAGATATCTCAAAGGCTGGAAATGTAGCGCCATAGTGGATGCTTGTCTAGCACATAGGAGGCCCCAGGTTCAGTCCACAGCACCGCGGGAAAAAAAAAACATGATTACAGTAAACACCATTAAAACTAACTGTAGATCTGATGTTGGAGCTATCGAATTTGTGGCAGATGCACAGGGAGAGGTTGGTGTGTGCTGTGAGTCAGTGCTCATCCACACACCTGAATCCTTTAGGCTCTGTTTTTCTCAGTGAAGAGGAGAGCATTTCTGTTCCATATTTTCTCTCACTTAAGGACTGGTCCAGCCTCAACAACCTGTGCCAAGGAGCAGACAGTGTAGCCTTAAGGGTTCTTTTTTTTTTTTTTTTTTTGCCCCTAGATAAATGTATCATTATGCATTCACCACAGAGGGTGAAGTGCATTGTTATGTTTCCAACAGCCAGCAAGAAAAACCCCTGCTGAGCAGGATGAAGAAAGTCCCTGCAATTAATTGGCAGAGTGGAATTGTTAACATTCTCCCAGGTTCCCAAGCACAGGGATCCTGACCAGACTGCTGGAGAAATTAACCAGGGGATGGAGGGCCCGAGGAAGGGTAGAGTAGAGGGGGGGATCTCTCATTAAAATCCCAATCAAGCCCCGTTAGCACTTATTGTCCCTCCTGACAGTTGTTGGAGGCCAGGATGTTACACTTGTTGAATGTTATTATCGTTAACAAATCTCTTGCTTTTTCCTAAAACCTGAAATCACTGGTGGTACTCGGAAGAATGTTGTAGAAAGCAGGCCTGTACTGGAAAGCTCCCATGATAGGTTCCCAGGACAGTGTGTTCTTATACTAGGAGGTCTCTGATAATGTGCATGTCTGTATGTGCACACATGTGTACAGATATCACTCTGTAGACACGTGTGTTCCAAACAACCCCAAACTATTGTGACACATTCCAAACTATGTGTGTGTGCTTGTTCAGTACTCTTTTACCCCTCTCGTTCTCCCTCCCTCCCTCCCTCTCTTCCTCCCTTTCTCCCTCCCTCCCTCTCCCTCTTTCCCTATCTGTATGTGTCTGTCTGTATTTCCCTGTCTGTGCACATATGTAAGGTTCTCCCTCCAGCTGCCCTCCACTCTTGCTGTGCTTTCAGGGGATCCCAATAACCATGCCTCTTCAACATGGCCCTGTACCCCAGCCCACATTTCCTGGGACAAGCGAGAGTATCAACCTTACCCAAGCCCAGTGAGATTTCCCAAAGGACAGACCCTAGGACTGCAGTAGTGGGAGATATTCTGTTGAAGATGCTTGTTAGCTGGTACATTGATGGGAAGAAGAGGCCACTGTGCTGAACAAAAGAAACAGAACATGCAGACAGAGATCGGAGAGGCTGTTACCCAAGCACCCAGAGGCCCAACAAAGGAACATTCATGTGTCTAGGGCTGACTTGTTGAGAATCCTAAGAAGGGAATCTTGAGCTAAGACAAATGTTTCTGTGCCTCCTACACTCTTCCTACCTCCTTCAACAGCAGACTTCTAGCAACAAACCGAATCATCAGACACCCTTTATTTAGTATATGTATCAGTATGCTGTCATCATGATATCTGACCCATATTAAAATAGGTACAGCAACTCCTTATGCTGCATGTTTATCAATCTGCATCATTGAAAAATCTGTAAGGAGAAAATTCTGGAAGAAAATGTGATCTGAGGGACAGATGCACCATAATACTCATATTTTACAAAGGGGAGGAAGTCACTCAAGTTGCATTGAAAGGACTGCTTGGGGCAGTCCCTTCCTAGCCACTACCTTGTTCCCTATTAATCTCATTACTAGAATCATTAATACAGCCATTTCTATAACTGTGAGGTCTCTGTTTCCAGATCTCTCCTGGAAACAGAAACCATAAACATAGAAGGAGAAGATTTTATACACTCAACCAAGAATACAAAATGTACTCACCAGATTGTTCAGTTGGATTGAGGCTATCAGACGGCAATCTCTAATGAGTTTGACAAACCACCCTTTCTCATGTTGGAGGGCATGCTCAGTCTTTGTTATATGCTTGACATTCTACTAGTGACACAGACACGCCTGACCCTATTCCTTTCTCCAGAAGCTTAAAATTAAGTGGAGACCAAGAGAAATAGACATATAACAAGTGTCATACATGTTGTGATACATACTGTAACTGAGGCTTGGGCCTAAGAGTAAGTAGTAGTACGTTGGATGGAGGGTCACAGAAGGGACGTAGTATGGGCTCGATCTTCAGCATGGTTAGAAATCTGTGAGGCAGATGTCCTTGTAGCCATACACCTTCCTCACACACAAGCCGCATGCTAAGTAGATCTGTGGTATGGGGCTTGATAGAACTCCTGTCAACAGGAGAGGGAAAGGTCTGGAAGGAACAGATAGGCTTGCTGTTGAGACAGGCTCATGAAGGCCCTTATTCCATACCTTGAGATTTGAACAAAACCAACAGAGAAAAGAGATAGTAACTGTGAGGGCAGGAGATGAGGCAGAGAGGATTGTGATCAAAGCATGTTATTTGTGTGTGATAATGCCACTGGGAAAAAAATCCAATGTTTTATACAACTAATAGATTCTCATCACAATAGTTTCAATATATATATGTATATATATATATCACATATACACATACACACACACAGACACACAGACACACAGACACACACACACACACACACACACACACACACACACGCACGCACGCACGCACGCACGCACGCACGCACGCACGCACGACCCCTGAAAACTTTGTTGACTCTAATAGGCTACCTACTGGCTACTAGGAACCATTAAGAGGGCTCTTTTCAAATTCTTTATTTTTTTTAGATTTATTTATCTTATGTATGTACGTGTGTTGTCTATATGCATGTATTGTACCATGTGCGTGCCCCGCACCCAGAAGTCACAGAGGTTATCAGATCCCCTGGAATTGGAGTTACAGATGGCTGCGAGCTACCATGTGAGTACAAGCTGGTCCTGCTTAAGAGTCCAAGTGTTCCGCACCTCTCTCCACCGCCCTCTTCTTGACTTCGGATAAGGAATATTCAGAGGCCCGCCAGCTGGAAAACTAGTTTGGCTCTCTCGGCTCTTCTGAGTCTTAGGCTCCAAGTTCCAAGCTCCCAAGTAGTTTCTCATGAGATCTTTTGTTTTGACTATGAGTAGGGCTTATCTCAAGTGTACATGACTTCCTTGTAACACTTCCTTAGCTTGGAGTCCTACTTCCAAAATAGACCGATACTTAGACCAAGTTTAGACTCAACTCATTTAGGCTTGTAAGGTCCACATCGGTGAGATGCTATCTCAGAGAGGGCCTGTTGATGTAAAAGCTGCCCCCTTTGTGCTTATGGTTATTAAGGGCCATCTCAAGCCGATTTTCGGGGCTAGGGAATCTCATTCAATTACCAAAGTGCTTGCTAAGATGCATGAAGTCCCAAGTTTGACTTCTAACACCACATGAACAAAATTTGGTGGAACATACCCATACTCCCAGCACTCAGGATGTAAAGACAAAAATATTAGAGGTTCAATGTCATTATTAGTTCAAGGCCAGCCTGAATTACATGAGATTCAGCCTTAAAGATGTGAATTACCTGTGTGGGATTGTAGTTCAGTAGTAGATCAGTAGTAGAACATTTGCCTAACATCATGTACAAGGCCCTGGGTCTGATAATAGTGCTACCAAGCAGAATATGTGTGTGTGTATGTGTGTGTGTGTGTGTACACACATATATTCTATGTTTTATATATATCATATGATAAGCACCTTGAAGAAGGAAATAGAAAAATAAAAAGATAAAGGATTGTTGTTTTTAAATGAAAGACATCAACAACAAAATGAACAAATAGAGCATTAGAAGAAGATACTTCTATATCAAATCAGACTATCTACAACTTGGGATTTTTATTATAAATATAAATTTCTTCCAAAGTAAAAAACTAGAGTAGCCACTCAAAGAGAAGCTGGCAGTACTCAGCCAATGTTATATACACATACACATATACACACACATACACATACATATATGAACCTTGGTCTTCTCAGTGGTCCTGTCCTGAGCCATAGATGTCACATGTAGGGATTCTCATCCCTAAAACTGAGTTGTCTCCATGGGGACATGTATGGGGGACCTGTACAGGTGTGTTAGTAGAAGTATTTGCAGCAATTCTCATCAGTGTAGGAACAAAGGTGTTGGAATAGTATATAGCCATGAGTAGCCATGAGCAGCAGCACATAGCAGCACTGACACAGCATCTTGCCTAGCAACAAAATAGGTGGAAGGAAATTTCTTTTATTTCACTTACATCTGTTATGTTTTGAGACAGCATTTTGCTGTGAACCTTCAGCTGGCCACAACCTGCCTCTACCTCCTGAGTATGTGTGTGCATTGCAGACATGTGTCACTAATGCCAGCTATGATGAGATATTTTAATATGCCATGTATATAAACATAAAATGCATGGTTCAGAAACTCAAAATAATGCATGTTTGTAAGAATGCAGAGAGCTATAAGAGCACATATATGTGTGGTAAGCTGGTACCCTACACAAAGGACAAAACAGGATTGAAAAGTCAGGATGCAAAGATGGGCCTTGAGAAGACCAGCACTGCAGAGTGCAGAGTCAGGGGCCGAGGGGATGACGGCCACTGTACCTCAAGGACTAAGAGGACAGAGTGGCTCCCTTTTTGACGGCATGCAACACTAACTCCCATGTTTGGGCAATACCCACTTTTTGGAGTATGGATATCTAATTAGTCGATATGTAAATAAGTAAGTGAGTAAGAGGAACAATTGGTCTAAGAAAGAGAGTCTGGGAGACACAGAGTCATTCCCTGTAAATTCATTGTCAGCAGGACTCCTGTATGTGATGCACTGTGTTGACAGCTGTGTTACAAGAAAGGGACGGTGCGCCTGGGACACAGGAACCCAGCTCCTGATCCAGTTGTGGAAGGTTAGGAAGAACACCCCGAGAGACTAAGTCCAAAAAGATAAGTAAGCAGGAGGCACAGAATAATCCTTAAGAAGCAGGAGGAATCCGTATGCCGTCTGAAATTGACTAGAGTAACTGATACTTGATTCATCTAAGACAGAGCATGACAGCCACTTTACGAGGGGAGCCTCACAACATGGTTCATGTTCTGGAACTATCTTCCTCACAGACTGATCCTCTGATAGGAAATACAAGCAAAGAAGTGTTCCATTCTCCTTCCAGGGCAGGCAAGCAAGTGCATAACTCCAAGTAGGTGATGCCTAGAGCGGTCGTCCACCAGGAGCCGAGCTTTCTGCCACCCTGTGAAACCACGTCAGCTCTGCCTCAGAGTGGCACGCGTTGAACAGAGAGGCATTCTGCCTGCTGAGCTAGTTCTTGAGTCTCTACTCCTCCTTCGGTCGTGATCAGAATCCTTCATCCGCGTGTGAGCACAGATGCTCAGCACGGACGCACCTGACGGGTCTCACTCTGGGAGATGTCATCGTGAGGGTGTGAGGCTTTGGGCTCAAAGTGGCTTGATGAACCCAGTCTGAGAGGCATTAGCAAGGCTGATGCTAGAGGGAACGCACAAGAGCGTCCACCTTAAGGAGTCTGGACCTTGAAACCAGCATCAGCATCCCTGAAAGGCTGGTTAAAGCAACGCGTATCTATTTGGCCATTAAAAACTAACATCTCTGACAGGGCTAGACCTTGTTGATGTTGTGGGGGATGTATACTTTCAGAAGAACCACTGAACCATGCCGCTGATAGATGAAGATACTGAAACCTGGAGAATAGGACTCTGTAAAATCACAGCAATTTTCGGTGAGCTATCCCAGACCTAGTGAGAATGTAAAGATAAGAGAGAGAAAGCTGTGGAGATTTTGGACTAAGGCTCACACTGTCAGGGGCTCGCCCAATGCCTATGAGATAGAGATCCTTCCAGTCCCACAAACACAGTCACCTTCCTCCTTCAGCTGGGCCTCAGAGTCGCTGCCACGTATTGGGTAGGGTCACAACAGCAGCAGAGGAGAGAGAGGCAGGGGCTGAGCCTAACAAAGCCCTGTAACCATCATTGCAAGTCAGACTGGCTATGCTGTGTGTGAGTTATGTTTCCAGCCTCTGTGCAGGCTTGGGTGGAGCTCAAGTCAAAACGACGAGAACCAAGGAGAGTTGAGGGACATCTGTCTTATGCTCCGTGACAAGCTGAAGTGGCAGAAACATGTTCTCCTGCTCAACCCAGGTGACAGTGCTCCACCTGTCAGCGCTAGTGCCTACCTACCCAGTGGGCCAGTGGCTGCTCTGGCCAAACAAATTCCCCACTAGAAACCCTCTGGAACATAAAGGGATCCAGCCAGACTTCTCCCTTTGTCAGTCTGCCATTGTGTGGGCTGTATTCTGGGAGAATGATGGCCAAGGCAGTTGTAGGACTTTCAATGCTTTAAACAAATGGGGGGGGGGGGGACTGAACAAAAGGAACCACAGGCCTGATTACTAGAAAGAAGGCTTAATTGGCTTCAGAGAAAGTGCAGGAAGTGTGTGCTTTTGCTCCCGTTTGTCAGGCCCTAGTGAAGAGCTGGGATGGACAAAGATTCAGGCTTGTCCCCCCACACACACCTCATTGTCTGGCCCCTCCCCCTCTTTTATGAGGAATTTGATGGAGGAAGACAAGTAAGTCATCAGACGGGGTCCCCTGCCACCAGCAATGTCAGTTATTGAGTCTAAGGTGCATTGTTTGGGCATTAAGAGTTCAGAGGTCAAACCTCTCTGTTTACTATATACCCAGGACCCAGAATACTGCAGAGATCTCCCATAAGGAGCTAAATTTTTGTTTAGAGCAACTGAATCATTAAGAGACCTTATTTAAAAAAAAAAAAAAACTGGGGTTTTATTTTAATCGTGTGTATGCGTGTGTGTCTCTAGGGAGGGGCTGGGAGTGCATCTGAATGCAATTGCCCTCAAAGGCCAGAAGAGAGTGTGGGAGTCCCTGGAGCCAGAGTGACAGGTGGTTGTAAACTGTGTGACCTGGGTGCCAGGAAATGAACGTGGATTCCTCTGCAAGAGCAGGACCTACCTTAACCAGTGAGCCACCTCTCCAGCCCCATGGGGTTGTTTGTGTGAACTGTATCATCACCACATGCTATTACTAAGGATGAACATTTCCTGCACTGAAAGTTGCATGATTCCGAATGTCATAAAAGTGTGGTTTTGCCCACTGAATTGTTCCCTTCAGTAAGGCGTCAGTCGCTGGGCTGCTAAGCACATGCGTCTCTGTATCTAAGTTTGCTAGGTTACCTTTCAAGACTGTATGGGTGCTGCAGATGCATTTCCCACCCCAAACCCCAAGACTTTTTTGGTCACATTGTGACTCATGAGGAGGGTTCCTGCATTTCATTCCGATGAGTCCTATATCTTGGTTGACCAGGGTAGCTGAACAAACCATGTCACGGCATCTGAAAACATGTCCTCTGGTAACACCACGCCTGCACGGACGACACATATTTATTAATGGACGTTTAGAGAACGCAAGGTCAATAGCCGGACAAGGCCTCTAAATGCCAATAAGAGATGTGGTGAACAGGACGGGATATGATATGGTTCTTAGAGCACTTCTCTAGAATGTGTGAGGGCCTGGGTTTGACCTGTATCACCACATAAACTGAGTGTGGTAGGCCATGCTTGCAACCCCAGTGCTGGGGAGGTAGAGACTGACGGATCAAGCCATGCTTTGCTATTGAGGTCTGTAGGATAATTTAAAGAACACAGAACTATTGGAAGAATATGATTTCGTTTTGATCCTATGTGTGGGGATACGCAGGCTGCTTCAAACTGACTGCAGCAGCTGACTATGATTTGCTTCCTGTGTGCTCGAACAGAGGCGTGATTTCGCCAGCTGCAGATGGTTTTTGAGATTTGGAGTTCTGGGGACTTTTCGGAGGGTACCTAAATGCTAGCGCCCCGAGAAGCGGGGTCCATTGGTGTCTTATTGTTCATTGGTGATTTTTGTTGGTGTTTGTTGTTGGTCACGGTTTGTTAAATGTTTGTGAGCAAAGAAAAATCAACAAGAAGAAATAAGATATTCTGACTCAAAGATCAAACTTGCCCCCAAAAATTCGAAGTCCCTAATCGGCAGGAAGTAGTCCAAAGAAGACACTGCCCCTTTTCTAACCTCTGACTTTATTCAGGGAGCCTTCCTTTTCCCTCTACCAGTTTTTTCCCTCTCTTATCTAATGTTAGGGAGTTGAAAGGGTAGAAGAAAAGGGGTGGAGAAGGGTGGAAGGAAAAGCACCCACAAAAAATAGCAAAAAGACAGTTACAGAAGTCTCCCTGGGATGCCTGAGGTCCTAGACAGAGGAATAGAGAGATATATAGAAATGATAGAGATAGAGAAACAGAAACAGAGCGATAGATGCCAGTATAGGTATGAGGTTGATATCAATATAATAATATATACTATTTCTCAGTAAACTCCTGAATACACACTAAAATAAAATTAGAAGATAACATGGTCATTTATTACCATTATCAGCATTATACAAGGTACGTAATTATATATGCCACAGATTTACAGGACTATAAGGACTAGCCACCCAACAGATTTGTTAACAGCAGCATCACCAGAAACTTACAATGGGTTATACTGTGATGTCATAATAGCCATGCCATCACTTCATCATCCACATGCCTTACTGCTTCTGAGTGTCTTTCTATACCATATGACTACTGTATACATTTATCAACAACTATATAAAACCAATCACTACATATCACTAATAGATCTTCATAACTAGCTGACCAGCAGCCCAACCTATAACTCACCTGATCCTTCATGGCCCCTACCAAAAAGGCCTAGAATTAGCATTGACCACAACTGCCGAGCCCATGAAGATGTTCCATAGAAAGATATCGGAAGCTATAAGCACAGAAAGGCAAATTCTCCTTGTTTTTCCTTTATTTTTGAATCTTATTAGCTTAGGCTCAAACTTTTGAAAGCATGCTCTCAGAACGGCAGCAGACACTGGGCTAAACAACGGCTGGCGGCTGTGCTCTAAAGAAGCTAGGCTCTGTCTCCAAGATTAAGTCTGCTCTTATGGGTTGAATCCTTGGTCCTGCCCTTCTTAGCCCTTAGTGTCACACACACTAGTGAACCTCTTTACACCCTGGAAGCGGGGCATATCCCTCAGCATCCCAGCACTCCACAGCCACACGTAACCACCACATCGGCCTTGTGAGGAAAGAAAGGTCCTCTACAAAACCATTTATTTTTAATTTTAAAAACGACTAATTTGCTCCCAAAGAATGTCAGAGATACTTAGGGCTATACAAAGACCCATCATTACCAACAATTGCTACTAAGGCTAACCCCTATGTAAAATATCATGCATATAAATGGGTTAATTTTGGACCAGTTCAGACTATTAAAGCTTGAGTCTGCCCTGAGCCTTATCCCAAGGCAGTGCTCGGGAACATCACGATAGCAAACGCCTTGGCTATATGTATTCCTGTTTGGTTGGCTTGTTTTATATCTTTGAATGTTTAAATAGGCAATAGGAATGCTAATTAAAATGCAATCATGCAGATAAATTATACTATGTTCCTAAAAGGTAAAATGGAAAATCTTTTTTATTTCAAAATCTTTGCAGTATCTAAGGCAAGAGCACAGTGTGAACTAAATCTAAGGGAGCTTTTCATGGTTTTTGCATATTTAAAATATTCATGCAGTATTCCTCCCTGGGTTTCTCTGTTTGTTGTATATGAAATACAGTATATTAATTATGAGTCACTTCTTGGGAGAATCAGGACTCAGCATTTCTAGTACAAATGTTCATGATTCAGGCCGTTGAATAATTTGTATTATCTGCATTCTGCCTGGAAAGGAAATGTAATATAGAACACAAAGCCTACCTCAGTATAGGCACAAGGGAAGCTTCAAAAGCGATGGTGGAGGATCAGACACCCGTGGGGTCTTCATCAGACCTGTTGCTTTCCAGTCCACAGGCCACCTTCATGCCAGTAACACCAAACAAAGACAAACGTCTTAGCGAGGGTTTCCATTGCTGTGAAGGGACACCATGACCAAAGCAACTCTTATTTCTTACTGGTTCTGAGGTTCAGTCCATTATCATCATGGCAGGGAGCATGACAGCATCCAGGCGGGCTTGGAGCTGGAGGAGCTGAGAGTTCTACATCTTGTTCCAAAAAGCAGACAGGAGAAGACTGGCTTCCAGGCAGCTAAGAGGAAGGTCTCTCGAAGCCCACCCCCACGGCGACACACTTCTTCCAACAAGGTCACACCTCCTAATAGCGCTACTCCCTGGAAAAAAAAAATGCCAATGTTTAGCAGTTCTTTTGACTGCCTCAAGCTTAGTTTCTTGTCTTCGGAGATTTGTTTTAGCTCACAGTTTGAAGGACACAGTCCTCCACGACCAGTGTGGTGACAGGAGCCTGAGTTAGCTGATCACATTAAGGAAGATGTAACTGGTGAGTACTAGCACTTTGCCCTTGTCTCGCTCTTGTCTTTTTATCCAGGCTGAGATACCTGCTCATAGGATGATGTGGTATAAACTCAAAGGGATTCTTCCATCAACAGTTGTCCTAGGTTGCTATCTGTTACTGTGATAAGACGCTGACCAAAGCCAGCTTGGGAAGAAAAAGCATTGTTTGGCTTACAGGTTACAGCCTATCATTTATGGAAGCCAGGGCAGGAACTCAAGACAAGAACTTGAAAAAAGAAACCAATGGATGAATGCTACCTACTGTCCAGCTACCTTTCTTATATGCCCCAGACCCACCTGCCAGGAGCTGTTCTGCCCAGAATGCTGTAGGCTTTCATGTCATCAAGAATCATTTAAGCATCACCATCAAGAGCAACCTGATAGAAGCAGTCCTTCAATTGAGGTATGTCAAGTGTACAGCCAAGACTAGCCATCACACGCAGTTAAACCTGAAACACACTCCTAGATAGTCCCAGAGGTGATATATAATATAGAGTCAATAATGGCAATTAATCATTCTTCTACAAGAAGACTCATTCAGTTATTACGGTTTTGGCGTTGTTTGTGTTATCACTACCACAAGCAAACAAAGTTTTAACCTTGGTCCTTCCAATTTAGCCTTGAGAGTGTCTGGATTGAAGGAATGTGCCACCGTGCCTGGTTAAGGGACTGTCGTCTATTGAGGGAATGGATCCATTGACAAATTGGGTTAATGCTATTACTTTAGAGAAGCAGCAAATGGTTTGCATCCCGCAAAATAGTGTACATGCATCTATTCCACTGCTAATGTCTGCCTGTGCAGCTCCAGGTAAGGATCTCAAGGCCCTACCAGCATGAACAACCTATATGTCTTCATTGAGACAATAGACTATACACAGAAAGCAATCGTTTTTGTAAAGCATGTGTGTGTCTGCGTGTGTGTTAGTCTCGCTTCACTGTAAGGATATTTTGCTTTGCGTATCATTTACAGCTCAGGAAGGAACTAAAAAGTAGTAACCTGTATTAATTACTTTTTATTGCTGGGAGAAATATCAAAACCAGACAACTTATAGAAAGAAGTGCTCATTTTGATGTACGGTTCCAGGCTGATCAGAGTCCATCATGAGCAAACAGTCAGAACCGGAAGCTGATAGATAGCATGTCCATGGAGACACAGGAAGCAGGGAAAACAAACTGCAAGTGGGGTGAGGCTACGAACTCTCAAGTCTGCACCCCTTGACAAACTTCCATCAGCAAGGGTCCCTCCCCAACCAGGGATCAAGGGTCTAAAGCCTCTGCGTATGGGGGACATACCTCAAGCAAATGACCATATAACCTAATTTTTTTTGGTTACCCCTGAAAGCATGAAACTATCCCAAGAGCCCTTGTCCACTCTGAAAAGGCACCGCTCAGATGACTGGCCTTAAGGCATCAACTCAACTCTGTTTTTCCCAATGTTGTAAAATTTATATTACCGTCCAATCATTTTTCCTATTGCCATATTGGCATACACTTGGAGAAACTAAGCAGTCTGGTTTCCATCATGCCCTTAGCTAGAGGACTCAATAAACTTGACTCAGGTTCTGTTTACCTCATTCACTCGCCGTCCCCTTCATTGAAATTCCACTTGGTTCCGTGACCTCTCGGGTTTTCCCCCTACTTTGCCTGCTGGTATTGTCCATCCATCAAGGTCCATGACCCTCCACTAGGGGCAGTTCATTTCCACAGTCCCTTTTGGGATTCACAGTTCACATTTGCATATAAAAAGGCAGTCACCAGCGCCACCAAAAAATAGAGTCCATTGTCTGCTCTTCAAATGAGTCTAAATAGAATCGTAGCCATTTGGAGCTAAAAGAGCCCTGAGAGATACCCCCCACCCCCACCCAGCCATTCTTCTAACTTTATAAATAAGAGAACAGACCTAAGGGATTCTGGGACTTGACAGGAACAAGAACACAGCCGGATTTTCTGAGTCCAGTCCACAGGCCCGCCCGAGGAGGTGGTTGGAGCATCCTTCAAGATCAAGGTCTGTGAGATGGAGCCACGCTGGACAACAAATGCACTGACATCTCGAGGAATGAGATCAGAGATCTCTCCACAGATGCTGTCCTGGGGGAGATGAACTCAGAAATGAGAAAGATTTTAAGGAAGTGGCATTGTGGGAGACCTCTCCATTCACTGGGCAGGAGGCTTAGGAGACCAACCTAATTCTCATTCTCCCATTAAACAGCTGCAAGCTCCGATCTGCCCTGCGCCCCATCGGGCAAATGACAGACAGAACAATTGCATTTAGATCCCCTTAGAGCACACTTTGAGATTCTGTGATTTAGGCCTTTTCTTTTAAATTATTCTGTCTTTCCCTTCAGCATCTCTTCTCATTGGAGTTTGTTGTTGGAGGCAACCTATGTAGCCTCAAATTCAAGATCCTCCTGCCTCAGCTTTCCAAGTACTGGGATCTAAGGTATACAGCACCTATCCTGCCACCTTCCCTTTTTATTTTAAGCACACAAACCACCCACCAGCCCTTACTAAGGAGCCTGAGCACCCAGGTCTTATGTGGGAGGGTGGGGGATGTCTTTTTTTGTCCTGAGTGTTATGTCTCCTCGAGATTTTTGAATATAACATCATTTTAAAGTATTAATAAGCTAGAGAAGGCCTCATGGTGTAACCTAATAACCTCTGCTACTTGATAGGCTGAGGCAAGAGGACTGGAAATTCAAGGCCTGTCTGAGCTCTGAAGCACAGTTAAGAACAGCTCAGGCAACATATGAGACCTTTGAAATTTTACATATATATATATATGTATATGTATATATATAAATATATATTATATATATGGTCAGTAATAGAATACTTGTTTACTATAAATAAAACTTTGGGTTCAATTCTACACACACACACACACACACACACACACACACACACACACACACACAAGATAAAAGAAAGCCAACCCAAGTGTCCATGGCCACTGCTCTGGTCTTAAACAAATATCAAATCCCATTCCCCTCCCAGAATCCTCGAAAGCATATAGTTTTTTTTATTTGCTAAGGTCTATTGTTTGCTCTACTTCTATAGAAAGACCTAGAACTCTCAGCAAGTGCGGGTTCCTGGGACAGCAACATGACTCCATCTGGCTGTCTACCACTTCATGTAGTACCAAATCCCAGCGGCATCCCCTTTAAGTATTACAGCAGATCTCCAGCATCAAATCTATGAGATTAACTGTTGCCTGTATTTAAAGAACGTCCTTGGCCTCCAGAGCCTCTGGGCATGAGTACAAAATACTGTTCAGAGGGGAGCCCACAGTAGGCAGCTCTCAGTGATCTACTTGCTACTCATTACAATGATTTAACCAGTGAGACGGAGAGTGCCAACAGGACCAACTATAAGAAACATATGACCCTTGTTCACACTTACATAAAATAGTGACAGTGCTGTTAGTAATTAGTCACCAGATCCTCCATGCTTTGTTCTTTGGCATTAGTAAAACGCCACATGAAGTTTTACACCAAATTAACATGCCTCCCATTTGACTGTTTCGGAACACTTTGAAAATGTGCTGACTTCCCTTCTACAGGAAGAGAGGCCTCCGGCTAAAGATGTGCTCTTGAATTGCTTGCTTCCGGCCTCGAGGACAGAAAGATCCCTTTCGGCCTGACCCATAGAGCTTCGGAATCATACTGTCCTGGACTGACGGCCTGTGGTGAAGGGGCTTGTCTAACACTGAGAACAGATTAGTTCATTACTCAAAGCTATGTTGCCCTGCCTGGAGAACATGGTGAGATAGTTCAGCAGGTAAAACTACACACCAAGTCTGAATCCTGAGTTTGATATCAAGACAAAAGAGGAGAACTGACTCCCTCCCGCTGTCCTCTGACCTTCACATATGTTCTGGGAAATGGGTGTGCTCAGTCAGGAACTCACATACATAATGCTAAATAAATGGTATTTCTAAACTTTATTAACACATTATTCCGTCGAATAACCAATCATCTTAACACATTAAAGGGATGAAGGTAAAGTCAGGCTAGAGCAAGGACCTTTGCACCCCTGGGACTCAGTCCTGTTCCGTGGTCAGTTTGAGGACAGAAACACAAGCCAGTGTGGGTGGGATTAATGTTAAGCTGCTTTGTCGTCAAGGCCAAATCCGTAGACTCAGCTTTTGGCTTCCTGTCTGTACAAAGGCAAGGATACTTGTGATACCAGCACTTGAGAGAATGTGACGGGAGAATTACTACAGTTCAAGACCAACCTGAGAGGCATGGGGAATTAGAAGAGTTTGGGCCACCTAACTGGAAAAGAGAGAGGAAGGGAGGGAGGGAGGGAGGGAGGAAGGGAGGGAGGGAGGGAGGGAGGGAGGAAGGAAGGAAGGAAGGAAGGAAGGGAGAGAAAGAATGATTATTCATTGTTACCCAAACTCCTTATGATGGTGAATAGAGGGGTAAATATATAGATTACTTCCACTTTAAAGAAAAATAACCTTTGTGAGGATTCAACAGGATCCCAAACTTAGCTACAAATTCTGTTCCCAGAGAGTTGGGAGCTTTTTTGTTTTTTTTTTGTTTTGTTTTGTTTTGTTTTTTACATTAAGTAAAGGGAAAAACTGATTGTAGTGACTCATGCTTCTAATCTGAGCACTCAGGAGGATGGAGAGTTCAAAGCCAGCCTGGGCTACATAGTGTGGTCCCGTAAAACAAAGCAATAAACCCCCATCCACCTAAGTTTAATTCAGTTTACCTTACAAATGACCCAGTAGACAAATATGTATATAATATTTAATGGCTTTTTCTTGTTTCCTCCTGATATTATAACTAGCAATTTGGATCCAAGGCTTCTCATAGCCTAATGTCTGCAGACTTTGGCCTTAGTGTTCAAATTTATCTGAAACTTCCAGATCTTTGACTATCAGTTTCTAACTGAAATGTTAGCTCTCGGCTGAGACAGGCTACAGTGCTCTCTAAAGTTTTGTCATACAATCAAATATCGTTGATGCTGGAAATGCAGAGCCTAGAATTATATCTAACCCTTTTCTTTCCTGTATTCCAATTTAATCAAATCATAAGCTACTATTGAAAATGGAAATTCTCAGGCTGGAGAGATGGCTCAGCGGTTAAGAGCACCGACTGCTCTCCCAGAGGTCCTGAGTTCAAATCCCAGCAACCACATGGTGGCTCGCAACCATCTGTGATGGGATCTGGCGCCCTCTTCTGGTGTATCTGAAGACAGCAACAGTGTACTCACATACATGAAATATATAAATAAATCTTAAGAGAGAGAGAGAGAGAGAGAGAGAGAGAGAGAGAGAGAGAGAGATGGAAATTCTCCTGATCCACGAACATAAAATCAAGTTTCTGAAGATTTTCTCCTCCTAAAGGGAAATTCCATCGTTTCTATCGTCCTCTTTACCAAGTTTTTCTCGATGTGAAGACAATGTTACCTTAAAAGGGCCTCTCTGTTAACTTGGGAAAGGCTTAGGGTAGAGTTGCTTTAGGAACCAAGAAAATTTAAATTCCTGATCTTTATTCTTAGTGCCATAGTCAAATAAATTGAACGAACCATCTGAGATATTATACAAATGTAATCATGCATTTATTTGGAAGATATTACCTTCAATCTTTGTTGAAACAACGTATTCTAGATTCTAGTAAGCTTTTACAGTATTGGCAAGCAGAGAGGAATTACAGACTTGGACACAACTGTTTTGGTCCTGCAAGTAATTATTTCACTTAAAATACTCAACACCCCATCCCCCTTCTGCAATGTAAGCTCCTCAATCCTTTCAGATAAAAGGCTTAGATGACCTGTTGGCTGCAGCCAAAATGACTGCATATGTTCAGTAATATATTGGCTTCATCAACCACCATACAATAGGCACATATGACAGTAAATCATCTTGGGAACTTCTTGAACCCCAGCCAAGTTGTAGACAATAAAAGATCCTGGTTGTAAAGTCAGCTATAAAAGTTAATTTCATACAGGTTCCCCAGAACACATGCTACGTTCAGTTCCAAGCAGATGTGATCTTGGAAGAGCAATGGAAAATGGCACGAAGCACTTTTGCCGACTTTCCATATCAAGAGATCCAAACACTTAAGTGTTTTGTGTAACCTTGGGTCATGAATGCATTACAGCAGGTATGACATGTAAATTCTTCAGGCTTCCCTAGTGCCCAAGACATGGTCTTTTCCCTTCCCTCCACAAGAAAGACTATTCTTCTTCCGATTATTTACCCATAGAGCCAGAAACACAAAGGCTTAGAAAATCTTCACAGGGAAAAATAACAGCATATTCTCGGGGCTGCTTTTTGAAATAAATTATGTTTTTAAAGACAGGATCTTATGTAATCCAGACTGGGCTCCATGCATAGCTAAGGATGTCCTTGAATCCCGGAGTCTTCTCCCACTACAGCAATGAGAGGATTACAGGAGCGTTGGGGTTCTATGCAGTGCTGAAGGATTGAACCCAAGACCGTGTTCATGTCATGCAAATACCCTACCCACTATGTTATATCCCCAGCCCAAGACATTCTTGATATAAAAACTTTTCTACATTTTCTTATTTGGTTTTGGCTGTAGATGGGTTAGCGGGTACCTACAGAGACACTTACCTTTTCACTCAGCCACAGATCAGGACAGGAGACAAGGAACTGCTGAACCATTAGCTATATGGGCCACATAAGATGAGAAGACTGAAATTGGACTATTTATCAAATACGCAGTGTCACAAAGGCCACTATGGACTACTCTGCCAAGGCCCAGTGTTGACTCTTATTCTTTCCTTAGATCACCCACAGTTCGGAGCTCAAAGCACATTTCTCCCCATTTTAAACAATACCTAGGCTCCTGGTAAGCCATGCACTTACAGAGCTTTGCTATTTGAGCCCTTCTCTGGGCCCTGCCTGAGGTTCCCATTGAGAGGTCCGAGGAATTGAATCTCGGTAATTATCATCCGTCTCTGGCTTCTCTTCCGTTGCAGCAGAGATTTCAGACATGTGATAAAGACAGAGCATCTTCACGAGAGCTTTACCTCCCCCAACCCCCACCGAGTTCCAGCTCAAAGCACAACCCAAGGCGAAGACATTGTAGGGCAGTGGGAGGCCGAAGGAAGATTGAGAACATCATGAACCTACTAACCATACACCTGAAACCAATTAAGGTCCACCTCGGGGTTAAGGCATACCAGGCCAAACAAAAAGTCACATGATGATGTTATGTGGTCCCTATTTATACCATTGAATGTCCCACCAGCAAAACATGCCACAGTGTCAACTGATGCCCCCTCTTATTGTAAATGTGAATCAGGACAAGGTCATACATCTGTAGCTTATTCCTATCAGGAAACACGTGCTATATCCTGTATCTTTAATACCTCTCCAAAGTTCATGGACTAACAACTTGGTCTCCAAGCTGTGGTGCTATTGGGATCGGTCAAAACTGCTGAGAGTTAAACCCTAGTGGGAGGAAGTTGGGTCACTGGGAATGCAGCCATAAAGGGGATATTGAAATCATGGCCTTGCTTCTCTCAGTCATTCACTTCCTGGCTCCCAAGGTCACCCTTATCGTATGCTACAGGCCTAAAGCAATAAATAGACAAGTGATGAGGGACTGAAACCTTTTCTCCCTTCCAGTCGTATGTCTCGGGTATGTTGTCGCAGCAACAGAAAGCTGACTAATACACAGAGGCCCGGTGACAATTAGGTAATTACCTTTGTCCAACCCTGCTGCAATCGCAAAATGCCTTTGAATGACGTAATTAACAAATAACATAAACGTACTCCTCACAATTCTTTAGTCTGGGGGATGAAGTCTAAGGTGACAGTACCAAATGACTTGGTTGTGGAAGAAGGGCTTCACTCAGTCTATTGTGTCCTCATGCAGACTGGAAGGACAAAATGGGATAAATGTGTGCCCTCATAGCTTTTTATAAGGGAATGGATAACATCTTTGAGAATGGAGCATCATAGCCTCATCCACCCCCTACCCCCTGTGACCTCATCTAGTCACCTTAGGGTTTAAGTTTGAAGAAGCATATGCATTTAAACCATACAGTGATAATCCCGGAAAGGACAAAGGAGACTAAGACCGTGATCCAGAGCGATGGCCTTGGGATGGCAGGGCTAGGAAGCAGGCCATTCCTAGTCATCACCCACATCACATTCTGGGACCACGCAGTGCGGACGTCACACGGGACTCAAGACAGAGTTCTTCTAAAGACCAGCGGGCAGTCTTAGCAAGTCACTCTGCAATTGTGCCCCCCTCCCCCAACCCCCAATGCCTCTCTCTCTTTCTTAAGAGTGAAGAAAGCGAACCAGGCATGGTAGCTCATGCCTATAATCCCAGCAAGTAGTCGACTAAGGTGGGAAGATTACAAGTTTGTCAATACAAAATAAAATAAACTAACACACACATGCACGCACGTGCGCATGTACGCAGGCATGGGCAGGTCTTAGAGGAAGATAGACCAGAAATGAATTCTTATGTCCATTCTCAATTTTACCTACTTCACGAGGCCTTTGGGTACAAGTGATAGGGAAAAGCTGGATTTGTAGGCAAACATGTCAGAGATGGATTTTGCCAGCCTTTGCCACACTTTATCCTAAGTATATTGATAGTCCTCTCCGGAAATAGGCATACATGGGCTGAGGAAAGTAGGTTTGTTGCTCAAGTGTTTGTCCAGCCTTCAGGAAGCTCTGGGTATCATTTCCAGCTCAGCATGAAACCAGGCGTGATGGTCTGAATCTCTAATCCTAGCCATGGGAGGTGAAGGCAGGAGGATTAGAACTTCAAGGTCACCCTTACTATTTAAGGATTTAGAGGACAGCCTGGACTGTGTGAAAGGAAGGGATGGAGAAACACAAGGAAGCAGGGATTGGAAGAAAGGAAGGAAGGAAGAAGGGAGGGAGGGTAGGAGAGAGAGACAGAGAGAGAGAGAGAGAGAGAGAGAGAGAGAGAGAGAGAGAGAGAGAGAAAAGGAAGGAAGGAAGGAAAACTAATATATGTTTATCAAGTTATAGCTGGAGTGAGCTCAGAGCCAGAAAGGGCATTTGTCTTCTTAACAGGGGAAAGACAGGCCAGGCCAGTAAGAGCAAGACGTCTGCTCAAACTTCCCAGGTCCTTCGAACTGCCAGTTAGTCTCTGGAACTGACTCTTACATTATTGGTTGGTTTTCTCAGAACCAAGTGCGTGTGGTTTGGCTTTACCAACAAGGTTAGAAACCGAACACCTAGGTGGTGGCTAGCTTTAAGCTTGCCAGAGGCTCTAAGCCCATCAGGTTACTACTCTGCACCAGCAGGAGAAGAGCCAGAAACAGTAGTTTCTGTCTTATATGGCTGTTAGGATCCTCTGCTCTCCTCATTTTGAAATTCAGAGCTCAGCAGGGCTGCATCAGCTCTCTGTCCGAGTGTTAAAGATCCCAACTGTTTAAACTATAGTCTTTGGCACTGAACAGTGGTGGGGTTGCTCTTCAGACTCTACAAGGAGAATGATTCCTTTGCCTCCCAACTCCTGGAAACCCACAGGTCCACAGAACACCTATAGCTCAGAGCCATCCCTCTACCAACAACTTTTGTCACCAGAACAGACTAATTTACAAGTGCTTAGAGCCAATTTGTTTTGTTTACTTTGTCTTTGGAGACAAACCAGATATTATTGCATAAGATGTAAGATGTGTCTTGTGTGGCAAGCAAGGCCCCCTCCTGCTTTAATCATCTGTCTCGGATCTGTACTGCTTCCTAGAAGGTGTAGACTGTAAAGCAGTCCAGCTTCCATTCAGTACCCACACTGTGGAAGGCTCACAACCATCTGAAACTCTAGGTGCACAGGATCTAAAACCTCTGGCCTCCTCGGGCACTGGGTCTCATGTGCGCATACACGCATGCCTTCATATAGTTAGAAATAATATAAAGAAACCTTTTGAACGTGTACTTTTGGATGGGCAAGAGGCTTCAGAGGACAAAGCATCAGAGGTGGGCATAAGGAAAAACCTGAGTTTGCTTCTCAGAACTCAACATGCTGAAAGGAGAAAATCGGCTCCCACAAGTTGCTCTCTGACCTCCACACACGTGCCATGGCATGGACACACAGACATACACACACAAATACATGTAAAACATTTTAAAATGTACTATTCCACCTAAAACTACTGCACGAATCTTTAAAGATTTTAGAAAATTATTAGACAGAAACCAGCTTAGGGATTCCTGCCTTACTTCTCCTGGGGAGGTGAACAAATGCCTATTCAGACAGACCAAAGTAAGGGTTCCCTCCATGTCCGCCTTGATGAACTGATACAGTTATGACACTTACTTATAGGAACAAGGGTGGGGTAACCCCAAAGCAGCCACATCACCACAGAGTCCCACCCTACTCCACCCCCCCCATGTACAGTGATGTCACAGAAGCTGCCTTATAGAGTTCTCAGTTAAGCTTCCACTTCCTGTGCACTGCAGGGTCACCCACAATTCTTTAGAGCTCGTGGGAGCAGGTGAGAGACTGGATAGAATCCCGGGTCTTGTATCTTGCCCTTCTTTTTACTGAGGAGTGTCAACAGCTCCATAATTGTTGCTACAGACCTAGCTGTCACTGTATTAGTCTGCTTCCTTCATGGCCTTGACTACTGGATAAAGTCATCTCTACTCCATGGTGATCATGGGTATACCAGGAAGAGAAAAACATACAATAGACACTTTTATGGTTTTATACAATTAGCAATTGGTCTTCCAAGGGCCCAGTGTTTATGCCAGGCCATTGAAAGTTGTTTAAGAGCAAACGGACACTGGAATAACAACAAGCCATGATACAGTCGGACATCTGTGTAGCACTAGAGAGTCAGCCAAGCACTTTCATGTCTATCACATTTGTACCTTCCCCAGAACACCCATGTTTGTCACATTTGCCCTGCCATGACCTTCCTATTCTCATTTCATAGATTAGTCACTGTAACCAAGATGTCCATTAGACACCGTAACCAATACGGCCATAGGAGATTCATATCCTAGTCCTCTGAAGAAAAATCTAAATTTTAGACATTATACCCAAACACATCTCAACAGGGTTTGCCCCTTTTTATCCCATGTATCGAAGAATCTAAGTTTAGGGCCAGCCAGTTGGTTCAGTAGGTGAAAGTGGTTGCCATGGACCCTGAGTTCTATTCCTGGATCACGTGTAAAGGTGGAAAAGGAGAACTAACCCCACAAAGTTGTCCTCCGACCTCTACATGTACCAAGGCACATGTCTCTCGAATCCAAATAATAAATATTTGAGAGTTTAAAGAATCATAAGTTTTTAAAAGTATATTCCTGGAAGTGTTCATGAGCTAATTTTTAATAGGCAAAGCATCACCTGAAGCTCATAAGACTAGTAGTTCTCCTTGGGACTGCACAATGGTGTGTCTTTCCTGTGATGTTCTCAATAGAGGCTGGAGCGATGGCTCAATGCTTACAAGCACATGCTGTTCTTGCAGTGGACCAAAGTTTGGTTCCCATGACCCAAGTCAGGCAGGTCACAGCAAAGCTGTCTGTGACGTCAGCTCCAGGGGATCCTATGCCACTGACTCTCTCAGACACCTACACGCATGCGTGCATATCCACACACACAAACATACTCATAAATAATTAAAGATAATAAAAACAAATCTTTTAGAGCATAGTAGTATACTCAGCAAGCAACCATATTCACTCAACTTAGTTCTCTGGGGTGAAGACTCTCCCACAGTTCACCTCTGCATTTCAGGAGATTTCATTATCCAACTATATCTGTGTCCAATATGTCTCTAAGGGAAGTGACACCAAATTCTGGGTATATAGCTGCTGTGGGTGGAAGATCACAAGTGGTTTTCTTAGAGTTTGAGGAGTCACTTCTTACCAAGAAACCTATCACCTTACAGACCACCAAGAAATACCACTTAGGGTTTCCCTTGGCCTTGGCTTCGAACGAACAAAGACAGAGATGTTCAGTCAGCAACTGGCAATTAACTGTGTCCCCATTTAGGACTGTAATCTTTGGTCACCCCTTGTTTTTCCCCCAACTCCTACGTTCCTACCTGGCAAGTAATCATTAAAAGAATGTCTGATCAAAGGGAAGCAGGGAAGGAGGGGCAGGAAGGAGATTAGGGGCAGGAAGGGGAGGAAGGGGAAGGGGGAAGGGAGGAAAATGAGAAGGGGAGGGGGAGGGAGGAAGAGGAGGAGGGGGAGGAGGGAGAAGAGGGGAATAAGTGGGAGGAAGGAGAGGAAGGAGAGGAAAGAGAGGGAAGCAGGAGTGAAGGAACAGAAGAAAGGAACAGATAGGGCTTGAGCCTCTAAGGCTGCCTCCGCAGGTTCCCAGTGACCAGCTTTCAAAACCATTCCTTCCACCCTTCTCTGAAAGTCAACACATCAGTTTAGACCCCGCTACACCACAAGCAGAGATGTCTGCTACTAGCAGGAACAGCCATCACCGTGGAGGAAGTCTGCCATCGCCCTCTGTGTCTAAACCCCTTCAAGTTCCTTCCCAAGAGCCTGTTCAGCCCAGGGACTGCAAGAGGCTGTCCAGCTTCCCTGGAGTCTGTCCCTTCTGTCCTTCCTCCCAGACATGCTGCTCTGGAACCAGAGCCAGGCTGAACTCTCTACTTCTGCTTTGCTCCGGAAGTCAAGGGATACATGGGCTGAGAAAACCAAGCCTGCTGCCTCCAGGTGCCACATCCTCCATATCATTTCTCCAGCCTCCACCAGGCAGGTTCTGTAGACCCTGCCTCTCTAACATTCTTAGACTCCTCACTCAGCTTGTAAAGGCCTTAGGATATTTTATCTCTAGCTCTTCAGTTACCTGTTGATTGATTTCACTCCCACCCATCCAGTTCTGCGGGGCCCTGGAAGGCTCATTCAGAGATGCAATTCTCTGGTGTTCTCAGTTGCCTAAACCTGTGCCCAGAGCCTCTGACTGGTTCGGTCACCACCCTATGGAGCTAAAATGTTGCTTTCTTTGTTATTCATGAGAAAGACTATATGCCCAGGTTAGAAACGTTTAGGACATGGAATATCTTGAGAGTCACTCCACTTGCTTGCAGGACAGTTGACTTTTGTCAACTTAACAGATATCTAGACATATCTGGAAAGAGGAAATCTGACTGAGAAAATGCCTCCATAAGGCTGGCCTGTAAGGCATTTTCTCTATACTCTGGTATCAGCCTTTCTGGAGCACCTAAGGAAACACTTGACAGGGTACTTTTTCTATAGCCATTGGATTTGTAAAGAATAAATATCTTTCATACTCTTTCTTCTTCCAGCTTGCTGCATCTGCAGTGACTGCCCTGGACCCAGCCCAAGCTTCCTGACCCCTACCCTGCACCTTGACAAATACAAGGGTCCCACCAGATCTCCCAGGGACCAACCAATGCATACACATGGAGCGACCCCTGACTCCCGCCACATATGTAGCAGAGGATAGCCTTGCCCAGCATCAAGAGGAGGAAAAGCCCTTGGTCCTGTGAAGGGTCATTTCCCCAACGTAGGGTAATTCCAGGATGTTGAGGTTGGAGTGGATTGGGAACATCCTCATAGAAGCAGGGGGAAAGGGAAAAAGGTATGGGAGAGGGGGGCGGAATTACATTATTTGAAATGTAAATACATAGAATAGCCAAGAAAAATAAAATTAAAACAAAATTCATTGGCTCAGAGTTTTCCATTTACGAGGACTGCAGGTAGAGTGTACATCTAAACCGTGAATTATTTAAGGCTTTTGTTCAATCAGTGTTAAATAAATATCAGTTGACTTAATACTCAGTTAATATTTCTGAGCATCTGCTCCATCGAAGGTGCCGTACCTGGTACTGAGACATATTACTTGGCCTCAAACCATGAAGAGCAGACACACAGGAAAATGCCACAAACCATACCCACATTATTAGCATTTGCCTCAGTAGTCTCCAGAGTCATTGCCCAGACATACTTTGTTCTTAACCTTCATCAGTAACAATTCCCTGGTCCAAGACACCTTCCAATTTGGGGCACGATTTTATTTTACTAAAATCTTTTCTCCATCTCAAGTCACTTCCTATGTACTTCCAATTTTCCAGTTATGAAATGGTCCTGATGTGCCTATTAACATCGTTAGCCCTTTAAGACTTTGGCTCCCTAACAACCAATGTCCCTGATTCTGCCTCTGGTCCTAGAATTTACAGAAGAGAGCTAAGCCACCCCCATGAAACAATGTGTGCTGACCTTGGCCATGAGAGTTCTGTGCTGAATGTCTGCTAGGAGCCAGTGAGCGGTGTCTGATCATCCTTGGCTGTCCTGGGACATCCAGGCACAAAGCTAAATCACCCAAACAAACTTAGGAAATGAATTGATAAATACAGATTGGTTCTAATTATACGGCTCTACGGATGAGTCAATTGGTTCGTTGTTTGCTGAAGCAGAGCATGAAATCTGTCTACAGTATTGGCTAACATTGAAGAAAACACATACAAAATGGAATTCTACCTATCAATTTGGGCTAATCACACCACCGAACTAGTTAAGTTCCAGGAGGGGGAAAAACCCCAAGTGTATGTGACTTTGAGAATGGTGTCCACTTAGCTATGAGAGAACCATATATCAGAGAGAGAAAAGAGACCTTGTCGTTATGTTTAAATTACAGCTTAAGTACCCACGTCTAGTCTCACTTAAAAATTGACTGCTGTTTGTTTGTTTTTGTTTGTTTGATGAGGTGAAGTCCCCTGTAGCGTACACACTGGCTTCAAACTCTTTACGTGGTTGAAGCTGGCCTTGAACTGCTGACCTTCCTGCCTTTTCCTCTTAAGTGTTGGGATTAATAGACTTGTGCCCCTATGGCTGGCAAAGACTATTAGTATTTCCATGGGTAAAACTGGAACGGGTGCAGGATGTTTCCAAGTCCTCGATAACAGAGAGTGCTTAGCATACTATTTACCCGACCAGGTAAAACTTACGTATTACTCGTTAACTCACACAGTAACTGAAAGCTGACATTTGTTCCTCAGGGAAAACAAGAACCCAAAACTGGGTATCTAGCATTTGGGTGGTAGAAACAGGGATACCAAAAGTTCAAGGTCACTCTTGGCTACATCCACTGCCGACAGGAGACATTGTATCACAAAAGAAAGATGGAGAGGAAAGGAAGAAAAGGAAGGGAGATGGAGAAAGAGAGAAACCGAGTGTCACGGAGGGAAGAGCTACCAGTCCATGATATATAAAGGCAACATTTCCAGTTCAGAGACCTCTTCCTCCTCAGGGCAGATTTCAGAAATCAGCAAAGATACAACACAAAGTAGAGGGCATGTGTGGGAATGCTCAGAAACCAGGGATCCACAAGGAAGTCAAGTCAGGAAAGGAAAACAATAATTCACTGCACTGCCCTGGGAGGACGACGGAGAGGCACAGCCTTATGGGTACATAAGGGTCAGTCTCAATTTAAGACCAGAGTGATCCTCAGTGGTCAAGGAGACCCATGAGGAAACCCTGTGAAGGACAGATAACCAGAGAACATTGCAGAGCAGGGGTAAATTGCGTTAAAATTAGCACATGATTTATATATACCTATAATCTGCCAAATAGCTATAGGCTTGGCCAGGATCTTTCCATATGTTGTGGTAAATCACTTGGAAGGCCAACTGAGCATTTGTGGCATTTCGGAGATGCCAGCTTTGGCTAGGAGGTTGGCGGCTGCTAGGGGCAGTAACCTACCTTGCGTGAAGAGAGAAATGGAGGCTAACTCTCAGAGAACAGATGGCAAGACTGTGGGAGCCTCCGCGTCGCCTCCCTTCTCCAGAGAGGCATTGATCTACCTGGGCTAGCAAACTGTCCAGACGGTTCCCTGCACCCACGCAGCCAGCCTGGGTTGTCCCTTGGCTTTTCGCTGACACAGTGACGGATTGGGGTGTGAGGGTGTTCACCAGTTCCCACTCGGTGTTGCAAAGCAGTTTGGTCACAGTGGGAGCCTCCACCGGTGGGTAAGGGACTTGCAGAACAAGGAAGGAAGCCAAAGAGTCCCTAAAAGATAGAAAAGAAGGAAAACATTCCTTCCCTGTACCTCTGACATCTGGGCCATGACTGGGGGTGCATAATGACACTGGTTCTGTAATGGCTTCTCTTGTCTGCGAGCAAACTGAGGGTTGGGGATATTTTTCCAGAGTCCCTTCCCCAGAAGACCAGGTAGCACAGTAAACTCAGTACAGAGGAGCGTGGTAAATGGTTTTCCTCTAAGTCCGGGCCTTCCTGCTTGGGCTCATCGAGTATCCCCATGCACTGCCCAACCATGTCCTTAAGTCCCACCCCAGAAGAGAGGAGCAAGAAGGATGATAGCACAGTGCCTACAATCTGAAAACCAACTAGAGCAGGGCTGCAGTAGGCCCCACCCTGGTGACCAGATGGCTCCCCTTGCGTCTGCACTTCCCCAGCAGGCTCGGTAAGCTCAGAAGTACCAGCAGGGAAATACCTCGTGGCTGGCAAGTCACCCACCTTGCCCTGGCCATCTGACTCTACAACAGGACTGCGAGAGAGCGTGTGCCATTGTTCCTTTGGACTTCCAAAAAGCTCAGCTGGTCATTTTCCTTTGCTTAATTCCCTCCTCTGACCACCAGGGCAGTGAGAAATCGGAAAACCTGTAGTCAGTACAAGACAAAACAGAAGGGAAGAAACAAGATGTTTTACCCAGCAAGCCTCCTGGGGAGCCCGGCCTTTACTTTCACATATGCTGGAGGTGTGGTGTCCAAAGAAAACCTTTTGAACTGGTTTCTTGGAATCTCCAGAAAGACCCTGCACATCAAAGGGGACCAGATTCCCTCCCTTGCTGTGCATGGCAGCCATTGTTAAGCATTTTGCATGAATCAACCACCTTCTGAACAAGAGAAGAAACGCAAAGCACATGGCCAGCCCGTGGCCACATCGGCGGCAGCGGCGGCAGCGCCAAGCACGTGCAGCACACATGGCCTTGCCTAGCTCAGAAGAGGCCAATTCTGCCTGGGCTACAAAAAAATTCTGCCTGGGCTACAAGAATCAATCTTTCTCTCTCTCTCTCTCTCTCTCTCTCTTTCTCTCTCTCTCTCTCTCTCTCTCTTTCTCTCTCTCTCTCTCTCTCTCTGTCTCTCTCTCTGTCTCTCTGTCTCTCTCTCTCTCTGTCTGTCTCTCTGTCTCTGTCTCTGTCTCTGTCTCTCTCTCTCTCTCTCTAATCCCCCAGGCCAGGATACAATGGAGCCAGTTGTTAGAGATATCACACACCCTCCTATAGACCTACCTCTTAGGAGTCTGTGCAAACTCTGACTTCAGTCACAAGGGGATCCCTGCTGGGCCACCTTAAAAAAAAAAAAAAAAGTCAGGTTAAGATGCAGTCTGAGCTGAACAGAGAGGCCTGTGTGAGCTGTTGGCACTGGGCCCAGAAAGCCATACTCCGGAGTGAGCTCTGTTGGTGCGGCTTCTGCAGAGGATTACAGTCCCTGGAAGGATAAAGGGGTGAATTCCATCCATGGCTTCAGACTTTCGTCATCTACCTTTGTGGATTTGTCTGGCTCCCTACAGGTGGCTATGGTGAAGGACAGCATATGCTACCCTGCTGAAGGCCACTGATGTCCCCATGGAGCCTAGATATTGAGGAGATCGTCTCCCCCTGGCCAATATGGAGGGAGGCATCTCTGGGCCCTTACTGAACACCCACCCACTCTGTTCTCTGTGAGGATGGCAGGCAGCAATCGTTAGAAGGCAGAGTGGAAGAGGCCTAAGCCATTTGTCCCTCTCTGGCTCTCACTAACGACCTCCCCAAAGGAGGAAAGAAAAAAAAATGGCCCTGAGGTTTTCCTGGAGATAAATGGAACCATTTTAAAGGAAGATGCCATTTACAAAGAAGCCATCCTCTCTGATAGCAAAGTTCTAGGTTCAGGAAAAGAAAAAGGGTTTAAAAACCTATGAATACAACTCAATCGGGAAGTTTTAATTAGCAGTTCAAAACTGCCCACATTCTGGGTTTCTAATTAATAGGCACGATTTCCGTTGAGTTCTACTTCAGTGAGAGCTATATAAAAACCAGTGAGTGGGTGACACCATTCCATTCAAAAAAAGAACAAGAAGGAGAGAAAGGAATGCTGAATTAGGAACAGAAAACGCAAACGATCCATCTCCCTTCTATACCTGTATAAATAAACATTGTTACCCACACCTCTCCCTGGAGCTTGTCAGTCCATGACCAATCAACACCCTGAGTCCATTCGATACCCCAACTCCCTGAACCATAGGCCAAATGGGATAGATCCCAGTCAGATCACCCACAAATACTGGGGTATCAAGAAAAGAGGGCATTAGGGTGGAGACAGAGAGCCATTGCATTTGCAAAACCCCGAATTAGACCCCCCAGTACACACATAAGCAGGACGTTGGGCTAACACACAAAAGACAGAGCCTGAGGAATACTGTGTGGGGTACACGGCTATTTATCCCTGCTCCCAAAAGTGATGAGAAGGCTTCAAAGGGCTTTAATCAAAAATAGACCCAGGCAGTGAGGTGGGGGGTGAGGGAGCCAGATTTGAGGAGAATTTCTGGAAGCTTTGAAAACAGAAGAACTTCCTGTCCCGACCGCCATCGGAGAGCAGCACCCACCCCGTGGCCATGGGCCTCAACAAAGGCCACAAGATGATGACAAACGGCAGCAAGTGAGACACAGCGGGCGTCACGGGCGCCTCACCAAGCACACCTCACTAAGCACACCAAGTTTGTGCCGGACATGATCGGAGAGGTGTGCGGCTTTGCACCCTGTGAACGGCGCCCCACAGAGTTGCTCAAAGTGTCCAAGGACAAGCGGGCACTCAAGTTCATCAAGAAGCGGGTGGGCGCGCACATGCGCACCAAGAGAAAGCAGGAGGAGCTGAGCCACGTGTTGGCCGTCATGAGGAAGGCGGCAGCCAAGGATTGACGAACCCTCTGCCAATAAATGGTAGTTCCTACAAAAAGGAAAGAAACAGAGGAGGAGACAAAAGAGTAACACGGAAGTGGCTTAAGGGGCACACGACTCCAGAGCATTCAGGGGACAAGCTGATCTTCCTGGAGACTCGGGAACCAAGGATGTAGAGGATGAGCAAAGAAGGCCTAGGAGCCGCTGCTTCTGTAAACGTGAGCCTTGAAGGAGGAGTGTTACGTGGTTTTCAGTGACGATGGAGCCGCCCAATGTGTGTCCAAGTGTGAGAACTCAGGCAGAGCTGCCTGGAAAGGTAAGTTCTAGTGCACTGGGGTTTACACAGGTCCCCCCACCAGAGTCTCCTGTGTTCATGCATGCGCACCCCCCCCCCCCCGGAGCTGGGGACCGAACCCAGGGCCTTGCGCTTCCTAGGCAAGCGCTCTACCACTGACTAAATCCCCAACCAGCATGCGCACTCTTATATACCCATCCCCCCAGCAACATTAGGACCCAGATCCCCTCTTATCAGAACATGTCCACGTTTGACAAAAACCTGATGCTAAATCAGAAGATGCCTCAGAAAGCAGCGCCTAATTAGAAGGGGGTGGTCTAGACGCTGATGGGGTAAGGTTGTGATAAAACAGACTCTGGGAACACATCCAGGTAGAAGGAAACACGCATGCCTCTCTTCTCAAACGCACCCCATAGAGGTTGGGAGGAAACTGCAGCTCTCTCCAGAAGCCTCAAGGGACCCCTTAAAGAAGAAAAGACATTTAAAAAGAAACCTTTTAGAACACACCGTGAGAGGCTTAGCACTTGCCCAGTTAGCCAATCTAGACAGCCAACCTTCCTCCAGTACCAGTGGTGGTCACGTCAGATGTTTATCTGTGAATCGTGAACAACACATCCTAGAACATCAGTAGAGAGATCACCTTGCTCCCTCCTTCCTATCAGATGGCTTCCTTAAGGCCCTGATACCCCTGGGAAGCCAAATCATCCTTTGTAAGCCATCATCACACCATCAGTCAATCTACCCTGGACCCAGCGAATCCATTTCTATGTGGCGTGCACTGGAATAGCCAGGTTAAGAATAAGTCTTCCTGCCTGCCAAAAACAAAAACAAAAACAAAAACAAAAAACAAAACAAAACAAAAAACCAAAAAAACCAGAAAACCCAAAAAAACAAGAAAGAACCTTCATGATCAACCTGATCTCCTACCCAACCTGCCTGTGAATAAACTTCTCCTTCAGTCTCATTTTACCATTTGGCTAGAGCATAGATCAAATAAACAGTGTCCATAAAACAATACAGAAAGTTGTCTGTAAGACCTCAACCGGAGGTCACTGTTGCTAGTCAGGATGGCGAGGATTCTTGACATTAAAAGAAACCAGTTCTGGGGGTTGGGGATTTAGCTCAGTGGTAGAGCGCTTGCCTAGGAAGCACAAGGCCCTGGGTTCGGTCCCCAGCTCCGAAAAAAAAAAAAAAAAAAGAACCAAAAAAAAAAAAAAAAAAAAAAGAAACCAGTTCTGGCCCATCCCCAGGAAGTGGGTACCAGACAAATGTATTATCTTGGCAAAAATCTCCCTCTAGTTCTAAAACATCATGGCTACCATGGCCTAGAGTGGGAAGAGGTAAGGGATTCACAGGTTCCTAGCCCTTCAGTTCCAGCTGCAGAATGATGTTTGGGTCAGTGGAAAAAGGCATATATGTTGGCTGGTTCCATGGATTCTATCATCCAGCAACATCTTAGTTCATGTAAACGCATGGCATGGTGCTAACAACACATAACCTAACAGCGCCCTTCTCAGAATGTCCCACTACCACACCTCAACCCCTTCACTGCATGGTTGATTCTTGATTCCAGAGGCAGTTCTGCTCTGTAAAGCCAACTACATCATAAACATCAACACATACCAAGTCACCAGTTGTAGAGAAAATGCAGGGTTGAGTTTCTGTGAGCCTCTGATTATAGCATGTTTGCCAATCGATGCGAAAATCTTGGTTCGTATGTTTAAAGCTAGCTTTACTTAGGAGAGAGTGACAATTCGTCAGTGGTGACCTCTCAGCAGATACCTCAGAAGCTTTTGCCGGAAGGAAGCATCAACACACCAACTCTCTCCTTTAGACACACTGCAGCCTTCTTGTGCCTAAATCCCATGAGAATATGTCAGCCATGTGACTGGAACATTTTAAACAGCAAACCTGCCTAGCAAAAGCAGACACACACACACACACACACACACACACACACACACACACACACACGCAAATAAAAGGACATGGCATTAAATAGATTACAGAAAGAACTCCATTTGCTGGTGGAGAATTGAGTATCACTTTGTTCCCCTTGACCTGAGAACATGCTTTTCCAGTAGCTCAGGTCGTACTGAGCGCTGTGCGTGTCCACACATGAATGTGATGGCGCTGGCAGTGGCTGATCCATGGGCTGTAAATAAAAATTAGGAAGCAGCAAATTCATAAATATACAGTCTGCAAATACAGGGGTGGATGGAGGCCAAGGTGTAATTCTCCCCTGTAACACAGCCGTTCTTTAAAGAACCCAGACCGAACGGAGTGCGATGCTATGCACCTGTCGCCACAGCTGTCCAGAGGTGAAGGGGGGCGGGGCTCAGCAGTTCGAGGTCATCATTAGCTACATAATGAGTTTGAGGCCAGCCTGAGCTACATAAAAGCTTGTTGAAGAAAGAAGAGAGGAAGAAGAGGAGGAGGTGGAAGAGGAGGGGAAGGAAAGAAAAAGAAGGAAAAAGAAGAGAATCCAAACCAAATGCTCAAATATTTTGTCAATTATTAACTCAGAGCGTCTTCGAAGTCACTACCACTGTTTTCATTTTTTGAGATGCTGTTCAGTGTGTGTGTGTGTGTGTGTGTGTGTGTGTGTGTGTGTGTGTGTGTGTGTCTGTAGTCACCCAGGTTGGGTTGGAGGACAACTTAGTGGGATCAGTTCTTCCACCGTCACATGGTTCTGGGGATCTAACTCAGGCTGCCGGATGTGTAGTGAGTGACTGTACTCACTGAGCCTCCTCACCAATCTGAGTGAGATGTTAGCATACTTGAAGAGCCAGAATTAAATAGGGAATTGGCCAACAAGGTGGCTCAAAGTACAGAACACTCTGTTTGTATCTGTCTTAGTGAGGGTTTTACTGCTGTGAACCGACACCATGACCAAGACAACTCTTATACGGACAACATCTAATTGGGGCTGGCTTACAGGTTCAGAGGTTCAGTCCATTATCATCAAGGCAGAAACATGGCAGCATCCAGGCAGGCCTGGTGCAGGAGGAGCTGAGAGTTCTACATCTTCATCTGAAAGCAACTAGCAGAAAACTGACTTCGGGCAGCTAGGGTGAGGGTTTTAAAGCCCACACCCATGACATACCTTCTCATAGTGCCACTCCTGGGCTGAGCATAGACAAACCATCACAGTATCTGACATCTTAAAGCTCCTAACTTAGAACATGAGTAGATGTAGCACCATGTAAGCAGCCATAAGGCAATCCCAGGCAGTGTTACACAGTGAAGGAAGGCACAGTGTTCTCAGTTCTGTGAGGCAATCATCTTCCCCACTCTTTGTGGAAATGGGAAGAGGAACTTTTAGTTTCTACTAATTTACATTAAAATGCATAGGTGGGGCTGGCCGAGCAGTGCTCTAAACCCACGCACTTTCTCAGGGGCCTACTCTATGGTTCTATAGGTCACCGACTAAAAAGTGTCTTAGAAAATGGACAGATGTGGACAGACTTGACATTTGCTTTTGTGGATTCTCTTTGGCCAGCCCTGACTTTCTTTAATTTTCTCACAAGGTCCTCCAAAACTGTGTAAGGAGGCACAGAGGAGACCCACAACCAGCCCGTAGGGCAGGGCTACAGGACATTTAAATTTGAGGAAAACATGTGAACATCAGCGTGATCTGTGGTGCATAAACTATGGCCTTGAGCCACAGCTGGCTCAGCAGCTATGTCGAGGTCGTGAGGTATCACTGGTTTGCAGTTCTGTCCTCAGGGGGTGCTACATTCCTTTCCATGACGTCATAGCTCTGCAAAGCCAGGTTTTCAACAGCTGTGGTAGATGAAGTAAAAACCACCTCAGAAATAAAGTGAGCAGCTGACAGGGGAGCGGTGTCCACCACCATTCCAGTTTTCATAAAGAACAGCTTCTCTACCTTTCTGTCATGACCTCAAAGGCGTGTCTTCCAATCTTCCTAACCCCAGAGACCAGCAACTTGCTTTATGAAATTTCTAGAATCAGTGAGCCTAACAAGAACTAAGTGAACTATGTCTGGCCAAACTTGGCTGAGTCAGAAGTATGAAAAAAAAATCTTTATTAAATCACGTGTCCAATGTAAACGGCGCTTCCCTAACTTCCTGCCAGGATATCAGGGTTTCTTTGTTTCATTTTTAAGCCCTTCAAAAGTTTGGAGTCCACATATACACACATATACATATGTGTGTGTGTTTGTGTATGTGTGTGTGTGTGTGCATGTGTGTGAAAGTATGTGTATGTGAATATGTATGGGTGTGTGTATGAGTGTGTGTAAGTGTACGTGTGTGTATGTGTGTGTGAATGTGTTTGTGTGTATGAGTGTATGTATATGAGTGTGTGCATGAGTATGTGTGAATGTGTGTGAGTGTGTGTGTGTGTGTGTGTGTGTGTGTGTGTGTGCATTCAAATGGCCAATCTGGCTTTCCAAAGAATTGGGAAAACTGGTTAAGGCCCAGTGGTCTCCCTGCTAGGGAATACATATCCACTATACATGCTCCACACAGTCATCTTCAATGGCTAGACAGCAGGCTTTCTCCCTTAACCTGAAGTCACAACAACTTTGAGGAGCAACCTACAACTTTGATGTTCTTTTTAGTTCCTTGTGCTCTCCGGTGTCTGCCTAATCCCTATATAAAGGGCAATGAAGTTAAACCATTACAGTTTCCATCTCGGTCATAGTGAATAACTAGGGAACATACTAAGTGCCCAGAAAGGACTGCACATATAAACCACACATACACACACAAACACGTACATTCACAAACACACATACACACACATGTGACATATATGTCAAACATGCAATTGTGCACGTACATACATCCATGCATCTATGCAAACCCACATATACATACACATGTGCCTGCATACACAAGGAAGAGGTAAGAAATGGATACATTAAAAATAACCCAAATAGACCTCGAATAACGTGGAAAAATCATAAAAGTCAGATAAAATGGAGCTTCCTGGAAAGTCAACCACAGGCCCTCAGGAGCGTGGGGTCCTGTGGAAGGGAATCTCGGGAGGAAGGAAAGCGAAGCACAGAGTGGACACGGTATTCCCTCAGAGTGAGCAAAAGGCAGCATGCATCTGTCTCTTACTCATCTGTCTCTATCTCATCTCATCCCTCCTCCCTCCAGTCCATCTTCGCACTGAACCAGAGCTGCCTCCTTAAAGCACAGCTCTCTTAAAACCTCTGGTGCCTACTCTCAGCGTGGTTTGAAAAGCACTCAACAGTTTGAGCTCCCTTACCTGTTCAGCCCCAGCTTGACCATTCAACAGTTGACTTTGTTCCCATCACCAAGCCTCTGTGATAGGCTCCCAGCTAGGTTAGCCATTTCCCGCACATGCTTGTCCAGAGCATGTATTTACAGTGTGCACTGTATAATGGCCTGGCTCTTGTCGCTCCTCCTCAAAGCACTGCAACTACTTTATAGTAGCAACCAATACATATGTATGGGAAGAATGAGGGAAGAATAGAATCATGAAAAAAAATCTTAGATGCAAGACATGAGCTAAGGAAGAACTGATAGAGGAAGGAGTGCTGAAACACTAGTGGAAAAGTCATATTGTGGGAACAGAGCAAAGGCAGCTTTGTGGTAGTAGGCTCTTAAGAGAAATAGTCTAAAGAGATAAGGCACACTACTTAGCCTTAATTGTCAGCTTGACCCAATCTAGAGTCATCTGAGAGAAGAAGCCTAGACTAGGTTGGTTTACGGACACGGTTAGTAATTACCCTGATTATTAATGGATAGCAAAAGGCCCAGTCCACTGTGGGTGGAACCATTCCCTTGAGCAAGCTTGGACTGTATAAGAAAGCTAGCTAAACATGAGTCCTTGATGTAGCAATCCAGAAACTCAAGGCACAGAGTGAGCCAGCAAGCAGCATTCCTCCACAGCTTCTGATCCAACTTCCTGTCTGAACTTCCCTCAGTGAAGTGCAAGCCGACCCCTTCCTCCCTCGATTGCTTTTTGTCCAAGTATTTTATCATAGCAATTGGAATAAAAACAGAACATAAAGCAACTAGTGGTTAAAGTGGGTTTCTTTGTTTGCCCCACCCATAGATGTCTTTGGCAGTCTATTGGAGACTATAGACCCTTCTCAAAATAAGAATAGTAAATACAAGGTGTAATAGCTACAGTTAGCAAAATAGGACTGCACTGCAATGCTAAAACATTATCCTATAAGCATATATGTGCGTCTTTGTTAATACATTAAGTAACAAGCTCTAGCAGTCACTCCACAAACCACTGTAATGTCTCGGCAGAGATGAAAGAAAATGTTATTTTAAGATGCTTGCAATAACTGTCATGTTAGCACAAGTGCGGTTTGTTACCACACCCTTGGCTGAAGGAAATGCTAAATTTCAGTTAAGGGTTACAATAGTTTTTTTTTTTTCTTTCTTTCTTGTTTTTTTTTTTTTTTTTTAACCTTCCAAATTCAAGGTCCCCAAGTTAAGGAACAGTAACCCAAATCACCAAATTGGCAGTAAGGTCCTTTCTAACTCTGGCCAGAGCAGGGCCGGGCAAGGGATTGAGGCATAATGAATGTCTTTGCAGTCAGATCATTGAAAGGACTTGTGTCCTTGCAGAAACTGTGAAGGGGCACAGACATGGAAGATACCATCTCCTCTCACCCCCAAGTGATGTCAGGAAGGTGACCAATCTCTGTCAAAGTGATTGCCCCCTGGGGTGAGCAGAGAGCTGGAGCCCAGGATAGGGAGTAATTAGCATTGTTGGAGTGAGGTAGGGAGATTACATAGACTGTGGGGCCTGAACTTCAGAATTTGACACAATTAATATATCCAAATTACTTTTCTCTGGAAAATAACTATCGTTGCTCAGAAGCAGACATAGAACAGAGTCTGCCTGGCTCCATTCTTGCTTGTAATTCTGGCTGGAGCAAAGATCCAACAAAGACTTTTTCTAGAGAGTGGAGGAGACAGAAATATCTAGAAACTTGCTCTCAAAGCAGCCTTTCTTGTTCAGATGCAGACCATGGAAGTTATGCAGCTATCTGCCTTTTCTACATCAGTACTGAGTGTGGTCAACAGCAGTTGAGACCGAAGGTTGCCTCAAAAGTAAATAAATAAACAAAAATATGAGAAAGAGGCAATGGGTGCAAAAAAGAATATGGTAGGTCAGACGCAACCGTTATTAAACAGAACACATCGGAAACAAAAGGAGAAGCCATGTGGGTTTCTTAATAACTGGCCTTTTTTGGCCAAGGACAAAGAAAAGGCTCTAGCTGGCTGGTGAAGTCAGCACCTTTTGAAAGCCTGGAGAGCCAGGGAGGAGAGGAAAGCTGTATAGATATGCAAATGTTCCATTCAAATGCAGGCCTCAGCTCTCCCTGAGAGTGAGGTAATTCCACGGATAGAGAACGAAATTCAAGCCCCCTTTCCTGCCTAGAAATGGTCCAGACCTGTGGATAGCTTTATCTCCCACAGCCCAGACCAAGATAAATCAAACTGAACATCCACTGACACCACCGCTTAGGTAGGAGAGATTGTGGGTTCCGAAGTCTGGGATTCTCGTGCAAGGTTGTATGCTCCAAGTCTCTGCACTCTAGAGAGCCTAATGGACCGACTAGGCCACCACTGAAGAAGTCTGAGCTGTGCCTTGTTTATCTTGCTTTTCCTCTGGAGGTGTTCAGGGCTTTCTTTTCCTGAAGTGACCTCTGCTAGCCTTAGAGAAGCTCTGTGCCGATATCAACCCACATTCCCAGTGAGTAAAGGCATTAACTCAAGGTCACCAAGCAGATAGAAAGTCGAGGCTTGAGTAACACTAATGACTAACCTTTTGTCTTTATAGTTCATGGTCCTATTTATCTCAACCTGTGGATTCCTGGGATACTGCTCACGCACACGCACGCGCGCGCGCGCACACACACACACACACACACACACACAAACACACACACACACACACACACACACACACACACAGCCAAACAGGTCCTTTCCAAGAGCATTCAAGGTTGTCCCTAGTGGAGCTCACTCATCTGGAATTATCAAAGGATCTAGCACAGTGGTTAAGATTTAAAAAAAAAAAAAGAATCCCAAGTCTAACAGCTCAGGTTTTTAACAACGCACCATTGGGTTCCTGGAACAGTGTGGTTGAAAAACTATATATAAACGTCGGAGTTGCTGCCCCTCAGGAATGTGAAGTCCCATCAACCTCAGCTTTTGGCTAACCCTAGACCTCATGGATTAAGTCCCCTTGACGTGCAGGTGTCCTTTGCTCCAAAGAACTCTTCAAAACCTCACCAGCGTTCTCAGCTCTTTGGAAATTAACAACCCCGGGTCCAGTGCTCCCCGCTCCATTTAGCAATCGGTTTGTGCTGTAGAAATGCAAACAAGACAGACTCCTGCTCCTCTGGGGCCAGCTCTGGGCTAGAGAGCCACTGCCAGGCTGCTCCCGGTGGGGATTTCAAGAGGACTTTGCTCAGGTTTGGCACATGTTTCCTACCCGGACCAGAACAGTGGGTTCCCACCTAGCAGCTGTGAACTCTGACTCACCTGCCTGCAGGAGAAGGTCTCCATGTGACAGAGTTTTTTAACAAGGGCCTGAGGAGCAGGCGTGTTCTGCCTGAGTCTCTGAAGCAAGAGGACAGCTGCTCTTGGGAAAAAAAGGGCAGGAGGTGAAGATAGGTGTCTGTGCTCACCTGGAGGTCCCGCCTTCTATTGTCTTCTCTCCCCTCTCACCCTCCCCCAACACACCCCAGGTTCTATTGCTCAATTTCTCCTGAGCTAGGGTCCCTAGAGGAGGTCATAGCCATACTCAACGCTGTCTGTCAATGCACACATTTGCTGTCCTGTTTCCTTTAAAGAGCTTTATTGCATCTATGGGCTTGGCTTTTGCCGGCAGCCCACGTCACCTTGGTTGGATAAACGCACCCCTGAGGCAAATCTCTGCATCACTCAGCCATCACCAAAGAAACTTCTTCTCGTGGTAGATGGAACTTAACAGAGAGACCCACAACAGGACAATGGGCAGAGGGTGAGAGACTTTGGGGCACCCAGTCCTAAATGGGATACTCCATCGAACCCCTTCCCCCCAGTGCTCAGGGATCAACGCGGAAGAGGAACAGAAAGATGTTAAGAGCCAAAGGTAGCGGACGACTCTAAGGAAACAGTGTCTTCCAGACACAGCAGGACTGATACACATACGAACTCACGGAGACTGTGTCAGAAGACACAATCCCTCACGTGTTCAAATCAGACAAAATGGGAGCACTGAGAGCGGAAGCAGACACAGGGTCCCGCCTCTAACCGAGAAGCCCTTTGTAATTGACAACTGCTGGGAGAGGGGAAATTTTTGCTACAATGGAGTGTCCCTGGTTTATCAGCCACACTCGGCAGGCTCTATGGCAGTGGTCGGCCGACACAAAACAGAATCCATGTTGTTGGGTTGGGGAGAGGGAAGCTTTTTGTTCCATTTTGTTCTATCTTGTTGGCTTTCTTTATTTTTCCTTTTGTTTTAATTTTTGGGGTGTGTGTGAGAGAGAGGGGGGGGAGAGAAAGAGAGGGAGAGAAAGAGAGAGAGAAAGAGAGGTAGAGAGAGAGGGAGGGGGAGAGAGAGAGAGAGAGAGAGAGAGAGAGAGAGAGAGAGAGAGAGAGAGAGAGAGAGAAGGTAGGGAGATGAAACTCGTTAAGGAAGGGGGAAAGGCATGATACAGTATGAAAAAAAAGCAATTTCTTTAAATGCCCATGAGACCTTGTGGGAAAAAGTCTCCCATTGAATTAAGAAAGACCAAAGAGAGGTGGCAGATGCTGTTCAGTCCCATGGGCCCTGAGGCTGTGGAGTGACTGTACCACCCATAGAGTCCCTTGGAAACCCAGTAGTACTAAGAACAAACCGGTGGTGGAACCCCAGAGCCCAGTGGCGAAAAGGAACAATTCCATTTCAACATCCGCCCTTAGGAAATAAGCAATTGCTTGAAGACTCTTACAAAATGGTCGCTGAGTATGCAAAGAAGTGAGTTGGAACCTTCCACTTGGCCACTGCCCTCCCAGAAGCAGGTTGTCAGGAGGCTGTGGTTGACTCCTTAAGGCTGTGACCACATCTGGTGTGTCAGTCACGCCTTGAGCACCGCCATTATCTTCTCATTGCTAAGGTAGAAGGCCCGGTGAAGACCTTCATGTGCACCGCTTTGACTCCACTCGAGTCCCTGGGCTCCGTTCATGCCATCGGCCCTCACCCCCACTTGAGTGTCAAAGCTCCCCTCTAGCCTTCTATCTTCCACAAGCTGGCTTCTCCCTCTGCTAGAGTCCCATCTGCCTTCTTGTATAGCTATTTTCTCCAGCTCAAAGCATATCCTCTTGGAGACAGGAGGGAGGCTCACGAGACTCAGAAAGTTCAGAAAGATTAAAGACCCTTGAGGCCCTCCCCTAAGGTTACAGACACAATCCTCGCTGAGAGGAGGCTCTTCGGTGAAGCTGCCTGAGAGTTGTACAGAGAACCCCAGGGTTGCACTTTTCCTCAACTGGCATCTGTGCTAGAGCGAGCTTTTGGGTGGTACAGCTAATTGTGTCACCTTTAAGAAACTTCAAAGCTGGACGTGAGTAGAATCTGTTCTTTGGTCTCTTGCCAGTACCCTACCTGGACTGAATGTATGCTCATTCGAGTCTCCACGCCCCCACCCCCACCCCAACAGTTACACAACCGTCCTGTTGCTGAGTCCCAGAAGTACAGATGGTTTTCCAGCCTCTGATGCTGTAGGTCCATGAGAGCGGAGGGACTTTGCTTCTGTGGCTATTCCTTCTCTGAGCCTTGATTCCCACCCTTTCTACCAGTCTGCCTTTCTTCCTTAAAATGTGCCCTTGTCCATATCTCGGCAAAGGTCTCGGGTAGTGAGATGACTTCTCTGGGCTGCTCTTTTCTTCTCAGCCAACCTCTGGTCAAGTCATCTCCATCTGCCATTACAATTCCCAGACACCATTCCTTCCTCACCCCAGACAGTGTGGGTCGCATCCCTCCATATCCCTGAGCCATTCACGACGACTTGTTTCAACCATATCCAAGGCTAAACCTTTTCTCACTTCTCACCCACCTTAAATAACATGAAACATTTTCAGTTTGCTAGCGTGTGCGCTCTCTCTCTCTCTCTCTCTCTCTCTCTCTCTCTCTCTCTCTCTCTCTCTCTCTCACACACACACACACACACACACACACACACACACACACACCCTGCAGAGACAGCAAAGTGAATCATAGTACAGATTAAGGGGGGGGTACCCTACCATTGACAGCAGGCCACAAAAGTGAAAGTACTTAGGCCCCCCAGTCATTGTTTGGGGTTTCCTTTTATAGGGCTCAACAGAACACAGAGTTTGGTTGCTAAGGGGAGGCATCTCAGTGATTCTCCACTCTGATTGGTAGTTTAAGTCATATAATCATTTCTCTACTGAGCATATCCCTCCCCACAACTCATCTGATTTTTAATCATGTGAGGATCCAATTATGCAGAGGTGTAAGACTGTAAACAGGGGGTTCTCCCTTAAAAGTTCACTTGACAGTTTGGTCCTATTGTGCAATTGCCTTAAACCAGTTGAGGCCAGATCAGCCTTTCTGTGTACCCAGACACGTTGAGAATATAGAATAGAAACTGGCCGGGTTTGATGGTCACTAGGGGAAGAGAAACATATTCTATTGTTCAGAGACAAAGTATAGATGTAAGCATAGCCCAGTGTCAATGGAGGGGAGGGAGAAATTGCTAGGTGCATTTTTTGGAAAGGGGTGTGTGTACGTGCTCATGCGTGCATGTGGCAGAGAGAGAGAGAGAGAGAGAGAGAGAGAGAGAGAGAGAGTGTGTGTGTGTATGCGTGTGTGCGGACACTTGGGGATATGTAAGTAAAGAACTAAGCCTCCACGTGGATTATTGAAAGGGAGAGGTGTTTATAACCCGGATGGCCTCTCAGGTTACCAAGCCTTCCAACCATGCTTTCATGCCTCAGGTCAGTTCCTACCTGGACACTTCCCTCTTCTGCCTTTACCGGTTTGTTTCTGAAAGTCAGAGTCTATATTGTTCCTCATCTTCCTCATCATTAGTCCCCCTTGTTGATTAAACAAAGTACCAGCTTGTTATCCTAACCTTGGACCACAGGACCAGACCAGCCAGCACTGTCTCCCTTCTCTCTAACTACCTCTTGCCCCCACACTGAGCCACAGTTGTGAATGCTTCTATTAACTTGGGGAACTCCCTACGCCATACCCCTTCTTCTTTATCCAAATCCGACTCCTATTTCAAAGTCTGCCTCAACTTTCTTCTTGCCCCCACCTGCATGATAAGTGCACGGAAAACACTGGCATCATCTTAGACTCCGGGATAACTCCAAAGAGCTCATAACCAGGCACACACAGAAGCAGGGCAGAGCCACAGTGCACCAGGAGTCCTATGACCCATTTCGGAAGTATTTCATTCCTCCTACATCCTTCCTTCTGGACCGACCCTGCACACACGGCATGGCGTTTTTTATTATTGCCTGTCTTGCAGACATTAGTGGCTCTCGCGCCTGTCATATGCTACAGCTTCCGCTTCACAGGTTGACATGGGCAGATTTAGTTCTGACCTGGCTTGTTGCTTCCCTCAGAGTTATTAATGGGGTTTGAGATAAAACTGGGCCAGGATGCTTTATGCCCGGGATGCCTTTTTTTTCTTTTACTTTGATATTGTTACAAGCAAACGTTTCCTTTTTCACAAAAATAGAGCACTTAGTTAAAACATTCTAAATTTAAATATGCAAAACAACATACTGAACACTGTGATTGGAATAAAACACAGCTGTAATTTACTGATAGAAAAATAAATATCAAAAGCATACTCTCTCGCTTTCTCTTTCTCTCACACAAACACACACACACACACACACACACACACACACACACGCACGCGCGCGCGCCCAGGCTAGCCTTGACCTTGAACCCTTGACTCTCCCCCATCCACATCCCAAGTTCCATGACTACAGGCCTGTGAGTTCCATTGTGACCATTTATTTAATTACTTGTTTATTTATATATCTACTTAGTTATTTTGATTTCATTGAGACAGGGTCTATTTTGTAGCCTAAGCTAGCCTCAAACCCACTATGTAGCCCAGGGCCCAGGCTAGCTTCAAATTTAGGATTCCCCTGCCTCAGTCTTCCAGATGATGGGATTATATGCTGTTACTGAGCTTCAATTAACAATATATGCAAACGTGTACTCTTTCCTTCTTGTCTGTGGTATTGGAGATGGAATCTAGGGTCTCATTCATGCTAGGCAAGCACTTGACCATTAAGTCAGCCCTCTTTTACTTCTTTTCCTCCTTCTGTTTATTTGAAACAGCATCTTACTAAATTTCCCAGGCTGGCCTTGAACTTGCTGTGTAGCCCAGGAAGACCTTGAACTTGGACCCCTCCAGCCTCACCCTCCTGGGTAGCCTCAATTGCAGGCTTACAGACGCTTATTCTTATTCCATACGTGATTGACGTCTCATTCTGCAAACCAATGTAGGCAGATGGTTCAGCCCCTCCATGCCTACTGAGACACAAGGAGAAGCACATGAGACAGTGGAAGGAGAACGGAACAGCCAAGAAGAAAGAGACCGGTTCATCATTTTTATAGATGTCCACTTTAGCCTGGGGATGGCTGCCCCTAGACTTCATTCCATGAGACAGAAATACATGTTTACTAACAGTCATTGTCACTTGCGGTTTTCTGATAATCTACCAGACACTCTTCCAAGTACTACAGATACAGAAGTCAGCAAGAAGCACATGGTCCCTGCTCTTGTCCAACCTGCATCCCAGGGTAGGCTAGAGGCAACCACCCTACAGTGTGCAGGCTGCTGAGAAATATGAACTGGGTAAGGAAGTCAGGATAGAGACCTTCATGATGGTGGGAGACCTGAACAGGCGTTAGTTCTGGGGATGGGAAAAGGCATGGGGTTGAGGGCAAGTACAGTTCCCTGAGGCAGGAGCATTACTGATGTTCTGGGAACAACATGAGATTCCATTAGCCTCGTCAGGAGCAAAGCCTTTACAGGCCAGGTCAGAGAATTACGAAGGAACAAAATTAAATAGGGACTCAATTCTTTTTTTTTTTTACTTCTTCTTTTTGAGACAAGGTAGCCGAAGTTGGCCTTGAACTTCTGATCCTCCAGACTCTACTTCCTGGTTGGATTTGTAAACATCTGCCGACACACGTGGTTTTAGATGGGGATTTTGAGGGCGTGGTGGGCTCTTCGGTTTTATGCAGAATGAGCAGGATGGACCTCGAGTTTCCAGCGCACATCTTTAGAAAATCGCTCTACCTGATGTGGAATAGGGGTTAGGGGCTGGATTCAGAGACTGATGTGATAGTCCAGGAGAATTTATTGGTGACCTGAACCAGGGTAGCAGTAAAGAAGGCAGGGAAGAAACCAAACCCCCATCCCCAGGTCATCTGCAAAGCAGAGGTTTTGAGGTTTGTCCCAGCTCGGGATGTAGGCTAGGTCCAAAGGCCTTGTCTTCTTGTAGGCATCCTGTGCCCGTTTCATATAGAAATGAAAGAATAATTTGCCCAAGATGACACAGCAAAGAAATTCAGAGCCAGAAACCAAACCAGGATGTGTTTGTTTGAGAGCATGCCCTCGCCTCCACCCCGGCCTCCTGCTCACTTGGACAACTTCCAAGTTGGATCACATGGAAATATCATAGGTCAAGACAGCCAGATCCCACATGCCTGGCCTGTACATAAATCAAAAACAGGACAAAAGGACGTGGCTGGATTAGTACCATATACTCGTGTCATGATTCGTGTCACGGGAAGCACAAGACCAGAGCTATACCCTGGGACACAGACAAGCACTTGACCCTGGCAACAGGCTTTACCAATTGGGCTTTAGTAACAGCCTGGGATTGCTAAAATCTGACCAAATGACTCTACTCTTCGGCAGAGACTGCCAGATAATTCATCATCACAGAGTACTCAAAGGGTCAGAATGCTAAAGTCAAACCCACCACGGAGGGGACTCCAAAAAAAAATCATATGTTTTCAAGTGTTAGGGTTATTTTTATCATAGCCTGACCCAGAAATGTTGAAGCTGATGGTAGGAAGGTTTTCTGTCAACAACCTCCGTGGAAGAGTTCACTCCTTATTCTACTTGGAATTTTCTAGCTGGGAAGCTTTCTCAACGTGACACAACGACTCGAGTGTGTTTGTGTTGTGGAAGCTTTGTAGAATAGGTACACACATGCACACACGTGCACATACACACACACACATACACAAACACACACACAGCACATGATAAGTAGTTAATCACGACCCTAACACAGTTTTGAAACTTTTCAAAAATCTCAGGGTAATGAGTCACCAAAATTCCATAATATAAGATATTTTGGGCTGGAGAGATGGCTCAGCGGTTAAGAGCACTGACTGCTCTTCCAGAGGTCCTGAGTTCAATTCCCAGCAACCACATGGTGACTCACAACCATCTGTAAAGAGATCTGATGCCCTCTTCTGGTGTGTCTGAAGATAGCTACAGTGTACGCATATACATAGAATAATAAATAATTTTAAAAAAAAGATATTTTGATAGGAACCAAGGTTCCTTTGCTAATTTTCAAATTTCCTATTACAAAAATTAAAGAGTCTAGCCGTCAACTTCTTTATCTTCCCCCTCCTCCTTTATTATCTCTTTCTTCCTCTTTTCTCCCCTCCTGTGTCTCCTCTTTCTCTCTCACTCTCTCTCCCTCCCTGCCTCCGTCTTTTTTGCTGTACAGCCTCCCAGACCCCCAGAGGTCCAACTGTTAAGAACACCAATTTCCGGCTGAGGGCTCACTCGCAGAGAGTGAAGGCTAACTGACACCAGAATTTATTGCCCCCAAAAAACAACCTTCTCAACTCAAAGCAAAACCATAATTAGGGGCGAGGAGACACTCCCTGTTAACCGGTGTGAAAGAGTGATTTACAATGCGTCCTCCCTCCCGGCAGAAGGCCCTTGGCAATCACAAATACAGGTTTTTGTGTATTCAGAGGCAAAGCGCAGAGGAGCAGAAGAGAGTTAAAAGGACATTCTGCACAGGACGTGTGCCTCTTTCCACTGAATTTACCCCATAAAGCCACAACACTGAGACCCCTGGAAAATCCCCCACTAGAGAAACAAACTTGCACCATGACAGTGACAAAGACCCAGCATCCCCTCTCCTCTCTCTTTCCTTCTCTTTTCCCCTTCCTCTCTCTCTCTCCTCCTCCTCTCCCCCTTTCCCTTCTCTCTCCCCATCTCTCTCCCTCTTTCCTCTCTCTCCTCTCCCTCTCTTCTCTCTCCCCATCCTTTCTCTTCCCCTCTCTTATCTGTTTCTTTCTCTATCTCTGTCTCTGTCTCTGTCTCTGTCTCTCTCTCTCTCTCTCTCTCTCTCTCACACACACACACACACACACACACACACACACACTTTCCTCTATCTCTTCCCCTCCGCCCCCACTTTCCTTTTTTAATGTGATTCCTTAGCCTCTGAAATCACCTGGTCACTACAGCTTACAGGAAGATGGTTCTTGCAAGGATAAGGAAAAAAAAAACCTAACACACATTTAATTCACAAAACTGACCTGGCAGAGATAAGTGCTTTTAAATAGTATTAAGTTCTTGTTTTTAGGGAACTGTCAAACTTTAAAGCTAACATAACACTCTCAGATAAGCAGGCTATTGAGGGCTTGCTTTCCTGACACCAGCAGAAAAAATTCCTAGCAGGGGGCTTTGAGAAAGGAGACAGCTCAGGCATCCAAAGGATGGAGGAAACCCAGCCTTGGAATCACCTAGAGACTCTAGGCTCCCTTCTCTCCTGGTGTCCCCACCTGACCCAGCCTGTGTTTCCTGGAGGGAACATGACCAGGACCCACTGACCCAATTCCCCAGACCTTACATTTTTTTTCCCACCAAAGCCAGTGCCTCTGATGTAGAAACAATGGCTCTCAATTGCACCGAGGGCAGATGTAGATTCCAAACAGAACTAACCTTTGGAAAAGCTCTCCAGGAGATTGTAAATTGGCTACTGAAAAATGGCCTCATAGCAAGGGAGAAAGGAGTTGGTTCAGTTTTCTGCATGGAAGGTTTTTCTGGGTTTTGCTGTTTGTTTGGTTGGTTGGTTTGGTTGTTTTTGGTTTTGGTGGGGGTTTTTGTTGTTGTTTGGGGTTTTTTGCTTTGTTTTGTTTTGGTTTGTTTCCGTTTTTTTGGCTTTTGTTTTAGAAGACATGAATTGTGTATCCAGAGAGCACAAGGGTTCAAATAACCCGCCTCTTAGTAGGGAACTTAGGCTCTGAGTCTCAAGTGTTCGAGCAGTTGGAATAGTTAAAATGACTGGCTATGGACGTGACCCGTGCTAACTTAGCAAAGCGCCTGGAATTAAGCTTGCACTACATTACATGGTGCTTAACACGGGGGAGTCATCTTCTCTGCTACAAACTCAGGGTTAATCCCTCTAAACCACGACATGTGACTCCCCGGGAGTCAATAAGGCCAAGGGGCAGTTGGCTCTGCAGAGACTAAGCTCTGTAAGCATACACCATTTCTGTCAAGAAGACAGAGTTAAGCCACATGCCTACACCTCAATAGTTGGAGGGGTGAGGCTGGAGGATTTTGAGTTCTAGACTCATGTGGGCTATAACTGACTGACAAAGGAAGGAAAAGGAGGAGGGCTGGCGGAATGGCTCACAGTTCAGTACAGTCCGTCATGGGCATGAAGCTATGAGGGCAGAGGTGTGAGGCAGCTTGGTCACATTGAGAGGACAGGAAGTGGACCAAGGCTACACCCTCACCCCTGGTGACTCATTTCCTGTGGGAAAACGTCTTATCAAATTACTTTGGTACCTAAACTCCAGATGGTCTCACTTCCATTCCCACACTAAACAGACCCGGAGTCGGGTGCTGAAAGAACAGAGGTGTGAGGAGGACCTGAGATAGGTTTAGGAGGAAGGCAGGAAGGCGGGGAGGCAGGAAGAGAAAGGTAGGAGAGGGCAGTAGAGTGGAAAGGTGGCCTTGCTAGAAAGAAAGCTGGCAACAAACATAAAGAGTCCTTACCCAGTTGGGAAAAATAAGCCAAATATATTATGCACTGTGGACGTGCAGAGAGGAAGGGGCGTGTGTGTCTACACCACGCCCTTTGAGGATTTGAAGAGTCGGACAAGCATGGATTCCTCTGCACGCAGCTGTTGCGAGGCCTCTCAGGGTATGGGGGCTACTCACAATCCGTGACCACAGGCCAGGCTCTCTGCACTCAGCTGACTGCTTTTCCTAAACACCTAATTCACCACAATTGCTCTGATGGGGAAATGGGTGCACCCCATGTCTGCCAAATAGGGTCCGGGACTGCTTCAAGAAGTTCTCTAAGACATCCCTGCAGGCTAAGTTGCGAATGGTGTAGACAGTGAGGACAAGGGGCAGTGGAATGGTCCCTCAACAGTGGGTGGGTGGGTGAGCTGATATTGGGATGTAAAGTGAATAAATAATTTTAAAAAAAGTTTCTGGTTCCAGTCAGGGTCTAGAATGGACACACCACAGAGAAGACCTTCAAACTTTGGATGAACAAAGTGCACATGAACGCAAGGTAAATAGGAAGGGACACCGCCTTCCGTTCTTCTGGCACACAGGGAATGCCCGGCAATTTGTGACATTTTTAGGCTTTCCCTAATGTAAAACAGAAAGGAAGCTGAACCTGGGGACTTGCTCCGGACAGAGCAATCCCACGGCCCCCGCCACCAAACAAAACAGTGATGTGTTAGCCCTGATGAAAATACCAACTCAAATTTCCCTCTTCCTGCTGCGGACACACAGAGCGGCTGAAGCCCTGGTCCATCACCCACGACCCACACACATCGTGCTGCGGGAAACACAAGGCTGAAAGTCAAAGCGGAAGGTAGAAGAGGAAATTGCAAGGTCAAAGTGACTGCCTGGGAAGTCTGATTACTCAACACGTTTAAAGCATTATTAGCCGGGTCCGGAGGTGGCAGGCTCTAATCGAGAGTTGGGGGAGGGACTCCAAAGAGCTGTAGAAAGAGAATTCCCTCCTGGAGTTTTACTGAAATGCTTACAAAACTCAGGGTGCAAGTCAAGAGGGGGCCAAGGCCAGCTAAACCTAGAAGGGAGTGTGGAGTAGAGGTTAATTGTGGCCGTCAGAGATGAGTGGTTACATGGGGAGATTCATTTAAAATTAACGAGGCATTGGTTGCATTTTATAAGTGTCCCTAGGTAGCAAGTTCATAAGTGAAAGGGGTAGACACAGAGTGGGCTGTCTTAACACTTACCAGCCAACCCTCCGCCAAACAGGCCCTCACTGGCTTTTCCCATCACTGGAATACAAAGGCACATAAACCCATAACAGGAGAGGGGTCCCGCTAGTGTGCGAGCATCTGGGGCCAGTTTACAAATGACTACACTGTGGTCATAGGTGGGCCCCCAGAAGCACTGGGACCCGAGCCCCAGAAGCTCTAAGCATAGACAAAGCAGACTTAAAATTGAACTATGTGCTCTGGCTATCACAATGAAATAAATACCCCAGTAATAACAAAAATGTGATTATTTTGGACTACAGTGGACTGAGCGTAGGACAGTGTACCCATAAGATTATGTTGCCTAGTGATACCGTCACCATCATTGTTGGATCTCGGCCAAAAGACAGGGAAGGGCCACTGAGAGGCACTTGTACACAGGCCTGAAAACCTCGAGTTCAGTTCCCAGATTCCACAAAGTGACTGTATTGGAGAGAGCTGACTCCCAAGAATTATCTTCTGATAACACACCTACAACCACACACACACACACACACACACACACACACGCACACACGCACACACGCACACACGCACACACACACACACTTTTTAAAGGCCAAGAAGCAATATCGCAGCCACCTTAGTCTGTGTAAGTGCACACTGTGACTTGCACACAGGGGTGAAATGTAGCAATGCATTTCTCAAGTCATGGTCTCCATCCTTAGACAACCCAGGAGAGCTCTGTTTTACTATCACTGTCTTTGGAGTTAGAAGCAATATGAAGGCCTCACTGTAGCAATGCCAATAATTGCTTGGCATGGATGCCTCTGGAAAAGCACAGATGGTTCTAGAATCTGACTTGGAAAAGGGCTGCAGTAGACCATCTCTTTCAGAGTGAATGATAAGCAGGGTGGAGATGGGAGGCAGGAAGACCGGAAGGGCAAGGTCGTTCTTAGCTACATATAGAATTCTAGACCATTCTGAGATACACGAGAGCCAGTCTCAAAAATAAAAATTAAATCATAATAATAGAAATAAAAATATATACCACCAATTTTAATATCAATGTTTGCTGAAGCTAGGAGACAGCAACTCAGAACCGTCATCCACGAGACATAGCCTTAGCCCCAGTGCCACTTTACCTATAGTGACACCTAACTGCTCTGATCAAAGCCACCCATGAAGAAACCTGATGTCATAAATGAAGGATGTTGACACTAATCAGCCAGCCCCTCCCCTTCTTCTCCAAAGGAAAGAGCCTGCAGTACTGAGGTACCCACCTACTCTGCTTCAGGGAGAGGCAGCAGATGAGCTATTTGGAGGAGACATCAGGTTCTTGGCAATGAACCACAGACACAATGTGACATAGTTCCAAGCTGTGTTCTGGGAGACACTTTCTTCCCCTAAAGAAGATGGTACCATGCTGAAGAATAGGCCCAGTGGCCAAAAAGCCTTCCCTGTCACTATCTTTGCACTCCACATTGTTAGCCTTCAGAATGAGGGGTGGGAGAGTCCCCCTCCTCTTCCTCCCTTACTTTCTCCCCTCTTTCTCATTTCTCCCCTCTGCTCTTTTTTCTTTCCCCTGCTTCTCAACAAGGTCAGCTCATAATAGGTCTTCGAGGCCACATGACTGAACCCAAGGTGTGACACATACCAGGGTTGTCATTCTGACTGTAAATCTGGAAGGAACCACAAGAATTAGGAGGAGAAGGCCCTGTAAGAAAGAGCCCTTGTCTTTGCTCTAAAACACGAGGAGCTATGTAGGAGCGGCAGGGAGTCACGAGGCTGTGTTTTCAGACACATGAATGGAATCATCCAAGGGTAGGCCTGAGGGCAGCAAGACCAGAAACCATTGTGATAGGGCTGACAAGGGCTGACAGTCTGGCTTAGTCAGCCCTCCAGTACACCAGGGAGCTGGGAAGCTATGAACACGTGTGCACCTGGAGATGTCCTAAGACTACGAGGACAAAGATGTCTGTCAGACGGCCCCTCCCTTTCGGTTCTGAGAAATGTGATTTGCTTGCAGAGTAAATGCCGTCACTGAGAGATGGTTCTTCTTGTTAAAAAAAAAAAAAAAAAAAAAAAAAAAAAAAGGATGTTCCTATCCATGTTGGGCCCTGAAGAGTGGGTGAGTAGACACGGACTCAGGGAGGGCAGGACCATCTCTGCTCCGCAGGACAGGGAACCCTGGAAAGATGATGGAGAGTCTCCTATGAATAAGTAGTAAAGGGGAAATATGGGAGTGTGTCAGAGGTGAAGCAGTACCTGGAGGCCAATGTAGGGCCTTGGGGAAACCCACTGCTGGGATGAATGAATTCCAAGTGAGGGCATGACCTGGAAATTCCACGGTAAGTGGAAAGAGAGAGAAATAGAGCAATAACCAGAGCTGGTCTCCAGTGTCAATGCCAGGGCCCTCCAGGGTAAGCTTGTGGATAAAGTCATTCACTGAAGACTTCCTAAATAGACAGAGAACCCTTTAGGACCCTGAACTTCTTCCGGTCTAGACAGCAGGCACTCTCACAGAGACTACAATTTGACTGTACGAGAGGTGTGACTTATAAAGCCTCAGGGCTCTCAGGTTCAACCGCATAGTTGATCTGTGTTCTGGTGATCCACCCCACTAGTATCCCTTAGGCATTGTTGGTGGGGTGGGAGGAGCAAAGGTAACCTAAACTCGGAGGAATAGTTTTAAAAAGGAGGCCCTGCACCTCTTGATATCTCCCATCCACACTGAAAGCGACACTTCCAGCAACCCATCTGCTTACCGGAGCTAGGATCCAGACCAACAGCCAAACATGCTAAGGGTATGGTCCCCAGGGAGCAGCTACCGGGAAGTGGTAGAACCGGTGAAGGCCTTAGGTGATTGGATGTGTGTCCTTGAGAGTGATTGTCCAGCTGTGGTCTCATCTCTCTTTTTAAACCCCAGCCATCAGATAACCAGTTTTATTCTCCCATGTAACTCCAGCCATGCCATCCTGCCTCATCAGAGACCCAAAAGCAACCATGCTAGCCAACCGTGGACCGAAAACTACAAAACTGTGGCGTTAATAAACCCTTTCTCCTTGTAAGTTCATCAGCTCAGGTAGGTCTTCATTATGGTGGTAGAAAGTTGGCCTAACACACTGCCGGAAAGAGCTAATCTCAAAAGCTAAGAGCTGGCTTGATTCGATTCAACATGTTAAAATGCCTCCCTCTACCCAGTTCTCTGGGTTTTATTATATATGATCAAGTGTGTTTGAATGAAACTGTCTCCAAGTCCTCATTTTTATTTCATACTGACAATATTATTTTTATCAAGCTCATATTTCAAGAAGAGCTATTATTCTCTGGCTTTCCCGAACCAGGGGAAATTATCCTGTTCCTTCCCTTGAGCTTGAGAGAAAACCTTTCCATAACTAATGTTTATCGGCAGCACAATTTCTTTTGGGGGAAAAAAAGAGAGGGAAAAACCTTCTTGACATAGAAGGGAAAAGAATATCAGGACTGGGATGCTAGAGAGACACTAGGAACAGCTTAGGGAAGGGGCTGTGTTCACAGAAGCTCTGCCCTCTATTTTCTTCAAGGATGCTGATGTGGACAACTGGCCCAGGCTGGGTTGCTGCTGGGTCAGGCCAGCCTTGAGCGCCTGCCCTTCTGAATCCTGAGAGCATCTCCAAGAAAGGGTAGCGATGGCTCGAGGAGCAAGGGGTTGGGAAGTTAGTCAGCGCTTTCTGGGAAAAAAAAAATTGAAGCAATAAGATGTACAAATATGATTGGAAAATGAGACAGGAGGCAGGTCATTTAAAGGATCATGTGATTACAGGGCTGGGTAGTCCACCGAGATCAGATGGGAAGCCTGGAAATCCCAAAAAGACTTGAAGCACAAGCCCTCCTTGTTTGGGAAACTGTACTTTTGTTCTGCATGCTTACATTGAGTGGAAGCCATTCACACACTCAAGGACAAATTTGAAGCTGACTTGGTTGATATTAACAACATCTGCAAAACACCCTCCCAGTGACTCCTAGATGAATATTTGGTGACGTAACAGAGTAATATGCATTAAAGTTTAGATATAAAAGGTCTCCATGAACTCCTGTGTTCGAACGCCTCATTCCCTACCTGGTGGTGCCATTTTGGAAGATTGTAAAACCTTCAGGAGACAGAAACTGTTTGAAGGAAGATCACTAGATGTGGACCCTGAGATTTTATAGTCTGGCCCCACTTCCTTTCACTCTCTAGTAATTGATCCCAGAAACATGACCAGATGCCTCATGCTTCTACCAACATACCTTTCCCCACCATGATGAGCTGGATCCTTTCAAACTGTAAGCCAGGATAAACTCTTCCGACCTTACATCGTTTCTTTTATATATTTAGTCCAAGGAGAAAGGTATAGACCACATACATGCTCAGCCAATTGGACACATAAGGCTAACCTACCAGGAAAGTAGGAAAAGAAGGTGGTGTCCCGGAGTATTTTAACTGTTTAAATAGTAATCCCAGTCTCCTCCCTAAATAAAGTTTCTATAAAATCTCACAGTCCTGTTGTAGAGGCCACTACACTTGTCTTCTGGTTCGAAATATATTCTGGAAGAAGAATGGAAAAGAGGAGCCACAAAGGGGGTTCGGGGAGCACTGCCAAAGAGGCTCGTCTGCAGCGTCTAATATTGAACTTCTAGGCATTGTTGGGGGAAACTGTCCACAATGAGACAGAAGCAGGCTCACTGAGGTTGCATAGAAACAAGAGCTGCCAGTCACCAAGGACCAGAGAACATATCATGACGCCTCCTTAACCGCACAGAGAAGAAAACTGCCATGATGCCCTTCTACAGATGGGTAAACTGAGGCAGCAGAAAACTCATAGCAATGCTCCGGCCCTGTCTCCACAAATAACTCTGCTCAAGGCTAGTCTAGGTTGTTTGCAGGCACGTGAGGTAGCAATGAGATGGGTTGCGCCAAATAGATCTTGGGATCCGGGGTACCCTACTTTAGGAAGTATGATAAAGGTAGCTGATAAACCCCAGAAATCTCAGTAGAACGGAGGCGTAGTTTCCACTGTTAACGATCCACCTCGTAAACAAACCCAGGTCACTAACAGGTAAAGCTGATTTTCCAGAAGATAACGAATCCACCATTTTGTTTTGTTCCTGTCAAACTCCGAACTTCCATCCCCTCCCATGCGTCCAGTGCTGGATTTTGTCAGGGGACGGAAAGATATTCACTGCGCTAATGAACACAACTGTATTAATAAAGTCAGGACAGAACTACCGAGGCAGCCACGGGCTCTGCCGCTGCCTCCTTTTGAATGGCGTTCTCCTTGCGCCCAAAGCAATAATACTGTGATTGCATACTGTTTCCCTTACCAAATCTACCCCTTCCCACAGAGAGCAGCTGCCAGAGAAATGCATGCAATAGATTCATGTTTTGTGGCACCGCGTATCAAAGTTGACAACATAATTCTGACATTTGGTAAGAAGACTTGCTTAGTCGTTTCTTTGCCCCACCCCACCCCACCCCAGCTGCTCTATGATGCATATGTTATGCTTATATCAAAAATGGGGGAGAAGGATTTTGTCTTGGTTGGGTTTTTTTTTATTGTTTCTTTTCTTGTATGCAACTCGGACACCTGAATGTGTTTTCCCAGAGCTAAAAATATTCCAGAAATAGGATTATGATTTTTTTTTAAAAATTAGACTTCAATTCACAAATATTAATGAAATCATGCCCAATCCCTGCCTTGAAAACCCCTAACCTTGTACAGTCAGCATTCTCTCTGAACTCTGCTAAATTCTTCTGCAAAGATCATTCTGAATTGGATTCAGGAGAAACAAATTTGACTTGTTTCACTCCAAGAAATTGGAACCATATTCAATAAAATAAGACCAAATTATGCTGGGAACTAGGAAATGCTTGGTTCCGATTTCTTATGGCAAAATAGTTCCAGATTACATCTACAATGTTCAAAGTGGGGCAAATCCTCTTTACTTTTACATATTGCAAATGTCTTGCATTGTTTTCTTTGCAAAAGAGGTCGGGGGTCGGGGGAGAGAACGGGTGGGGAAGAGAGGGGATGTAGGGAGGGAGGGAGGGAGGGAGAGAGAGAGAGAGAGAGAGAGAGAGAGAGAGAGAGAGAGAGAGAGAGAGAGAGAAAGGAGGGAGGAGAGAGAGAACTTGCTTCTGGGACTCTATCATATTACAAGGCCCCCATAGGGTACATTCAGTATAAAAGGTTTCTTTGAACATCATCCAAAGTTGTTTAGTGACTGAGATCACAAAAAAGAACTAGTTGTAAAAATGTTTCATCTTGAACCAGGTTGCAGTTTCAGTGTGGAGCTCTGATGAATTCCTTTTAAATATCTACTGAACGCAGTGTTAACAGTTTAGGATTGACAAAATAATTTGTTATTTTATTCTCTGCTCAAGTGACAATTGCTTCAAAGTTATCTACTTTAATGTCATATATGGAAAAAACTGCACAGGGGAGAGACTGGCTTCCTAGCATGTTAATGAACTATTAGCACCTCAAAAGGCATATTCCATCCATTTTTAAAAACATCTATCATTGAAGGTATTAATGGGTTTAGTTTCTAGATCCTGATCATTCTCCAGATTTTTTTGTTATTATTTTGAGCTCAAGCCAAAAGCCGAAGTGCTTGTTGCTATTTACTCTGGCAAAATATGTTTATTAGGTTTTCGCTTTGTTTTGTTTGCTATGATAAAACACCATGACCAAAAGTAACTTGGGAAGGGAAGGGTTTATTTGGGCTTACAACTTGTAGTCCATTGCCTAGAGAAGTCAGGGTGGGAACTCAAGACAGGAGCCTAGAGGCAGGAACCAATGTAGAGGTCATGGAGGAATGCTTTTTCCTGGCTTACTCTCCATGATTTGCCCAACCTGCTTTCTTATAGATGAGAATGGCACCACCCAAAGTGAGCTGAGCCCTCCCACATCAGTCATCGATCATGAAAATGCCCACATGCTCACCATGGGTCAATCTAATGGGGGTTGGGGTGACATTTTCTCAGTTGAGGTTACCTCTACTCCTTCTGCAAATCCTACCACCATGCCCCAGCACCACTGGCATGGTTCTTTCTTCTCAAATGACTCTAGCTTATGTCACATGACATAAAACCAACCAGCACACAGAGCTAGCAGCAGAGAGGCCTTTGTCCTATACCTGTGTTAGGGGAAACAGGGTAGTTTAGCCACATGTTCCCATCTCTCACTAGTTTAATCCATCCATCCATCTATCCATCCATCCATCCATCTATCCATTCATCCATTCATCCATCCATCCATCCATCCATTCATCCATCTATCCATCCACCCATCCATCTATCCATCCACCCATCCATCCATCCATCCATCCATCCATCCATCTATCCATCCACCCATCCATCTATCCATCCACTCATCCATCCATTCATCCATCTATCCATTCATTCATCCATCTATCCATCCATTCATTCATCCATCCATCCATCCATCCATCTATCCATCCATCTTATTTTTTTGAGCCATTTCAAAGTAAGCTGCAGACTTAATCCTCCTCACTCTGACCAGATGCCTGACAAAGCAACTTGAGGAAAAGCTTATTTTAGCTCACAGTTTAAGGAGACACAGTCTACCGTCGCAGAGAAGAAATGGCAGCAGACAACTTTTTCACCTCCCTCACACCTCAATGAAGAAGGGAGCAAACAAGACAGGAAGTAGGGGTGTACCATAAACCTAAAGGTCTGCTCTGTGCACCCCCCCACCACGACCTCATGACCTATTTCCTCCAGTGAGTTGTGCTGACAACCTTCCACAGCAGCACTAGCTGTGAACCAAGTGTCCAAACACATAAGCCAAGGGGAGCTGATTAATGCTCAAACCATAACAACCCCTAACGTATGCATATATCCTCAAATTAAATTCTACATCACAAAGAATGTTGAGCAGGGAATGACATAGTCAAACTTAGGAGTGACAAAGAACGCACAGATATCAGTGAGGATGGTATGGATGAAAGAGGCTTAGAGTCTAGAGACAGACAGACGGACATTATGAAGATCCAGAGAGAGAGAGGATGACAGCCTACATCAGGGCGGGGCTGGGCAGGATGAGAGCAGTAGACAGTAGAACTGCATTTGATTGATCAGACATAGGGGACAGAAGGAAAATATAATGGACATCCATTGTCCCAATTTCTATCATGAACAAAAGATTAAGTGGGACTGTATATGTATTTTGGAATCAAAATTAAGATGATAAAATACAGCCAAGCATAGGGATCTGTGCCTTTAATCCCAGTACTCAGGAAACAGAGGCAGATGGATCTCTATGAGTTCAAGGTCAGCCTGGGCTACCTAGCAAGTTCTAGGATAGCCCAGGGCTGCATAAAGAGACCCTGTCTGAAACAAAATAGAATCAGACCTCTTCAAAGATAGTAAAAAATATTGGTGAATTTTGAGTATAATTTTTGTAGTATCTATAAAACATCCAGATATATGATCTAGTAATCAGAACAGAGAATTCCTGGTTAGGGGCACTTGTCAAAAAGCTGTGTGGAGAACTCAGGTAGTGCCTATGGCTTTGTTCCACAGAGCAAGGAGCTATGGCCTGGAATAAAACCAACGTGATGCTACATGAGGCTTAAAGGGAAAATAGGGAAGATACAGCCATAAAGAAATGAAGAAGCTGCAGTTGGTAAAAGAACCAGGAAAGGATGAGGTCCGGGAAGCAGGGTAAGAGAGACTACAGAGAGCAAAGAACTGGCCAACAGTGCGGAATGTTCAGGAGTCAGTAAAGGTGAGACGACTCAGAAGGGTCAATGGGATTTGACACCTCAGAGGTCGATGCTGACCCTGGAAGAAAATACTCCTCAGAGATGGAGAAATGGAAGCTACCAGTGGGTGGGAGGTGGAGTGACAGAAAACCAGATACTGTGTTAAACCAACTGCTTTAGAACTTTGACCGAGAGAGAAAGGAAGAAGTTCTGTAATACTTATCTAGAGGAGAATGTGCCTTAAGATTGGAATATCTTCGCCATAATATAAATAAATGTCTATAATTATTAAATTGACACAGCTTTGTGCTGGTTTGAAGGGGAATACCCCCCACTGGCTCATATATTAGGGTTAGACGTTATCGTCTTGTTGGAGAAGGTACAGCCTTGTTGGAGGTAGTGTGTCATTGAGGGTAGATTTTGGGGTTTGACGCGCTCAAGCCAGGTCCAGTGCCTCTCTCTCTCTTCCTGATGCCTGTGGATTCAGATATAGAACTCTCAATCTACTTCTCCAGCACCATATATGCCTGCACACCACCCTTCTTCCTGCCATGACGATAATAGACTCCGAATAATAAACCTCTGAAACTTTAAGCCATCCACAGTTCAAGGTTTTCCTTTACAGGAGTTGCCATGGTCAAGGTGTCTCTTCACAGCAATAGAACACTGGTTAAGGTAGCCTTCCGTCTAGAACTTTAACTCACTATGGAGGTTTGAATAAGAATGGCCTACATAGGCTCAACAATTTGAATGCTTAATCATCAGGGAGTGGCACTTTTTGAAAAGGATTAATAGGTGTGGCCTTGTTGGAGTGGGCGTGGTCTTATTGGCGGAAGTGTGTCACTGGGGGTTGGCTTTGAGGTTTCAAAAGCCCATGCCAAGCCAGTTCTCTCTCTTCCTGTGGCCTGTGGATCACAGCCACTGCTGCTGTGCCAGGTGTGCCATCATGCTCCCTACTGTGATGACAATCAACTACCTCAGACACTGTAAACAAGCCCCTAATTCAATGTTTTCCTTTTTAAGAGTTGTCTTGGTCACGGGGATGCTTCGCAGCCATAGAACAATGATGAAGACACTCTCAGATCACACATGAACTTTTGTAACTAAGTAAACTATGTACGGAACCCAGAGTCTTCTGGAACATGAAGGCCTGAATATCAGGCAGGCATCATTGGCTGTTATGTCCTCATCTCTCGATTGAAACATCGATAGCCAAGAGCAACTATGTGTCTCAAGATCGAACAGAGAAGTAGAAAAACACCACCTGGAGGAGACAGTCCTTACTTTCTAACACAGTCGTGTGGAAGGTAGCCTAACTATGCTCTCAAAGGCACAGCCCTGCCTAGGGATTTCTTCCATGCCTCACCGCAATGTGCTCATCTTTATCTGGATAAAACAGACAGAATGGAGCCCCACTTTCACTCCCAGATTAGAACTGATTCGTAAGTATATGACTTTAGGGCAGTGCGACGCATGGGGTCCCACTACTCCCTATGATCTGTACACAGTTAATGATTGGCGGGGGCAGGGGAGACATTTTGTTATATAGCCGCTGATGAGGTGCCCGTGCAAATAAGACGCCCTCTTAAACTCTTCTCATTTTTGCCCATGCTAATATAAAATGGGGCTTTGTGGGGGCTAGGCTTTCTTCTCATCCTTCAAGCCTGTCAACAGTAGGGGATAGCAAAAGCCGGAAGAGAGTTTGGCCTCAGGAACCCAGGAGGAGTGGACTCTATGGCTTCGTTTTGGATATCAGGTGATTCAAAGACACAAAGCAAATCTCTAACCTTTTCTACCCCCAGCTCATTCCTCTGCAGCTCACCTTCCAAATGACTTCTGCTAGCTAAGCCTCGCGTCCCTTTGAATCACATGACGTCAGGTGAAATCAGTTGTCCTGTGCCGAGAAGGAGAAGGAACTCAGTTTGGGGACAACTGGCTCAAAATACAGAGAACCCTTTTTTGTTAAGTTCCCAAAAGGAACTTCCCTTGTTACTTAGAGAACACAGAAATCTTCTCTCTAACCTCGCTGTCCTAATACGTCTGTCTGAAACCTGAAGAAGCTCTGCCTTGCATTGGTACTTTGCGTTTTTCTGTTTTGTTTTGTTTTTTCTGGTAAACCACTGCAATTGCTTGGCTGTGCACGCCTTCGTGGGGCTTGGCTACTACTATACCATTCTGCACTTGCAAATATGTCCTTTTCTAGATGTGGTGAGGAAAAAAAAAAAAAAGCCTCTACATGCTGAACTAATGCCATCTGCCTCCAAAAATGCCCTAATTGTATCAGCCAAACGAGCATTTCTTATTTTTAACGCTGCCATCACTGGATTGTTAGAGCAGCATTGTTAAAAGGATAATGACAGTGTGAGCCTCAAATAGGTTTTCTTAAAATGATTGCTTTGCCCTGTGGGCACTGGCAAGGCAGTCGGGAAATTCTATCAGGGTCAGCAGGTCCTTGGATGCTGCTCACCACAAGACTGGCTGTCTGATCTTCAGGTTTTGGGGTTTTTTTTTTGTTATCTGCACACACACAATATCTAGTTTTAGGTATCGGAGCTCGCTTCTGTGCCTGTCTCAGGATCCTTTTTACGTTAATGGCCAGTGTTTAGCTTTCCTGTTAGGTCAACAGCTGTGGCTTCATTTTTTATTTTTCTCGTATTGGTGGAAATTTTCTTATTCTGGGATTCAAACACTCATTGATTTTGAGGAAGTTACCATCCCAGAAATTGACAGCCTGACTGTGAAACCACAGATCTGCATACTGCATCTACTGCATGCCTCTTTCCTTAGGGGAAGCTATGAGGCTTGGCCAAGGCCTACAAGCTGGTAGAGTGGAAGCCAACTGCCCTGGATGCACAGCATGGCGGCCGCTCCACTGCTCTGTGTCTGGGAGTGGAGAGATCACCCTGGGTTCTTCACTGGCCTCAGGTTGTAGATAGGAATCAATGTGGAACTGAAACCTGACTCTGAAAAAGGGAGGCGTTTGAATTCAAGAGAACCTATCCAGAAGTCAAGGTACTGATTTGATCCAGAACTACGGAGAAGAAGGCTCAAAGAGATCTCTGAGGAGTAGAAACTGCCCAGTGAGAGACTTTAAACTTCAAACAAAACACACGAAGCTGGAGAGGTGGCTCGGTGGTTAAGAGCACCAGCTGCTCTTCCAGGGAACCTAGGTTCAATTCCCAGCACCCCATGCAGCTCACAACTACCTGTAACTGTCTAGTTCTGGGGTATTTTACACCACCTCACACAAAATAAGAATAAATGCATTATAAAGAAAAGTATTGTACGAAAAATATTTATTTGTACGAATTCTTGTCTGTATGTGTGTAAATGTGTGTGTCACCTGCACATACACACCACAGTGCATATGTGTCAGTCAGAAGACAACTTTCATGAGTCGATTCTTTTTTTCTTCTACCATGTGGATCCCATGGATTGAACTCGGGTCATCAGGCTTGGAGGTAAGCACCTTAAACACCTGGGCACACTTTTAGCCCCTTGATAAGAAACTTTATAGCCTCTGTTCTCTTTGTTGGGCAAAGAGGAGACTGTTTTAAGGATTGGTTTATATAGGAATAAGGCCAGAGTTCATATTGTTTTATTTATTTTCTAAGCAATTCCTGCCAAGTCAGCCCTTTAACTCTGCCTCAGAACTAAATATGCATAATCCCATAGCACTCGGTAGCTCAACACAGCCTTCAACACAGGAACTGGAAGGTCTTTGCTGGATTTTGTTGATGTTGGCCTTCAGCTAAAGTCACCAGACTGACAGACCACCTTGCCAAACCCTCCTAAAGTTATCAATCTAATGGTCTACATAATGGAACGCAAAGTTGTTCCCTCCTTGTCTCTGCTTAGAATGATGTTCTAAATACAAGACCAAGTCTGTGTGCACCCTGTTTCTCCCTCTAAGTAATGCATGGAGGATGGATAGAAGCAAATTGAAACACTTCTTGGCCTGGTTATATTTTCAACCCATTTGTTTACAATTTATCAACCACTTATGCTTTACAAAGAAAAATCCCCCACGATTTATTGCTTGGGAAGATGATGCAGAGAGTCTGGGAGAGAGTCACTAATAAATTGATGGAAAAGTGCTTTGTTAATACAGAGTGCTGCTGAAATGCATTGTGAGGAGTGGCCGCTTCAAGGTCATTCATTGCTCAAGAAGATACTAGACATCTGGCTGTCTTGTTCTCAATCTAACAGACTCTGCTCACAAAGGCTGAACAGAGCATGTCTTTAACCCCACTTAGACTCTCCAGAAAAGGTCCCTACTTATCTCTGGAAAACAAACTAGTTCTGGTTAACAAAAGAAAACAAACAACAGAACAGCATCTCTCAAGTCTTTAGGAGTAACAGGATCACCTGGAATCTTGTTGAAAAGAAAGCTAGGAAAGTCTGGGATGAAATCTGAGAAGTTGTGTTTCTAACAGACTTCTGGGAGATGCTAATGCTGCCTGTCTAAGAAGCTGTACCAGTTGGAAGGATGTGTGGAGATGCTCCGACCTATGTAATCAACAGGACTTCAACAGCAGGCAAAGACAGTCTCTGAAGGAAGACAGCATTTGTCTTTTTGATAACATCCAAAATACAAAAATAAGAGCATCCACCTACAGGTGCTTAAAGGGAGAAAGGACATATAGAGTTTAGGAAAAGAATAATATTTTAGAAATCATGACATGTGTCCTTTGATGTCACAAGTGCAGAGAATTTCATAGTTCATCAAACTTGTAGTCAAAGAAATGAAATGAAGAGAAGAGACATCACGTGTCTCAGCTCTGGGCATGTTATCTTCAATAAGTGTAAAGTCCCATTCTCGGTTTTCAAGAAAAGTCATGTATTCTACCCAAGTGTATATCTAATGTTTGGATGTATATCCTTTCATTTAGGCGATTGTTATTACATATACAGTATATCAGTTTTGTATATATATATTTTCCAATTAAGTTTAGAGCATGCACCTAGGAAGGTAAAATAACCCTTCAATTGCAAAGCTCTCTGAATTTACATGAATGCACTCACCTGGGTAACCAAATCAAAATGTAGAGAGTTTCTCTATAGTTCTTAGCATGGCTTTGCTTCACAGAAGCCTCTCTACACAAGAGAGATATGCAGTATTTTGCCTCATTTTACAGCAGTGTTTTCAACGTTGAGGTATTTACTGCAACTCCTTCTTAGGATTCGGTTTGTGTGGCTGCCTCATTTCATTTGACGTTTCCCAATGAAGGATGTCTAAATCGATTCCAACCTCTTAGCATGAATAATTCTAGAACAAACATCCTCATTTCTTTCACGGAGCCATGCGAGATCTTTTTAGCTCGTATACACAACCAAGTAAGCAAGTGCGGGTGGCGTGGCACGTACACGTGTACGCTTTTAACTAGGAGTTCACCAGTGCTTCACTCAACAGAACTTACAAGTCTACTTTTTCTTGAATCAAGTTTATACATGTACATATACCGTGTCAAACTGGACCTAGATAGCCAAGTTTTATTAACATTATTAACACAGGGAATTTGTCTATAAATAGCAACTCATTCTCTCATTGAAAAACTCCTAACAAGTACAAGGAATACCGCAATGGAGACAATCCCATCCCGGGGAATTTTTTTTTTTCTATTTAATTAAAACCATTAAGTGGTCAAGGTCACTTAAGAAGAATAACTGGGAAAGAAAATGAACAGAATTTAAAAAGAAGATAAATATTGTCCAAAAAATTCCAAGGGAGAACAGGGCTTGGTGGTGCATGCCTGTGGTTACAGCACTTAAGGAATAAAGGCAGGAGGATCAGGGATTCGAGGCCATCCTGCCCCTACACAGGGAATCTGAGGCCAGCCTGGGCTATGTGAAATTCAACCTCAAGAAAACGAAACATAACAAACAAACAAAACCAAAATAGAACCAGGAGAAAGTAGGGACACAGGAGTGAACAGAGGATTTCAAGGGTGGCCGAGGATCTCACAGGGCGGAGAACTGGGTCAGCAGGAAGGCTTTGATGGAAAAATGAAAGAACATGAAAGAACAAATACCTTGCGAATCTAGTCACGCCCCCTTTGCATGATAACAATGCCCCTCCTAGTCCGAACCTGTGCACCCCCACTTTCCTTCAGTCCATCTGAATTCTTTTTATAGGCACACATTTACTTATTTATGTGTTTACTTATGGGGAGGAGGGTGTTACATGTATACTACAGCACAAGGGCAGAAGATAGAGTGCACATTATTGAAGTGAATGCTCTTTCCACCATGTAAGTTCCAGGGATCAAACGTAGGTTGTTAGGCTTGAGGACAAGTGCCTTTGAACCAGTGAGCCATGTCACCGTCCCCCCATCTACATGGGTCATCGGACACTCATTCCTCCGTTACTGAACACACCTGGGTCTTCCATTCCACATGACCATTTACTCTGAATTCTAGTGTAAATCCTACTTTGTGACCAAAAATGAAATCTGCTGATTATTCTGAGGAATAATAGATTGGAAAGAGAAAGCGTTGGGATGTTTTTTCCTCCAGTCAGAAGGTTGGAAAATCAACTCCAGATGCCAGATGACTGGGATGACTTTACGTTGATCTCCTCTCTCCCCTTTATCATACCCCGTGTCTTAAATCATTACATCACAGAAGCTCCATTGACTTGGGCCTGACCTGAGGTTCAGCCTCAGACCACCTGTGACCTCAACTCCTGCACACGAAGCATCTCACCAGCATTCCCTGTACAGCTGTTTGTGCTTTTCTACCCCCTCAGCAGGAATCCTGTGTGTCAGATTCAGTCTAGTTCTCCCTCCCTGTAGATCCCTGAGTTCCCATTATTTACAACAGGCATCCCCTGGTCCTGCCATGTGAGCTATTCTAGTATCCTTTCTGTTGCTACAACTAAACACTCTGACCATAGTAACCTACAGAAAGAAAGGGTTTATTCGGTTTACACTCCAGTTCACAGTCTATCATCATGGAAGGAAGTCAGGGCAGGAACTCAAAGCAAGAACCGTGGAGAAATACTGCTTGTTGGCTCACACAAGTTCATGCTTAGCTAGTTTTCTTAGACATTCCGTGACCACCTGCTCAGGGAATGGTGCTGCCCACAGTGGGCTAGATCCTCCTACATAAATTACACACAGACAAGCACATTAATCTCAGTTCCTTCTCAGTGACCCTAGGCTTTCTAAGGTTGACAATTAAAGCTGACTGTAACACTGACCTAATTGAAGTTCTATAGAATACAACCTTCTCTGCCGTCTACTCCTGTGTTTGTCACTTATGTGTTTGAAAAACACTCCCCTATCCAGAGTCTATCAGGTCACAAAGCCTCAACCTCCCATTACTCGATCTTATTTCTAGAACAACAATTCTTAAACTCATTAGCTTGCAGATTTGGAATTATTAAGAACAAATGGGTGTTGGCCAATGGGTTATCAATTTTACCAATATGTTTAATAATAAATTATCAGTAATTAAACTTTATAAGTTAAACTACTGGAATTTTTCAAATTTACTTGTTAATTGAAAATAAGGCATATTTTTGTTATCATTAAAATACATTTTTATGAAAAATAACTACCTCCCCAAATGAAAAATAGTAATGCTGGCAACATTTTCAATGCGTGCAAATCTCTACTATTTGGTTTAACAGAAGTAGCTAAATTCTCAGACCTGTTTCTACATTCAGTCTTTTGTGATGTCATACTATGGGTTTGTTTTGATTTTGTCTTTGTCCTTTTTGGTTGAAGAGAGAAAGGAAGTTTAGCCACACAAATATTGTAGTAGATTTAAAAAAGGAGAATTTTAGTGTATTTTTCTTTTTTAATATAATTATAGATACTCTCTTTTTGTACTAAAAGATTCTTATACCACTAAAAGTGGTAGTTCCATTTTTAAAAGATTTAATTTTAAGTCTACGGATGTTTGCCCTACATGAATCTGAATACCACATTTGTGCAAAGCCTATAGATCCCAGGAGGGGTCATTGGATCCCTGAAACTGAAGTATGCACAGTTGTGAACTGCCATGTGGGTACAGGGAACTGAACCCCAGACTCTCGAAGAGCAGCAAGTGGGTCATCTGCCCAGTACTCCAAAAGTTATAATTTCATAAAACCTAAGTTACAATGTAAAATCTGAATTTTTATCAGTAAACATTACATAGTTAATTACATTAAAAATCTATTGATTTATCTTGCACTTTGAATGGACTTTTATCTACTTATGACTTTATAGCATCGAACACTAAACCATTTAGAAAATATTGATCCAGTGAGTTATGCAGAATTTCTAAATGTTGACTCACTGATTATAGAATATATATATATATACACACATATAATCCCATTCATCCGTCTCACCCACAACCCTATCAGGAGAGTCTTCAGGCATTGAGAAACTGTCAAGCTTATGGTGGTGATCACAAGTTTTCCCAGAATTCTTTTTATTTGAAAGCTAAAATTGTTCAATGGGTAACCAAAATGTCAGTTGTTTTCCTTGAAAAGCCCTCTTTGTTCATTTCCAAGAAACTGTTTGGCAAAGATCCACATCTGAATAACCATAGTTTATCGGTCAGTCATTAAGTAGGAAAAGCATACCACTACCACATCACTACCCTAAAGACATATTCACCAAGAACATGTGAATGTTTCTGTTTAAAGAAAGGAGGAAAAACTAATTATCTTAAGGAGTGTAAGTGATGGGCTTATTTTGGACAGACCAGGTGTTTCTACATCTAATGATACGTCCTTCAAAGGGGGGGGGGGTCCAAAAAAGAGAAGACACAGAAATACAAAGATAAGAAAGCCATGTGAAAAAAGGGGCAAAGGCCCAGAGTGTTGTGACCACAAGTCACAGACTGTTCATCACGATGAGAAGCTAGAAGAAACAAGGGACATATTCCCCCACCCCTCCCCACCCCTAGATCCTCAACAAGAGAACACAGCTCTGTCAGCCCTTGACTTTAGATTTTTGGCTTCCAGAGAAATTTCTAGAGAACCAGAGAAAATACATTTCTGTTTAGTAATACAGGCTCTCTTGTACCAGAAACCTTAGGAAGTAAGATTTTTTTCCTTTCAAGTAAAAATTAATGTGTCATAGAAAGGCTGCTAGTTTAGCTAGTAACCTAAACAACCACATAATTACTTACAGCTATCATATTTCAATGTAGAGTCACAGTACGTATTCACAATTCCTATTCCATCACTTAAAATATTAAAATGATATGTACTCAAGTGTTGAACACAGTGGTAGAGCACTTACCCTGTATACATAAGCTCTGAGCTTCATCCGCAATACAACTTCCAAATCCCCTTCCAAAACTGAGAGTTCTGGGTTCGGTCCCCAGCTCCGAAAAAAGAAAAAAAAAAACTGAGAGTTAATAATTTAAGAGTTAGCAATGTTTCATGAAGAACAATATTGGTTGAAACTGATATTTCTTAGTGTCACTGAAGAACATCAATATTACAGTGAGTACCCCTGCCTTGATTTCCTGCTCTGGTACTGGAGTTGAGATTAGAAGTCAACCTTGGGGATCATTTCTCAGGAGCTCTCTAGCCTAACTTTCAAGAAAAGTTCTCACACTGGGAGCTATAGCTTGCTAATTCGATTAGGCTAGATAGCTAGAGGACTCCAGGGATCTGCCTCTCTCTGCCCAAACAGCCTAAGACTCCATTTTTTCACATTCTTGCTGGGATAGATAGTCCCCAGGTTTCTTACTTCACAGAGGCCATGTGGAACATGAGCCCCACCATCCTTCCTATTGCCATGCCCATATTCATTGTCATACTAGAAAATGAGCTTGACAAAATGGTCATTAAAGGCAGTGCCAGCCTCAGTATCAAAGTAGAAGACTGGGTTAGGTTAAGGTCCCAAGAGACAACCTGGTCCTCACTAGAGCCCAGAATGCCTGTTAGGGGTCCATCCGATGCCTATTTTACCACCTTCTTGATGCTACTATATGTAGCTTTCTCCAGGCAGCAAGTCAGACTCATGACATACATATTGGAGTGAGAACACCGAAGGTCATGACAGTAAACTTCAGTTCTGGAAGAACCTTGCCCACAGCCTTGGCAGCACCAGTAGATATAGGAATGGTATTCTGACAGCCCCAGAGAGACATCCACCATCTTCTGCATGGCACTGATGGCATGTAGTGTGGTCATAAGTACCTTGACAATGCTGAAATTGTTATGAATGACCTTGGCCAGGGAGCTAAACAGTTGGTGCAGGTTTTTTCTCATAGTCCATAACTATCACAAATGTGACGATATCAGCAGAAGAGCAAACACAGTGATCCTTTCAACTCCACCCTTCAACTGAGCCCTGGCCTGCTCCATGGTAGTAAAGATACCAGAAGAATCTACAACATCCCATTGATGACAAGTTTTTTGGCATTGTCCCATGGAACTCGCAGTGGGTGGAATTATAATGGAACACATAGACCATATAACTGAGCTCAAAGAAGTGGTCATTGATGGCAACAATATCTACTTTGCCAGAGATGAAGGTAGCCCTGGTGAACAGTGCCTAATAATTTGGCTACACCCATTTACTTTGACCCTCCCCATCCTGTCTCAGGGATGGGGCTGGTATTGCACAAGAAGATGTGCAGGGAGGTGGGTGATATTATTGTATAAATCTCAGTCATTTTGATATGCCTCCCCCCCAAAATCAGCTGGTTTCAAAGATTTCAATAATATAAGGTTCATTGTTACACATTGGTGCCTATCATTAAGTTCTTGTTTAGACAAGAAGCAGAGATGTGAATTTTTTTTTTCTCAGTAGAGAATTCATTGTGTCTAAATGGGCTGTATATTGAACGTATATTTCTGGGGTTTCAGTTTGAAGAATGTTATATGTAATTATTCTGCCAAGGTTACTGCTGTATTTTTGCCCTGTACAGATCCGTGCCTCCCTCTAATTTACTCATTGCTTCATTGTGACAGATGCTGTGTGTGTGTGTGTGTGTGTGTGTGTGTGTGTGTGTGTGTGTATATATATATATATATATATATATATATATATATATATATATATATTCATTCCCCTACAGGCCCTATAAAGGCAAAAAAACTGTCTATGCATCCCAGGACCAGTCCTGGCATCTCCAACATGACTCAATATCTATTTGTTAATTGATACTTCACAGTAGATGAAACAAATGTAAAAATTGGGTATCCAAATGTACACCCCCCCCCCACACACACACACATACAGAACCTGCGTTGCTAACAGAGGCAGAGCTCCCAAGACGAAGGCTCAGCTCCCATGACGAGCTGCTCAGACTATCAAGTATTTATGGAATAGCAAACAGCACCAACCAACCCTTGGAGCTGAACACCAGAGGACAAGAAACAAAGCCAAGTCCCTGCCCTTCTGCATTGAGTGATGCAAATCCTACAACACTCATGAAACATTTGAGAAAGATGAAGCCGTGGACTTCCATAAAACAAAAGCAGGGTCCCTCCAGGGAGCCCAGACTTTGAATAAGGATGCTGAACACACCTGTTCCTCCCTTTATTACTGAGCGATTGAATGCAGACAGTGAAGTTGGGGAGCTCGAGGCTCAGATTTTTTAAGCATAAAGCTCATAGGGCATGCGGTGTGTAATGAAAAATAGAGAGTTAACAGGAGAGGGAAGAATTCTAAAAAGCTTCTACACACAGTGTATTCAAATTCCAACTCGTGGATGATAAATTCTTAAATCCTTTTCTGGGTACTGCGTGGTCCAAGGGATTGTTTTTCAGATCTGAAGGTAAATTTAACAGTTACTGCACCTAGAAGACAGTCACAAAAATAGCCTGCCTGACTCTAAGTGGCTTTGCTGTGTGATCTAATTCATCCACATAATGTCTCTAAACATTCAGCTCTTAGAGCTGGCAACTAGGGACCTACCCTGGCTCTTTCCCTCTGGAGACCCCACCCCCACCCCTGGTAACTACCCTGCAGTTTTGCCTCATCTCTGGAGCAGGAGCCCAAACTCATGGGTCACCCAGAGTCTGTCACACTTCCAGCCACCACTGGGCTAGTGGCCAGAGGTAACAAATATGGGATGCCCGGTTAACTTTAGCTTAGAATTTTAGTCAAGCAGTGAGCCACATGGTTACTATTTCTTGGAATAGGCAATTCCTACCCATCATGCATGGCAGGATCAAATGCCTTTGTTTGCTTACTTTCTGGCCTGCTCACTTCCTTCTGTGAGCACCATTTCCCCTGATCCCTGATTCCCCATAACACATCACAATCACACATGTTTGGTTCAGTTCTCACTTCTCTACAAGACACAAGTCCCACTAGAGACCTGTCCCACGAGAGTGTCCCAGAATCACAAATACCTCTACCAAGATGTATTCGGTTTATGGTTGGGAGGAAAACAAAAACAAAAACAAAAACAAAAACAAAAACAAAAACAAAAACAACAAAAACAGGAAGACCCAAATGTGGCACGCGAAGATCTCTGAATTCAAGAACCTGGGAAGGTGTGAGAAGCTGCCTCAGAGGCTGGGTCACTCTTTCCTCACATCCCTTACCACACTCCACACCCAAATCCCAATACACTGAAGGGCTTCCGGTGAAGCTTCTTTATCACCTAAAGTTTGCATTTGCAAAACAGGGAGCACAGTGGGATTCAATCTCCCCACTGAGAGACTTATTAGAATTGAAGATTAACCTTATACCACAGAGGTGGAGACTGAAGGACAGTCTTCACACCTAGTGCCCAAAGGAACTTTGATCTTGTTGTCAGATCCCTTGTCAGTTCTTCAGAATTACTCAGGCCTCTGAGAATCATAGCCCTCACTGTAAAACTCTCTCCTCACTTCTCTTTTCCCTATGAACCCTCAACTACCTGACCTTTCTTTTAGCTTTGCATTTTGTGTGGTTCTGATGTATGTGGACGGGCGTTGATGAGTTTGTGTGCATTCCCACCCACCCCCCCACCCCCACCCCCCCCCCCACCCCCGTCGGCTTAGCTATCATTCCTCATTCACTTAACTCACTAAACCTACTGAGGGACAGTCTGAACTTTCCCTACTGAAACCAGACCTATGTCCTATTCTGGAATATACATCAAGCCAGGGCCAGGGGCTATGCATGGGAAAACTGTGACCTGAAACTATAGGAGCCTCTCTCCATTCCTGTACCAGGTCACTACCATGGAGACATCTCTAAAGCAATATGGAAGCAAGAGAGTGTTACCTAGGGAGAATATGGGAAACACTAGATCTACATAGGAAAATACTTCTGAGCATGCTCAGTCAAGGAAGTACATTCTTGAGCATGCTCAGGTTAAAGTCTCGGTTCACTAGGTGAGCACACTTTTCAGTATGCTTAGTTCAAGGTTGTGGAGCACATGCTTGAAAATTTTGAATGGGAGACAGGTTCACTTCCGGGAATATTCACCTAATATGGCAGCTAAGACTGCTTTCCTGCATGGTCAATACAAACCATAAAGCTAGAAGACAAAAACACCTCTGGATGTACTTGAATTGTAAAGATGGCGGATAGGAATATCACTGGGCATGCCCATGAGCTGAATCAAAGGTTTAATCACAAAAGGGGTAGGGGGAGGACATTTTAAAGATGTATAAATATAGCTTTCCTCTAAACTTGGAGGCTAACATTCTGAAAGATAAAATTGACTGTCACCAGGAAACATCTGTTTCATACAAATCCATTCTGCTTTTCTCTCTAAAATTGTATCAAAAAGCAAAAGTCTTCTGGGAATGTAACTCAGTGGTAGAATGCAAGCTATGAGGCCATGGGGTCCATCCCCAGCTGCGCGCGCGCACACACACACACACACACACACACACACACACACACACACACACACCACAATATATTAAGAGTACTTACATCAATTACGTCATAGCAAAATGAAAAAAAAAAGTATGATCTATACACTCAGAAGGTATACAAATAGACAAAAGGACACCTAAAGGAAGTTATTTTTATTGATAAAGTAAATGACATTCCCCCTCTTATAAAACAGAATATATATTGAAGACCTAGCTTTGATAAGAGCACACCCAAGTGTGAGCTCTCATGTCACCTAATGGCTCAGGAAGCACACACTAGAAGAATGTCTCTGTGGAAAGTCTGTCGATTCATACCCAAAGCCTTGAATACATCCCCCTTTCTCTACTTAGCGACTTTGTTTCTTTAAAAAGTTCCTCATAAGAACGTGTCAGACAAGCGAGATTTTTTTTTTGCTACTTTACTATTTTTAAACAAAAAAGAATGTGTGAAAGAAATAGAGGTTTACTGACACAGAAATGACTGAGCAAAACACACTATGTATTTTAGCCAGCTTTCCACGACTATGATAAATGCAATGTAATCAACTTACAAAGAGGAAAGGTTTATTTTGGTTCACGGTTTTTTTAGAGTTCAGTCCATGGTTACTTGGTCCCATTGCTTTTGAGCCTGGAGCAGTATACCACATCATGAAAAGTTTACTCACCTCATGGCAACTGAAAAGCAAAAAGGGAGAGGAAGAAGGGGCTGGAATACCAGTATCCCTTTCTAAGGCACACCCTCAATAACTTAAGATCCTTCACAAAGCCCCACTTCTTATAGGTCCTACTATGCCCAGTATTACTATAGGTTGATGACCATGGCTTTGACACATGGGCCTTTGGGGAACATTCCTCTAGCCCATTGCTATGTACATGTCAATAGTAATTATTATGTAATTGGAAATCAGTTACTCAAAAGAGTACTGTGCATTCTTGACCAAAGAACGCTGGCACTAAATTGATATAGACTACTTTATACTGTGAAATAAATTTCAAATTTCAGTAGTTTAGCATGTGCAAGAGCATATGTGTGTGTGTGTGTGTGTGTGTGTGTGTGTGTGTCTGTGTCTGTGTATGTGTGTGCGTGTGCCTTTCATATTACATATCCAAATAAGACATGGAATAGGGAAACTTTCTTCATAAACATCACTGGAGAGATGGTTCAGTGGTTAAATGCACTGGCTGCTCTTCTGGAGGATCCCATACGGCAGCTCATAACTAAGGATCCAACTTCCTCATACAGACATACATGCAGGCAAAACACCAATGTACATGAAATAAAATAAAATAAATCACTCAGTGATCTAAGCTCTTAGAGAAACCTAGGTGATATCTTTCCATTCATAGCTATAAATGGAGAGGATCCCCTAAATAGCCTAGGAACCTGGCCTGTAAAATTAGGGATATTTCTCATTTTCCCTAAACAAATTCAGATTTTTCTAAACGTTCATTAATTTCTATAACACAAAGAAAGAAAGCTGAGTTTTATGTTTTAATATCAATCATGCTAGGTTATCTTATCCTGACTTTAGGAAACAAATATTTCTTTTGCCTTTTTTTTTTTTAAGATTTATTTATTTTATGAGTACACTGTAGCTGTCTTCAGACACACCAGAAGAATTCTATTTCATCAGATTCTATTACAGAGGGTTGCGAGCCACCATGTGCTTGCTGGGAATTAAACTCAGGACCTATGGAAGAGCAGTCAGTGCTCTTAACGGCTGAGCCATCTCTCCAGCCCTTTTTCTGCCTTGTTTAGCAAATAGCTTATAAGAATGTCTGAACTTCACGACCATAATGAGAAGCTTGGGGGCTGGGACAGGGACTTAGTAGGCAAGAGTGCTTGCTGTGCACACATGAGAACCGGAATTTGAATCCCCAGCACCTACATAAAAAGCTTAATAGGCAGCATGTCCTTATAACCCCAGCACTATTAGGGAGAAGACACGGAGAATGGCTGGGACTTGCAGGATACTCATCTAGCCGCAGATTCAGTGGAAAACCCTATCCTAAAGGAACGGGGTAGAGCTTGATAAAGCAGAACACTTGATGTCCTTGTCTGGCTTCTTTGTGCATGGACATACAAATTCACTACGATGGGATGTTTTAATGATCAAGTTGACAACCTCTAGAATCAGCTGAGGAGAAATCTCAATAAGGAATTGTGTAGATCAGGTTGGCCCGTGGGCTTGTCAGTAGAGAACTGTTTTGGTTGTGCTGGAGGATCTAGCCTAGAAGTGGGCAGCACCATTCCCTAGGCTTTGGTTCTGGGCTGTATAATGGAGAAGGCGAGCTGAGTAGCAGGCATGGCTATATTCTGTCTTTGCTCTTGACTATGGGTATGACCAGTACTTCAAGCTCCAGTCACCTTGGCTTCACCCACAACAATGGAGTGTAATTTAGAATTAGGAGCTGAAACAAATGTCTTCCCTAAGTTGCTTTTGGATGAGTACTGTTATCACTAACAAGAACTGCAAAGGAAACTAGTCCATCAGCATACAGGAAGAGAAGGAGAAAGAGAAACAAGAGGAAGAGGAGAAAAGGAAGGAGGAGGAGGAGGAGGAAGAGGAGGAGGAGGAAGAGGAGGAGGAGAAAGAGGAAGAGGAGGAGGAGGAGAAACAGAAGAAGGAGATAGAGGAAGATCACAAGGAGGTGGAATGAGGAGGAAGAGCAGGAAGGAGTTTTGGTTTAGAGACCAGTTACTTCAGATAGACATACCTCTATACATTAAATGGAAACAACACTTGATTATTTTTCCCATATAAGAGAGCCAAAGAAGAATGAAGTTAAAGGAAAATCAGTTAAAAAAAAAATTTGTGTTTGAGGAAAAATGTACTTATCCGACACCAAGCATTGGTCTGGTTTCTTGTGCTCTGATAATTTCCTGTGTCACTCTTATAAGAAATTAAATAATAACCAGCCACCACTCAGCCAAAGATATGTACTATTCACAAAATGAATCCCCAAAGAAATAGGGACCTTTCCAAGTAGTTCAGAGGTAGAGAGAAAAAGATTAGCTCAAAATATTTATCTTCCAGTGAATGGGTTTTATTCTTGGTTATCAAATCTGTTCTTGATATCATTAAGTCTTCTCTGGCTAATTCAGTTCCTGAGGACTGCCTTTCTCTGAAGCTGTGTTGCTCATCTAGTCTCTATCACATGACTAGCCCTTGAATTATTGAACACTTTGTTTCAAGTGACAATTTGTAGAGTCCGGTATACTTCCAAGAAAGTCAGGAACACTCTCAACTACTCCTTCTGTGCCTGTCTTACTATCCAGCTCAGTAGTGCTGAGTAAATACTTGCTTATTTGAGCTGAACCTTTGGGAGGAAAAGTAAGCTCTGGGGGGAAAGCGTGGCTCCTCAAACACCCCTAATATAAATGGGTTTATTGTCACACTGGCCATTCAAATGCTATCCATTGACAAATGAAATCCAAGCAAAGAGACACAGTGGATTAGAAATGGCAGCAGAATAGAGCTTGACCCTTGGGAGCTGCATTCAGACGCCATTATTAAAAAGAAAAAGAAAAAAAGAAAACCACAGAATATATATTCAAAGACAAAACACTGTCAGTCTCTCCACCATTGCTTCTCTTTGAGGGAGGGGTAGAGAGGGAACAGAAAAGCCACTGATGGAACCCCAGTACACTAGGGACAGATGGAATGCTGTATTTGGAGCCTTTTAGAATTTAAAACATATACCTCACTAGTCAAAGGTCACTGTTGATATCAGGAGGAATTAACTAGTAGGAGCATCCCCACCACAGCATCATGTAACTAATTGTTGATATTCCAGGGACAGGGAAGGAAAATGTGGTGGGAGGGGCTCATAAAACCAATACAATTTCAATTAATCAACCCTTGAGATGACATTTTTCTCTGGAACCAAGAACAATGACCTCTTGACTAGTAAACTACTCCAAGCCACACTGTACAGTCATGACAGTAGCTTCATCCAAATGGCCCCACTTAGAAGACTGTGAAGAAAAAAAATCCTAAGGAGACAGGACTATTCCCTGAACTCTACAAAGAACCATCCCCACCACATGCCCAAGGATACACAGCCCAATTCGGCAGTGCTTTTGGAGTGATATATGGGTACAGTGTGTGACTTTAATGGTGTATCCAACTGGCCTCAAGTTTTTCAAAAATTCACACTGTGTGTGTGTGTGTGTGTGTGTGTGTGTGTGTGTGTGTGTGTGTGTGTGTTGTACTATATTGGGGGCATTTACACTGTGTGTATTGTATTGAGGGTTACATGAATGTGTGTTGTATCGAGGGGTTGTATGTGTGTGTGTTTATGTGTATGTGTTGTATCGCGGGGTTGTATGTGTGTGTGTGTATGTGTGTGTTTATGTGTGTGTGTTGTATCGCAGGGTGTGTGTGTGTGTGTGTGTGTATGTTATATTGGTGGGTTGCAGGGATATAGTCATTGTACGTGGCTTTTTCTGTGGCTCCTTGGGATCTGAACTCAAGGTCTCATGCCTGTCTGCTTACTAATAACTGTATCAACAGAGCTACCACACATCTCCAGAAAACCACACATTTTTTTTCTTACACAAAACTTACCATCATGTTCTATTTAAAATGATTAGCTGTCCCCTTGACTTCTTAGCTGTGTGAGATTTATCCACTCTTAGGCTCTGTGATGTATGAAGATCATCAATCAGCCATGTGTTTTTAGTCAAGTAGTGTCTGTCACAGCTAAAAGACCAGAGCTACTAGCATCTTAAGAACAGATTAAAAAAAAAAAAGACCATTTAAAAATGTAGCTTGAAGTGAACAGTTTACCAGAGGAAGTGACCCTACCCTCTCAGTATTGGCTTCCTCACTGGAGCAGAGATGAAAGCATTGTGTCTTCCCCACCACCATTTCTTCTACTCTTCCCAGAAGAATAGCAGGGCATCCTTTACTTAGAGGATGTTTTGTAGAAACACAGACAGCAACCACTTACATTGAAATCAACGTCATTCTTGTTTTACCCAACATGAGTGATGACTCTGAAGAAGTTCAGGGGAGTAAGGTGAAGGTCTGGTGGTTGATCTTGACTGTTAGCTGGATGGTATTTAGAATTGCCATGGAAACAAAGGATGCTTGGTGCCTGTCTGTGAGGAAGTTTATGATTTCCATTAATTGGAGTGGGAAGACCCATCTTGAATGGGAGTAGCACTTTGGCATCAGTGGGCATCCTTGATTGATGGGAAAGGAGATAACAAGTTGAACGCCAGAATTCCCCTCTCTCTCTGCTTCCTGCTGTGGCTGTAATGGGATCAGATGTCTTGGGTCAATCTTTCTCTGGTTGCTGCGTCTCCTTCAATTATCAGTCTTATCCTCACTGCTGAGATTGCTAGAATGGCAAGACCAATGTGACTCAGGATTTGTTCCTGCAGAGTATCCTTGGCCATTGCTCTAAGGACTTTGATTTTAGCCTCCTGATAACATCTCCCTCAGCTTTCCCCAGCACTGAGGCTACCAAAGGGTTGTCTGTAGCTCCCCTACTGGTCTCCAAAGCCAACGATTGCCTTTAAGTTGATCTCTTGAGGAGAACAAACTGAACAGCAACCTAGCATTCATGTCTCTCTGCTTCCTGACTGTGGATACAACATTGTCAGCTGTCTCAAGCTCCTGCCTCCATGAATTCTCCAACATAATGGACTGTGCCCTCAAGCTGTGAACCAAAATAAATTCAGCTTTCTTTAAATTGCTTTTGTTAAATTTATTGCCACGGCAATGAGGTAAAAAATGACTAACACAGAATGTCTGGTTCCTATTACGTTGGCACTGTACAGCTAGGTTTGCGGAGATCATGAAGGATAAATTCCAAGTTTATTAATAAATCAATCAAGTGGCATATATTTAAGGCTGGCTCTTTGACACACATCCAGTATTATTTAATAATCCTGGCCTCTTCACAGTATTGTGCAGCTTCATTTGTTTTTAATAATCCAATACCTCTCCACACTAATAACCCACATTGCACCAATAACTCATTTCTAAATCTCTGTAATCGTGGCTTCATCCTAAAGTTTAGTTATTAACATAACATTTTCTGGCTATATCTATATGTGTAGGACTGCCATGACAAAAGGCCACAGGCTGGGTGGTCCAATCACCAGAAATGTATTCTCACACAGTTCTGGAGGCTTCAAGTTCAAGCAGAAAATGTCAACAGGGTTGTTGTCTCCCGAGGCCTTTCTATCCCTTTCTATTTGGCTTGTGGATAGCTGTCTCTCCCTGTGTCCTCACATGGCTTCTCTCTGTGTGTGGTTGTACCCTTCTTTCAAGGACATCGGTCAGACCAAACTCAGTCAGTGACCTCATTAACCCCTTCCTTTCATCTGTAAAGAGGTCATCCTCAAACACAGATGCATTAGCAGCAAGAGTGTCAACTGAATTCAGAGAGTGCAGTTCATCCTATAACATTCTCTCCTCCAGCATCCCTGAAGCCAGCATTTACATAGATGAGCATACAGAGTCTGGCATACAAACTTCGTTGAAAGCTTAGGGGTTGGAAGTGTGCTTCATCCAGCTCAAAAGACTGTCTCTGAAGTAAACCCAGGATCTTTCTGTATGCTTTGTGGAATGTCTAGTCCTACCACCATTTTTTCTAAGGGGAGGGGTTCTAGCTTTCTTCGGAACAGAGGAAAGGCAGCCCTGGGTCATATTCTCTAATACCCTTGTCTCCAGTCTGCATCCAGACATCAGCCTTTGGCCTCTGCTGAGACTGTTCAAGTACCCAGACCAGGGTGACTCAGCATGTGCTTCCTGGCATGAACTACCCTCTGCTCTAGGCTATTGCTCTGGGGACTTTGATCTTCCTCCTCTAAAGGCAATTCTCTGGTTGGACAGGTGCCCCCAAGAATTGCTGTCCCTCCCTGCTGGCTCCAAGCCTAACCAACAATTACCTTCCAATTGTCCCTTTCAAGAGCACTCTGCCTTTCCTTTGGTGACAGTAAGCTCTCCAATGCTACCCACCTATAAGCTTTTGTCTATATCTCCCATTAAAATAATATTTCAATCACCTTTCTGTGCTATACGAAAGTAAAGCAGATGGGTAATTTATAGAGAGCAGAGGTCTATCTGGATCATGATTCTGGTGTCCAGGTAGTCCAAGAGCTGGGTACCAGCATCCGGTAAGGGCCTGCCTGCTGTATCCTACCATGGTAGAAAGCATCCCACAGTGAGATGGATACGCTACCTCAGGTCTCCCTTCTTCTTATAAAAGTACTAACATCCTAGAGGTGCCCCATGTTCATGATCTCACCCAACCCTAATTTTCTCTCAAAGGTCCATCCCATTTCTAATGTCATCTAATGTCAAATTTGGGGATTACGTTTCCAGCACCTGAACTATGGGAACATATTCAAGCTAAAGAAAACTCCAGGTGGCAATAATATGACATTATGGCACAGAACTCCCTTGACTGTCACATCTCATCCCTGAATCTCCTCTGCAGTGATCCTCTGTCAGCGTGGGACACCATCATGAGGTGTTCCTCTCTCCAGTTCAATATGCAGAGTGAGAGTCCACCCATTTGGTGTGAGCTTCTCCTCTCAGCTTCTCTGGGAAGTGTTCCTGTGATTCAATACCTTACCTCACAAGTGCCCCTTCTACCAAGATGTATGAACTCAGAAAAAGAAACGAGAATTCACATATGCTCCCTCCCACCACTAAATCTTCTCAGTCCTTCTTCCCCAAACTGGAAAGATTTTTCTATTTCTAGCAGTTGGAGAAATTCCCATACATTGAATTAATTGTGCTTAGACATCTAAAGTCTTCTCTTTGAATGCTTCTTGGAACTGGGAGCTTGCTTCTCCTTCTCATCAAACCATGGATCTTAGGACTCACTTTGCACATAGCAATTCCAATGTTAAGCACAGACCTGTATTCTGCGTGGTCATTTCTATTGAATCCCTAAGCTGGATTCAGATCCAGGACAAGAAAACGTATCTTGGTATTGATATGTCAAAAACATGGTGCTTGATACGCCATGGAGCAAATATTCCAGAACATCCATGGGCATGCTATTTATCTAGTTAGTAAGACTTGCCCTGATAGACAAGCAACTGGGGAGAACCAGCCAAGGCATTAACTTATGGGAAGTCTTATGGGAAGAGGCCTTCCTATAATCCCTGACCAAGAATCTCCAGCCTTCCAGAAGCCCAGCTAATTATAACAGCAATTACCTTCCCAGGAATATAACAGTGCCTGATATCCTTGCTGTTTTCTTACATGCCTCTTAGGACCACTAAGGACTGTAGAAACTGGTAGAAGAAAATCCTTCAAAGGCCTCCGGCACAGATGGAGTTAATTGGCCAGGTCCCTAGAAATCACAAAGGCCAGGCTGCTTGGCTGGACAGCCCCTCTCTCCCTATCTGCCTGTTGGGATCTCCAACAATTATTAAGTCTCTCTCTGGTCATCCTGTCTCTTTAAAACGAGGGACCTGTTGCATGGCCATGCCAGGAAATTATGGTATTGACTCACTTGAAGTCCTAGACCCGTAGCTGGCATATTATAGACTCTCAGTAATAGTCAGCTGTCATTATTCCCATCACGTTATGAGAAAAGGGTTAGTTATGAACACTAATGGCTATGATTTATTGGGTGCTTCTTATGTGCCAGGCAATGTTATACATGCCTTACATGTGTAACAGGTGCAGAAACTTAGTTATGAAGTATTTTACACCCTTTTCCCGTCCTTTCCTAGTCTGTCTCCCCTCATCGCCACCTATAAAACCAAGTGACTCGGTTCACTTGGCATTTCCCCACAGCCTCGGTTCAGGGGCCTTGATCCACTTATAAGGGTGGGGCTACAGTCACCTGGGCAGTAAGGTGGTTTATAATTGCCATGGAAAATCGCCCTGCAGAACACAATGATTTACTGCAAGAAGGCACAGCAGGAGAGCATAGAGTTTTGCTGGGAGGTTAGAACGTCCAGAGGAGAGGGTTCCAATGATAGCCATCCGCTGTCAAAAGCGAAGGCTGGATATGTTAAAGGCCAACAGACGTTTTGCTTCGGTGCTTTCAGAGCTAGAATTCAAACCCAGAACCTCATGCACGCAACCACTGACCTACTGACCTACACCCTGGCCCCAAAGTTGCTGCTTCCCAAACATACAGGAGCCCTTGGAATCGTTATAAGAAACTACAGTTAATACTTTAACTGTTTCCTCAGGCGTCTCTGTGAGCTTTCTTTGACTGGGACTGGAAACAGAAGCTGGTTTCCCCAGGCTACCCTCATGTTCCTTCTCCTACAGTCAACATCTGACCAGGGTGACCACAGAGCCTGCGCACTAACCACTGTGCTACATCCATTACATTTCCTCCAGCTCGTCCCCTGATAATGTCCACCTCTTGAGATGTATTCTAAGACTGTTGGCTGTGGAAAATCCATGTCAAGTTTCTACCCGATAATGTTCCTAGTGTGTATTTGTAGACAAAAGCGTTCCAAGAAAATGCTTCTGTTTTTGCTTCCTAGGTTGTTTTTCTTTCTCTCCCTTTACTAGTCTTGTTTGTTTGGTTTGAGCCAAGCTCTCAACTCTGCAGCCCACAGTGAGCTGAGATTCACTCTGTTGCCTAGGCTAGCCTTTTAAATGCATTCCGTTCTTGCTTCGATCCCTCGAGTGTGGGGAGGAGATGATGGGCCGAGGGCCACTACATTCAGTGTTCTCGCCATTCCCCCTTTCAAGTGTCAACATACCGAACTTCATCCACTTTGATGGTCCACTTCATTGCTTCACTTAGCATACGTCTGAAAAAGTGTTATTTATTGATGTCTAAGAAACATTCTCTTTTTCTTTACAGTAAAACCTTAATTAAAGCAGTGCCTCCATTTTTCTGATAACTTCCCCAAGTGTCAGACAGTTCGAGTACTTCTAATGACGTAGCAGTGAATATATTATGTATAATATCATTTTTCACATACGAGTATATCCATACTATAGACTCCTAAAAACAAAATTGGTGGGTCAAAGGCCAAATTCATACATATTTAAATAGATGCTGTCAAATTGCCAGCATACCTTATTTTTCATTTCCAAGTCTTCTCCCACCCAGTGTATGAGGTCACTGGTTTCCCAAATCCTCTTCAACAGAAAGCTACTAAATTTTGGGTCCTGGCCCAGGTGATAGATGAAGATAGAAAGCCTAACTCCTCTCCATTAGTTTAAACCAGACTCATTCACTTCAACAGCACATTTAACATACACGGGGCTCAATTCCAGCCACCCCTTTACCCTATACAGCAAGAGCTTTGCTTGTGGCTGATGATTCCTTCAGTTAGCTGAGACTTGTGTGACTCCCAATATCTCAATGATAGACTCATAGATGGGGTATTAGTTTCTAGAAAAGCAAATGATTTTCCTGCCCAAACGCTGCCCATCCAGCTCCATGTTGAGACCAGTTAAAAGAGCCTGAGTCAGATAGATAGGGATAAAATATGTGTATTAACTCTGTGTAAAGCTGATTGCAGTCTGAGGCTAAGACCTGGAAACAGATGGTATTCTAATACCTGCCTCTACCCAGACAAAAACCTGATTAAATCCACACTCCCAATCACAGACTAGCAGGGAGGGTAGAGCCTCCTTTGCCAGAGTGGCGGCCATGATTACGGGGTCTGAGAGGAGAGCGCCTGAGGTCATATCGCCTGGCCCAGAGGAAACCAAAGCAGGCTCTACCTATAAGGTCCACCCAACACGAGCACATTGCTGAGGGTTGACAAAAGAGCCAGGCTGCAAGGCCAGGGGCATCCGTTGTGTTCCCTGGTATCTCTTCCTCTTGAAATAAGGAAGTTGTCACCCTCCCAGCAGAGAAAGAGAAGGGAATACTCCACTAATTGTTTGACCTTAGGGGGCAAAGTTATTATGAGAATAGGGTCTTTGGGGAGGGAACAAGATGTTAAGAAGAATGAGGACTGTATTCATTCAGCCACCAACACATTCTGAATGATGATTCGCCACAGAAATGCCAGGCCCTGGACTGGGACCAGGCGCTACAAAGAGAGACATTGTAGAAGACACCTACGTTCGCAAAGCATCCTTACCCAGATGTAAGCGGACTTCAAGCTAGCATGTTAAAGGAATAGAGAAGGGCTTTTGAGCTTGGCTAGGAAGGGTGAGTTGGGCAGTGGACTACCTCCTGTGCAACAGAGTTTTGCAGAAGATGAAGGCCAGACCAGAATAAAACAAAAGAGCAAAATGGATCGGGGCGCTTTGTTGGGAACAGAAGACATTTCTGTATGAATGGTGTTCTGAGAAGAAGGGCAGTGTCTAGTTAGGTTACCGTGGCTGTGATAAAACCCCACAACTGAAGCAACTCGGGGAGGAAATGGCTTACACGTCCACATCGCTGTCCATCATCGAAGGAAAGCAGGACAGGAAGCCAAGCAGCGGAGGAACCTGGAGGTAGGAGCTTCTCACTTGGCTTGCCTCCATGGCCTGCTTTCTTATAAAACCCAGAACCATCTGGCCAGGGATGGCCCCGCCCACAGTGGGCTGGGCCGTCCCCCATCAATCACTAATTAAGACAATGTCCTGCAGGCTTCTCTGCCTGCAGCTTCCTCTTATGGAGGCATTTCTTTCATTGGGGTTCCCTCCTCTCAGATGTCAAGTTTACCTAAAACTAGCATAGGGAGGAAGGGTAAGGTGGAGATAAAATGAACCGGGGTGGGGGGGTGGGGGAGTGGGGAGGTGGGGGGGTGGGAGGGGCAATTCCTGCCAGGTGGGGACCAGGCAACTGGGAGGCAACTGTGTTTTTCAGCAAAACAACATGATTCTACTCATTTCAGAAAGATTACTGTGGCAACAAAGGAGGTGGGGGAGGGGAGAGGAGAGGGGAAGGACAGGGAAGTATGGAAAGAAAAAAAAAAAAAAAACCCTAACAGTTAAGGGCTAATCCCTTGGTCCACGAGAAAGCGATTAAGAATGATATGAACACAGAAGTAATAAAAAGTAGACAGATCCCATAGGCATCTCACAGGTGCACACAGGAAACCAACCTGCTTATCCCCTGATAGCCAGGAAGTGACTAGAAAAATGGAGGAAGAGGCAGGCATCCCGTGAAGTTTGCACCTCCACTAACCTAGAACTTCCCAATAGGCTCCACCCCTTAAAGAACCAACGCTGAGGGCCAAACCTTTAACACGGGGTCTTTTCAGTGTGTCTTATAAGGACTTGGAAGAAAGAGCTGGAACTCAGGTGTAGACAGGCTTGGCCATTATCTTTATAGAATTGAAGGTGATGCTTTGGGACCCGTGATGGTTAATATGACGGTTAATTAATATTCACAGTCTGCTTGACTGGATGCTGAATCACCGCAAAAACACGCCCCAGGATGCTACGAAGATGAGAAGATTCACCCTGAATGTGGGCGGCACCATGTCATCCATGGGTTGGGCTCCCACACAGAGTAGAATGAAGCTCTGTGAGCTCCAGCATCCACCTCTCTGCTTTCTGACTGGGGCCAGCTGCCTCCTGCCTACTTCCCTGCTATGGTGTTCTAGATCATCTCAAACTGTCATCCAAAGTAAACCCTTCCTACCTCGAGTTCCTTCCTTTTAGGGATGACGTCAAGAAAAGCAGCTAGCGAAAGGAACACTGCAGATGCAGACAGAGGTGAAGAGGATGGGGCGAAGAACCCAAGTGATGAACAAACGGGACAAAAACCGAGATCATCGAGGCCGAGGGCGGCAGGGCGGGGTGGGGTTTCCAGTGGAGACCAGGAGACATACAAGGAGGCTGCTCAACTACAGCTTTTTAACGCTTGGGGCTTCTCCATTCAAGCTTGCTTTACCACATTCCACTCTTCTAAGACTGCCTGGGACACTGAGTGACAGAGCACACCAAGGACAGTCTGTCACTCAGGAGAGTCCAGCTTCTTCCTCAGGTAAAGATTCTCTTTATTTGCCTTGGGATGAAGGACAATGTGTAGGCTCTCCCTCCCCCGAACCTTGCAAAGGAGCTGATCTGCAAACATCCCAAGTCTAACCTTCTTACCGATGAGCTTCTCGATGAGCTTCTCGCCTTAAGCCTGCTCAGTCTAACAGCGGGCCTGCCAGGAGCTCCTCCCCCACAACATCTGCTCCCATTAACCACCTGGCCACAGAGCAAGGCTCTCCTTTCTTCAGCCATCAGATCTTGGCACCAGCTAACCGAAGTGCTGGGAACATCCTCATTCCTTTCTGTAAAGTTTCTCAACGTCCCACTGAAGTCTGAGCTAGTTAGCGTCCCTTTGTGAACTTGACATCTGCTCCTCCTGTCCGCCATCCCCTCACTATGAATTCGCTCTGTGTTGATACTTTTAAAAATTATTTTCTTTGTCCTACTCATTTGGAGGGACGAGCAGAATGTTCTAGAAAGTTAAAGTCCTGCCTTGGAACATCACTATTTAATTCATGTAACCAAACGATATTTGTTGTGTCGTATTTTTGTTGTTGTTGTTGTTGTTTATTTGTTTTGTTTTGTTTTTTGCCATGTGATAGATGCTGTGCTACAAGACAGAGATTTTATAGAAACGAGAGAAAAATAATTAGAAAGATGTTTTCTGGGCCAAGAAATAGGCATGGGCCTCCTTAGGGGTGGAGAATTTATATCTGAATTTATCTCGCTGATTCGTTAGATAGATCTTGCTAACATGGCTGTGTCTGTCTACTTTTCTAAGCAGGGACTGCACTTGGTACTTCTCTGGTTGCTTCAGGAAAATAACTAACAAAAGCAACCTAAAAAGGGACTGTTTTACATCACAGTGTGAGGGTACAAGTCCATCATGGCGGCCAGATGCCACAGCAGAAAGGTCCCAGTGTGTCTGGTCATGTTGCATCCATAGTCAGGAAGCGAGAGAGATGGATCATGGTGTCCACCTCCTTTTTTATTCAGTCTGGGACCTCGGGCCTTAGAATGGCATCACATACATTTAAGGTATTCCCAGTTTACTTAACCTACTCTAGAAACTCGCTCACAACCTGCCCAGAGGTTTGTCTTCCAGGTGAACTACACTGTGTCAATTTGACAATCAATATTAACCATCACGGAAAGGGATGAATACATTCTAAAATATCTGTATTGGCTAATGGAATCATTTGGGGCATGCTGGTTAAAAAGAAGAACTTTACTTCTCCATTCCAAACATGATGGGTGGCCCTGAACCTGGTAAGAAGTGTGCCAATCACCAGCACCCGAAGTAAGGCAGTGCAAGAATCACCAGGAGGTGAATGCCTGGAGAGCAGCTTCAAGACATGGAGCAGAATGGCTTCAGGGACAGACTAAGCCAATTTTGCCGGTTGAGGGTGGGGTAGGAAGGGGATGGAGAGGCGAACGAGCAGAGAGCTAAAAGTATAAAGAAGGTGATGTTGAGTGGGATGAGACCAACCACAGATCTGAGAGAATTTGAGCATCTGAAAGCCAGAAGCATCCAGAACTGAGAGGGGTTAAGAAGAGAGAGGATCAAGACACCCAGTTTTCTGTTTCATCTTCTGTTTTATTATGAAGACAATAAAGTCTTGCCATTGTTCTTACCTCAAAGAGTAAATTAATAAAAGAACAGCTCTTTCTTTGTTTTGTTTTTAGATAGAAAATCTATACACTCCCCGTGAAAGTGTGGTGATGGCCATACAAAAGTAACCACTGCTAATCTTTGAGGAATTTTAAGTTGCTTGGGTGGGTGGATGGGTGGGCGGTCTTAGACGAGATCTCACCGGGTAACCCTTGCTGTGCTGTAACTTACCATGTAGATCAGGCTGGCCTTGAAGTTGCCAAGATTTGCCTGCCTCCTCTTCTCAAGGATCAAAGGTGTGTGACATCATGCATAGCCAACATCTGTGTATCGCTTTTAAGGCTTCCAAGCAAGCCATTATGGAGCTTATTAAAACGTCATCTATTAAACACGAAAGTCCACACCCTGATCTATCACCAGTCAGTATTATAGTACCCACCGTTTGTTTTTGTTTGGTTTTTTTTTTAAGCAAGCATCTTTCATAAACAATATCTGTAAGACTTCTGCTTCTTCTTTTATGTTTCTTCCCACATGCCTGTACATGGAGGGGAGATGTCTGAAACCCAGGTGGGGGAGCAGAGCTTAGAGTATCCTCTGCTGTGATCACAGGAGCTTGAAAGAGCTGAGGCTGTGAGATGCAGAGGATCACCAAATGAAAGCTGGGAGCATCTCTCTGTTGTCATTTGTGTTCGTGGGTTTTGTATTTACTTTTAGGCTTACTTAGGTGGATAAGTGTTTTGCCTACACATATGTGTATGCACCATATTTATGAATGATGGCCATGAAGTTGGAAAGACAGCATCAGATCCCCTGGAACTGGAGTGAGTGATGGTTGTGAATCAACACGTGGGTGCTGGGAACTGAACCCAGGTCCTCTGCGAGAACAAGAAGTGTTCTCATCCACTGAGACATTTCTTCAACCTTGTACTTGTGTTGTTAGAGACAGGATTTCCTATGCCCCAGTTTGGCATCAAGCTCACCAAGTAGAGGGAGCTGGCCTCGAACTCTTCATACTCCTGTCACTACCTCCCAAGTACTCAAAAACAAAATTGCAATAGAGTAAACAAAATAAATGCCCTGACTGAGTGTGGATATAATCCCAATACTTCAGAGGCTGAAGCAGGAGGATCTCAGGTTTGAAGCCAAACTTTCTCAAAAACTGTACGTGTGTGTGTGTGTGTATGTGTGTGTGTGTGTGTGTGTGTGTGTGTGTGTATTTATACAGATACATTATATGTCCACATGAGCTTTAGGATCCTAGCTGAGATACTCCAGCTTTTCTGTATAGCTGAACTGATATCCTGAACATTCGCAGTATCTCCATACATGTGAATGTGACATGTGGGTGTTTAATACATGCCTATCCTTACAGACGGACAGCCTACAGGGGATGAGCACAAACGAGACTGTTTCTCCCTCCCTGCTCTAGCCTTCATCCAAGTTGAGAGTCGAAGCAACTCGAGAGCAGGTGTCACCTCTTCTGCTTGTCACCGGGTGGCATCTGGAGGACTGCGCTCTGAATAAAGTGTTCACTGTCCATTAACATTCCTGCTGCTGCTGGTTCTCCTGGAGCTGGCTAATGGGCCACAGAACAACCGCAGCTCCTAAGTGACAAGCCACTTCTTATCCAAGTGGTGCCTGGGGTCCCTCTCGAAGACACCAAGTAAGAGCTCTTCCCAATTAAAATGTTCCAGATGAAGACCATGACGTATTCCCTGGGGAGGGCCCTGGCTGCTCGAGAGCTAAAAGTAATGCATTTGTCTCACAGCTTCCCACTCTACTGCCCTTTAAATGGGAAAACAATTATTTTCATCATCCTCAGCAGGAAGTTGCCCAGAGCCAAAACAGGTTCTCCGAGCATCCTTGAGGGACCTGGACCAGGGGGAGAGATGGGCCCAAGAGTTCCTGACTGATGCAATATGAGGACATTCCCCAGTAGACACACTCCTCACGTCTGAGCTCAAGATAATAAATTAAAAAGTTTAGGAAAACAACCCTAAACTGTGCTCTACCTCAGTTTCCAGAATGAGCGACAGGCTGGGCCCATGATAGACCAGCTTAACAGCCAGGAATCAACAAAGAGCCCATAGACACACAGAATCCACTCTGGAAGACCCAAGCCTTTTGTGGCACCCTGCCATGAGCACACAGGGCACACCAAAGCATTCTTGCCCTCTGCCTTGTCTTTTGTTTGGTTGTAAAGCCTCCTGTAAAAGGCCTTTCCCCGCTCCAACACCAGAGTCCTTCGTAGAAACTCTCTAACAACTTGTTTAATTAGCAGGGCTCAGAATCCAACCTCAGCTGGGCTTTACCTCTGTGTACAATGGGGACCCTTGGAAACTCATTACAATGAAATTACTTAAAATGACTGTGAACTCCTGTGAGCTCACTTTGATCTTAAACAAAATCTATCGCTTGACATATTTGAGGAGATGGATCTGTTGTTGGGGAAGAGAATGGTTTAAAAAAAAAAAAAAAGACAAGTAACAGGTAATATACAGAATTCTAGAAGAATCACAAATATCCCAGTATCAAATTGCACCCATGGCGCTCTGGTCTGTGCAAATCTGTTTTGTGAGGAAAATAAATCCCTTGGCCAGTTGCTGTTTTGTGAGTTCTCCTTAACTGTGGCATTTATGACCACTCTGTCCTCATCTAAACCTTGATGTTCATGGCACTTTTCCAGAGTCTCTTCCTAGTTGTCTAGATAGGCTTCCATTGTCTACCCACAGACAACCCATTCCCGAGTGCTACACTCCTCAGGCTCTATACCTGGCCTTGTATCAAATGTTTGCCTGGAAGCATTAAGCATCACCCACTGACTCCAGACACACAAGACAGACCCAGCCCATGGCAGCTTGTAGAAGGTAAGACCTTGTTCTTCCTCCTAGCCCCATGCACACAGAAATAAGATTCAAACTCCAATCATATTTACAAATAGCTTTGGCATATAGCTAGGCTTTTCTCTGACTAGATCTAACCTAAAATATCTCATTTATTCTAGCCTACACTCTACCACATGGCTGGTTACCTGTGCTCATGTACCATGTGTCTGCCTCAGCTCATCTTTCCGATGAATTTCCCTCCTAGCTCTCTCCCAGAATCCTTCCTTTCTACCGGATGTCCCCTCTCTATTTCCTGCCTAAGCCATAAGTCAGAGGCTTTTAAATTGATTTTATTCATATAATACACAAGATACTCTCTCTACAGTTCCCCACTTTAGTCTAATAAAAGGCTCCTCTTTCAAATATAAATTGAATACAATTATGAAATGATTATGAAAACTATAAGGTATGCATACTCAGGGATTTCCATATTTCTAGGTAAGGGAAAGAGGGTTAAAAAGAAAAAGGGGGGATTTAGAAATATTATAAGAAATTAGACATGCAGGGGTAGATTATTGAATCTACTCAAACCACAAAACCATTTTATAGCTATAATCGTACATTGGTACAGAATTTTGTATGAGACAGGCAATATTTGCTCGTTCAGTTGTGGTATGAATCTATGAGAGATGGTCTTCCAACATCTCAGAGACTCACAGAGTATGGCACTTAGGAAGATGATTTTTATTTAAGGCCTTCTTGACACTCAGACGTGTCAGCTCCTGGCAGCACCCCATTCGACCTGGACAAGGAACACTGAAAGATGGAGTTACTTCAACTGTGGCAAGCCAACCTGAGCAAAGAAAATGCCCCAACTTTATCTGCAGACAGAATGCTGTCCAGAAAGAACAAACAGATGCAGAGCAAATGACTACCATGGCCTGCCAAGACACGGTAAGCAAGTCCGTCATAATCCCTGCTTCATTTAAGGTCTGTCAGATACTCTGGGCCAGAAGGTTGAAGACGGATGCTCCAACCTTATAGAAGCAATATTGGGGACTGTCCAGGCTTTCTCTGTCATTTCTACAATTTTTTTGGAAGCTGTGTTCCTATATATCCTACATACTCAAGTAATATTTATTTTTTTCTCAGGTCTTGGATGGGGTTGAAGATGAGATAATCAGAGTCTTACTATAGGCTTAAGTTGTTTAAGATCTAAAAGAATGTTCTAGGCCTAGAAAGATAGTTTGAGGATGGGAAAACAGGTTAGGATAGACATTGATTTAGATACAGAACTCTGAACTCACCAGAATAGGACAGATAATAGAATACTTTCTCCTGAATTGCCAAATATAAACAGACTGGACTTTTTGAATGTAACTCTTACGTAATAATTTTCCTAATAATTTCATAATTGTTCCTAGGTTATGCTGTTTATTATTATAAGAAAAAGAACCTTTCTATTGAGACAAAAAGGGTAGGGAAGGAATTGTCGAAGTTTGGTTTGTTGCTATGTTTTGTAATGCTAAATTCTATACCTGAAGTTCTAGACCTACCAATGAATTCTCACATTTACAAGCTTTTGTTGTGTACACCTTGTTCCTTGATTTAAAACCATTGGTTAAATAAAACTGGGTACAGGCAATTACTTGAGGGATTAGAGGTAGATGGGTTTTAAGTTACCTAGTTGGAGTTAGAGAAGAGAGACGAGTGAGAAGAGACAAGGAGAAAGAAGAAGGAGAGGAGAGGAGGACACCATGAGGGGAGATGGACCATGGGCACATGTCCAGGAAAAACAGCAAGTATCTGGGGTACACCACTGGGAAGGTAGTCAGGCAGGCCAACAGTCAGAAGAGAAGATTAGGGGTCATTCCCCAGTAATTGTCAAAGCCAATTTTATTTAAAATAACCATCATCTGAGTCTCATTTATTAGTAAGCAATTCAGGGATAAGTTTAAATTGGTTGTACTACAGCAACTCATATACTCCTATGAGTTAAATCTGTGAAGAGATAGTCCCCAGATGTGTGTCTCTTGCCCTGGCCTATATTCTACTGATGGTTCCATAGACTGGCTGTTGTGTAGAGCCCTTAAACTTAACACATACAAGGCAAAGTACATCAGCCTTATTTTCAAATTCTCCTTCTGTGCCTTATTCCTGAGAGCATTCTTATCTACCCGTCGTGCTCAGATCCTTCTGTTTGCTTCCTAAATACTACCTGGCAACATCTGTCTCCATCAAGAATTGAGTTTGGTCGCCAGACAAAACCAGGTGGCAACCACAGTATATTCAAGGAAGAAAGAATACTATGTCTTGTGTAGCGTAAGGTTCAGAAGGTAGATGTCCACGGTTAGTGGCTGGTCTCGCTGTACCCTTAGCCCCTGTATCCTGGCCTCCTTCTCTGTCATGTTTTCCAAAGGCTCCCACTGTTTAGGATACATCACAGACATAAGATGGTACATTCCAATTTCCAGTACTGCAAGAGAGGAGTGGCCACAGGGACCACTCTGTCTGAGTGAGCCTCCCTTTAGAGTCCTCCTTAAGCACCTACCATCCTTTAGTTCATATCTCACTAGAAATCCTTCATGGGAGCTGCGGAAACCCAGACCTTCATGTGGTCCCTTCACTCTTCCCAGTAGCATAAGGCCTGCTCGTTAACAGAAACAATAGAACAGCTAATTGGAAGGCAAGACAGCAATCAGTGCCATTCACTCTACTTACTTAATATCTTTCAGATTCAAACTCCCAGTATGCCCAGATCAGACCCTCTGCATTGCTGCTCAGTTGCGTCCCAATCAGATCAACTGTCCGTCATCTGTGCTCCCCTTAACTCACCATGACTCCACAGGGTCTTTCTTAAGTACATATATGGTCTGATCAATCCAACTTGAAATCTTTCAGGGGTTCCCCTTTAGCGGGGAGAGAGAGAGAGAGAGAGAGAGAGAGAGAGAGAGAGAGAGAGAGAGAGAGAGAGAGAGAGAGGGGCAAGAAAATGAAAAAAAGAACAAGCTGCTCTGTAGGGTTCTAAGTCCTCGTATTCTATCCACCTCAGCACACTTGTGGGCCTCCCCTCACCACACCTCACTTTGCCCAGAGCTCTGAGCATAGCGTTCATTTTTCACTCAGTATCTGGGTTTGTTCAGGCTGTTCCAGCTTTGGCAATGCTGCTGGCTCTGTTCCTGTCAGCCACCCAGGCATTCCATACGTGATCAATGATTAGAGACTTGCAGAAGAGCCCCCACTGCAAGGCCACCTGCTCATACGGTGAGAGCAGTTAGCCAAATATGTTCTTTGTTACACATGTATGAATATCACTCTTTAAAAGGTAACAAGCCTGCCTCTTCTTTCTCTAGAACCAATTGGTTCAGAAGACCAGAATATGCCACCCAAGAACCCATAAGATTATAAGCCAAGGGCTGGGAAGATGGCTATCAGTAAAGTGTTTGCCTTGTGGGCATCCAAACCAGAGTGTGATCCCCGAGAACTCAGTTTCTTTTAAAAATACAGACATGGTGGTACATTCTTATAGTTCTAGAATTGGCAAGACAGACAATTAGATCCCTGGACTCACTGGCCACGGGGCTGGACCCTACTTGGCAACTTCTGACCCAAGAAGATATTGAAGAGAAATAGTTGGACAGCATCTGAAGACTGACAGCTGAGGTGTTGTTCTCTGGCCTCCACATGCACAAGAAAATATATAGGTATACCCGCACATACATGAACACGCACATATAAACATAAACGTGATCATTACACTGAAGGTAATTCATGAGAAGACCTCTCTGCCTTCTCTCTGTTTGCCCCAAAGCAGAAGACTTTCTGGCAATGTTTTATTTTAGGGAGAACAAAGCAGAGCCGTAGGAGACTCCCCGGGACTCAGTCTAGAGAGGATACCGGAAGTCTATATTAATAAATGCCACTCACCAGACTTTACCTGGCATTTATTTGCCTTCTGCCCAGTTCCTGACCCTAGAGTTCCACAGCTCTTTTCCTTTATCTTATCACTTTTCTGAGAATGTACTGTTTTAATTTTAATTTTAATTGAAAACCTTATATAAAGATACTTCATTGAGATTTGCTGAGTCCCTAAGTGTCTGCTATGTGTGTGTAAAATCTACAGACACGTTAAGATATTTCAGGAGCTAGGGAGATGGCACAATTGGCAAAGTATCTGCCCCACGAACATAAGAATCCAAGTCTGATCCCCAAAACTCACATTTCAAAAACTTAGCGTGGTAGCGAGTGCAGCCCATGGCAAGGCTTAGGAGGTGAAGACAGGTGGATCCCTGGTCAGCCAATCTAGCCAAACAGGTCAGCTCCAGGTTCAGTGAGAGACTATCTCAAAAAAAAATAAAAAATAAAAATCAATCAGACTGTGGCTAGGCAACTCTGCTGTCATCTTACTTTGGTCGTTGCCTTTCCACATACACAGACGCACCCGCACACGCGTGCGCGCACACCCACACATGATTGTTTCTCTTGACAATCTGATTTTATTGCAGAAGTCCACTCCAACTCTCAAAAGCTGAAAGGAAATGCGTTTCAAATGCTATCAAGGAAGAAAGATGTAGGAAAGTTGCCCCATCATCTCATGAGTCACGGGAGCCCAAACTTCCTGACAGCGGACAGGAGAAAGAGGAGATGTTACACTCGAGGACCTGTCTTGTCAACCAACGTCAGCCCCCACGTAGGGGAAAGCAAGCCAAAGAAAAAGCGAAGACCTTTGAAAGAGGATGTGAATTACGATGAAAGAGGAGTTGTACCCTAGATACATACAATTATCTGCCAAACATATCCCCCAGCCTCCACTCAGTGCCAAGATGCAGGGCTTATGGGCAGGAAGAGAAAAAGAAAGGAAAACAACAAGAAACCTAAGAAACCAGCTCAAGCCCAGAGTGAAGGAGCGTTCCTCGGTTTTCTCAAAACTGGGCTGCTTCTGTAGGGACAGAAGGAGAGAAAAACCATAGTCAGGAGTCACCACTAGGTAGACAATGATGAAGATAACACAAAGCGATGTGTTCATAGCACCCTGAGTGCAGACCCTCTGGCTAGAGGAGACCCCTGTGGACAGTGTGACTCTGAGTCTATTTTGCCATCTGTCCACCCGCTCCTTCCTGGAGCCTTGCATGGTTCTCCTACTCGGTGTTACCCTTTCGCTGCAAATAAATACTACAGTCCGTGGCCTGACCTCTCACCACCTCCTACCTACCGCCAGCACCTCACCCTCCAGTTGCACTTAGCTACTTTTGTCACCAGGAATGAGGTCTGTAAATGAGTCAAGTGTCCTGGAGAGAGAAATAGAAGGATCACCAAGGCTGCCCAGTGAAAGAGACTTCTGAGAACATTCGCCAGCTGTCTGCTCATGTATGTTACCGGAGCTCGGTGGAACACTTTTTGAGAGATGCTGGTGGGGCAGGGAACCAAACCTTTAGGGGTGTGTGTGTGTGTGTGTGTGTGTGTGTGTGTGTGTGTGAGAGAGAGAGAGAGAGAGAGAGAGAGAGAGAGAGAGAGAGAGAGTTTTCCCCTAATTGCTTCTCCACCCCATTGTCTTAAAAGAAGAGAAAAACATCCCATATTTTACCCACAACTGATGAAAGAGAAATAAAAAACAGGTCAGGAAAGTTCCAAAAATTCCCCCATTGCACCCCCAAAACAAGTTGACAAAGAGTAGATAAATGATGGAAGGAAAACAAATCAAGAATTTGGAAAAAGGGAAGGCTGAACCACCAGATCCATCAGCCGTAACTTGCCCTGACATCTGCATAGCCTTTGCAGTCCTGAGATGTACGCACCTTCTGGGGTGTATGATGACCTAGAATGGGGTCGTCAAGACAAGAACACTTTGGTAAATTTAGGGATGAGGGGTATCCTCAAAATATCACACATACTGTCCCATAGATGGACAGATGCAGCCCCTAGGTACCATTCCTGAGATCCGGGACCAGCTTGAAACCAGCCAGCTCCAGTTGGGCCGCATAAACTGATGGCGTTATGACTCCCCATCCTTGCTTTTTCTCGTAGATCTCCCGTGTTTCATTCTCAGTATCATCCATTTCTAGGTCTATGACTGAGACCCACATATGAAAAGGCAGATTAATAGGAGAAATACAGGGTCAGGTGTGGTGGCATCCATTCGTATCTAATTCCAGTGTTTGAATGCTGAGGCAGAAGGATCACCAGGAGTTTCAGGCCAGCTCAGGTTACATAGCAAGAAATGGGAGAAAGGGGGAGGGAGGATTGGAGGGAGAAAAGGGAGGAAAAGAGAGAAGAAGAAAGGGTCAGAAGAGAGACTGATTTGAGTTTTGGGTGACATGGGAACCAAAATAAATGAAGACTCAAAGAAAGAGGTGTGCCTATATTTGTTTTTAATATTTATATTTAATGTTTCTATCTGACCGTCAGATTACAGCACACCCTTCGTTTCACCATACTTCTCCATGGCGAACCCAAGTCAATAAGCCAGGGGTAGCTTAGCAAAGCCGTACTGGAATTTTCACCGGGCTCCTTTGTGCTCTGATATGAGACTTCTTTCCCTCCAAGGCTGAATGTCATTTTTCAGGGTCTTTTCGCCTGCTTCAGGGAGGAGTCAGAGAAACCTTCCTAGGTCTATGTCCTGCTCGAGGTGAGGACAGTGGAGAGTGAGAACAGCCCTCTGCTGTTTAGTGTGTCCTGGATGCCAAATTATTTCACACACAACCAGCGTGTCTGTCACACTTTAACTGCAGTGATACTTCTATTCGTCCAAGGACGGGTCTTCCCTACCCAAGCTGCTTCCTGGGGGCTCTTTGCTTAGCAGTGAGGACTCTGGATATGCCAAGATCATCAGTGAAGCTGTGACACAGAAGCCTTGGAGTTGGGTCCACAGCAGTCGGAGACGGTTAATTATATGTGCCTCTGACGACAATTTTAGAATAAGACCAGATGTAAATCAGCACAATGCGGCTCATCTCGAACTCATTTCTCCCTCCCACAAGCTTCTGCTCAGAGAGAATGGATTGAGAAAAGCCTCACACATGTTTAAGAGGAAAACATAAAACTTCTGGTTTGGTTATGCCAAGGTATTGGTTAACTTCCTCGCTCCACATTTGTCTGCTATGCACTTTGAACCTGGAAGACAAAGGCTACTACGCCGGAGCCTGCCTGTGTCTGTTCTGAAGTTTGAGGCACGCGTAGAGGTCACCAGTCCTTCCCAACTAAAAGGTGGCAAACGGGTCTTGGAGGATAACTCAGCCAACAAAACATTCCCCACAAAAAACATAAGGACCCGAGTTCAGATCTCCAGCGCCCCTGTAAAATGCTAACTGTAGCCCTGTGTGCTCATAGCCTCTACAAGGCAGAGACAGGAGGATGCCTGGAGCTTGCTGGTCAGCTGACTGACTGATTTGTAAGCTCCAGGGTCAGGGAGAGAACCTGTCTGAAAAATAATGTGGGAAGCAATAGAAAAAGACACACTGAACTTGACCTCTGCCCCTCCCCCCCACATTCTTAGACAATAAAAGGCAGCAGTTTAATGGGGTGAGAGGCACAATAAGGAAAAAAGCATACATCTTGGTTGGAACAGATTCCTGTAACAAAAGACAAAATAAGTAGAGAAAGCAAACGGTAGACAGTATAACAGCTCTCCCATTTGCCTGGCCGGCTCTCAGTGGGTGAGCACCAGGCTCTCCAATGAGCACCAGGCTCTCAATGGGTGAGCACCAGGCTCTCAATGGGTGAGCACCAGGCTCTCAGTGGGTGAGCACCAGGCTCTCAGTGGATGAGCACTCAGTGGGTGAGCACCAGGCTCTCAGTGGATGAGCACTCAGTGGGTGAGCACCAGGCTCTCAGTGGGTGAGCACTCAGTGGGTGAGCACCAGGCTCTCAGTGGGTGAGCACTCAGTGGGTGAGCACCAGGCTCTCCGATGAGCACCAGGATGAGGAGCTGCCTCTCAAGCAGGCGGTTTTGAGTTTCAGCTTCTGCAGCATCTTCAAGGAAGAATATCTAACTTTTAGGGCTGAGACGGGACAGAGGAAAATCACAAGTTGGAGACATGCAAATGAATGACAGATATCGCTAGTTGATAAAGCTCAATGACAGAAATCTCTAGGACCACCTCTAAGCCCCGAAGACTAAGAAGTGTCCTTCAGTAGTTGGGAGAACTACTAAAGAGTAGAGGTCACTTTCAGGAGGGCCTCAGCTCATGAACCCTTTGCACTTCAGTGGGCCAGCCTGGTCTCCCATAGTAGTGACTGAGAAAAGAACTCTTTATATCTCAGTGGTCTAGCCTGATCTCCCACAGCAGTGACTAACAGCAAAGGAAATGACTTGGGCAGCAATTTTCTTCTCTTTTGCCATCTCAGACAATGAACGATTACTAAACTGTCTATCTGCAGCTTGCCCAACTGGAAGCAGAGAGAGTTCAGGCCATGAGGAAAATGAGAGATTACGCCCACCCCACACTCCCTTTGGTTTTCTTCTAAAATGGTGGGAAGGAAAGCAGATATCCACTAGTGAATAAGAACACCGTGTCCACACCATTCCAAGAGCTTTACATATCAATTTGTTTTCTAGTGTGAGCCTCACAGGCTTCCCCGGGGGAGTCATTTATTAATACCTCAGTCACCACAGAGAATACAAACAAAGCAGGCAAAAGTTGCCATGCCTGACGCAACTTCTTTTAGGGTTGAACCGAGCGCTGATGCAAAACTCCAGGGAGGCCTCAGAGCTGAGCCACTGAGTGGGGCTGAGCCAGGAGTGCTGAGCTAGGGGAGAGATCTCATTTTGGCCAAGAGCCTTTTACATTTGTTTCAAAATCCCTGGACCTTTCTTCTCTTATCTATGTGCTAATTACCACACTTAAATCAGAGAACTAAAGCAGTTAAAGGGGAGCAGTTTGTGCTGTAGGCCCTGAGACACTGGGGCAACAAGAGGCTGTTTGAAGGAAGCAGTCATGAGGCATAGTTGCATCCATCCGTTCTTCCCCCATGTCGGACACTTCCTTTGGGTGTGGGTGGCAGGGGGTGGTAAAAATGGTCTCAGAGCTCTCAGGGATATGAATCCAAGCTCTCTGGAGATGTCTAGAGCTGACCGGTTTGGTTTTTGTTTGCACAATCCATTGAGAAGAGTTTGAGCATTTGTGTCCTCCTAGCCTGGCTTGGGGAAATTAGATACTTTAACAGATGACCGGGGAACAATCAGTTATCCTGCACCCATGTTTTCCATAAAACACCCCCCACAAACACCTTATTGAGCAACAAGGATTCTGATGGAAAAAAAAAATCAAGGTGCAGAGAAACATCACCACTGTACAAGGTCACTGTACCCCCAGCCTTCCCGGAGAGAAAGGAAGACACTCATAGTGAGTATTTTCACTCAGCGTGTCTTGGGAAACCTCAAGACTGGCGTGGGCTCAGCAAGGGAAGTTCCAAACACAGGGTTTTTTTTGGTGTGTTTTTCTTCTTTTCAAAGAAAACCAGATCTACGGACTGAGTAATGAAGCCTTGGGCCTCAAAACATATCACCTCCCAGGAAAGCCCCTTACACTTGGGCAGAATTATTTACCTGTGGTCCTTTACCAGAACTTGAAGCCGCTGAACTCCTCTAATCAGTAACTTCACAGGAACGGTTGGCCCTGGACCAGCTCTTGATCTAATACTGACAAACAACCAGGTATGCAGGAAGGAGAAAAGAGTATTTATTAAGTCTGTCAGGTCGGGCGAGAAACAGGGAGTCAGTGCATCGTTGCTGTTGCTTCTGCAAATTTAGCAGACATATATGTTTGTCTCTATGTCTCTCAGAGGTGAATTCCAAGTTCTACTGATGTAGTATCCTGTCTCCTGAGGTGTCGTGAAAGCTTAGGTGGAGAAAATCCAGTTCAGACTGATTTTTAAAATTCACCTTTTAAATACAAGCTCTAAATGCTGAAGATGTGAGAACCAAATGGAGACTCATTTCTGAATGACCTCAGCTCACCTTGAACCCAGAGCACCGAACCCCATGCTCCCTGAAGGGACCACACACTTGTACCTCTCCTGCATCCCTCCTCTGATTACCATAGCCATCCTGAACAGATGACCGGGTTGTGGGGCTGGGACTTGTCACTTTAGTGTTAAACAAGATTTGTTTAGCCTAAGAGGTAGTAAAGACACTTGCTACCAAATCTGACTATAGGGTTCAATCTCCAGGATTCACATAGTGAAAGGAAAGACTTGACTCCTATAAATTGTCTTCTGACCTACACACACACACACACACAACACACACACACACGTGCGCGCGCACGCACGCACGCACGCACGCACGAATTCACGCACACCGGGCAGGAGGGAGGGAAGTAAATTTCAAAAATTGTTAATGGTTTGTGGTAAAAGAGGAAAGGAGGCCCATCTAGGAATGGGACAAAGGCTCCAAGTGAGTGGCCATTAGCAAAAGGGTAAAATAGCAAATTGAGAGGAGGGTGTCTTTCTTGCTGACACGTCTATGAGTTCTGGGACTCTCTCACACACATTTTTTTCCTCTAGGTTTTTCAAGGAGACATGAAAGCAAAATAAAACACACACAAGTTTAGCACAGACACGCTCCTCTTGTAGAAGCCTCCCTCACAGAGTGATACCACATGGTACCTTCCCCTCATGTGGAGCAATCACCTCACATAGGGACATCGTATGGTACCTTCTCCTCGTGCGGAGCAATCACCTTATATAAGGATATTCCCTTCAATAGTATCCTCTCCTCAGGAGGGGCTCCCCTCTCCTCCAGCACTCTCACCTCACATAGCCTTTGCCCTTACATAGAGCCCTCTCCTCATATTGTATCCTCCCTCTTTCCTCACAGGATGTCCTCCCCTCAGAGGGTGGCCTCTATTCGTACTGTGTCCTCTCCTCACAAGGTTTCCTCCTCAGGGAACTCCCTTCGCAGTGTGCCACCCTGCACATGGTGCCCTCAGCTACAGCGGGGCACTCCCCTTCAAGGGGTTATCGCCTTCAAGATAAAATCATTCTACAGAGGCCCCAGTCAAATTTAGACATTGAGAACTCTCATGTTGTACTTTTCGATAATAGATTTGTGAAGGAAAGAGGCCAGAGTCATTCTTTGATAGGCCGTGTAATTTTTTTTTTTTTAATACAAATCAGGGCTTTGGGAACATAGGAGGAAATAAGCAGAATCTCAGCACAAGGGCCTCAGGATGTGGCGAGCCACGCCCACTCCCCGCTAACGGAGCCCTGAGCGTCTGAGATCTATGCTAGGTGTTTCCTCCTCCGTTCAGCCTCCGTTCAGCGTTCCCATGGCTCACCCCTTCCTTCTTTTCATTTCTCCCTGTGCTCTTGGTGGTCTATAAATAAAATGATTGTGTCCTGGGCTCTTGAATGTCGGCATCCTGTGCCCAGCCCCACGGTATGAGATTCCATTCACTTTCCTGACATTAGACTGAGGTGGTCCACTACTGAAATTTTAAACGGTGACCTTTTCATACCCCTGGGAGTCGAAGAATTATGCTAATAATTAGAATGTTCTCCGGTCTAGGTTTACTCTAGGTTTCCCTTAACTCTGTGTCTTGGGACTTCAGTAGTAAGAAGGTTCGATGCCTCCTGCCCCCCATAAAGGCAGAGCCAGCACCTCCTAATAACCAAAGACAGGCTGCTAGGCAAGGTGACACACACTTTTAATCCCAGCACTCAGACTTGGGGGTCAGAGGCAGGAGGGACACTGTGAGGTCAATGGCAGCCTGGCTTACACGACAAAGTCTAAGCCAGCCAAAGCAACATAATCGCTCCCTGTCTCCAAACGACAAAAGGAAAGGCTACCAAGAGAAAGTATCCCTGATTTAACTCATCTCAGTGTTACGTGACTTCAGAAATGAGCATCCAAAGACTCGAGGAAAACTGTTTGGAAGCCTGGAGAACAGTGTAAAGCACAACTTGGCAAAAGGCCTAGATGTCCTGGTCATAGGAGGGGCCCCACACACCTGTGTGTCCAGCCTCCTTCTGGTCTGTCCTCCCAGGGGTTCAGCAGGAACCCTTTCTGAGAGACTTCTGACCTTGAGTCTGCCGCCATCTTCAAGATGGAGATGCTTCTGAATCCTCTAGGTCTCGTTCAATTTGATCCAAAGGTCTTTGGGGCAGCATTTTCTGTGCTCCAACATCTCTTGGACTAGAGTGTTCTAAATGAGAGAGAGACAGAGACAGAGACAGAGACAGAGACAGAGAGAGAGAGAGAGAGAGAGTTTAAGAAATGTTAGTCTGCAACACTAAGAAGTTAGATGGAGTAGACATTACACCTGTAATCCCAGCACTTTGGAGATGGAGGCAGGGTGGTTAGGACTTTAAAGCCAGCCTTGGTTTCCCAGCAAGTTCAAGGCTAGCTTGAGCTATGCGAGACCCTATTTCAAAAAAGATAAAACAAAATAGGAAGGAGATGAATCGGTAGAGAAATAAGAGGAAGAAGATGGATGGAGGAAAAGAAGGAGGGGAAAGAGACGTTCTAAGGAGCGAGGGGGAACAGAGAGAGTAACCATTTTCATTTTTCTCCCTTAAAGTTCCTTTGTTTCCTGCCCCTGCGTGTCTAGCTGTCAGTCAGCACTGACTGGGGCCTCTGTTCCACTTCCCAAAGTACTGTGAAGTACAAAGTTATGGAAAAGCAAGCAGACAAAGGAAGGTACCGGGAGCTGAGCCATGGGAAGCACCAACATGGCCCCTGTTCCTCTTCCCCCACCCCAGCTGTAGTTTCTTTGTCTCCAGGTCACTCGTAGGTCCCTGATCCCCTGGGCCACAAGTAACTTGCCATAATCCTCAGAAGGCACTGGGCACAAGAGGGGCTGTCAGGGAGGAAAATCCTTCCTCTGTCCTCAGGTTCAATAATTGGGGGGTGTGCAAATTCAACTGGCAAAAGATAGATTAGCCCAGAGGAGTGGGGGAACTGATTTAATTAGGTATAAATGCGCTGGAATTCACAAAGAACTGTGTCTCAGGGGGGTAGTTAGAATCTGGGTTTATTTACCATCTTAATAGGGGCTAGGAAGAGGGGCACTTCTGTGAGAAGGGGGAGAAGAGGAGGGACACTTAGAGAAAAGCAAAAGACCTTCGGAAAGATAAATGGACCCTTAGGAGGATAGATGGGAGATGTAATGCGGCTGTGATAATATCAGAGCGTGGTGCTGATTTCTGCTCTCCAAAAAGAGATTAGAATTGCTTCTAGGGCAGGGATTTATGACAATTGGAGGGTAAAAGCTCTACTTTTAAGTAGATAAGACATTATGGGAATCCAAATGCCTTCAGCTCAAAATAACTTTTGTATCCCACCGTGGCTTTTTCTAGACTCTTTCTCCGCAGCCCAGGTCTGCCCATGCTTGGAAACGGGAGAGGCCGCTGCTCTTCTGAGCTTTACAGAATCTCCAAATGGCCACTCACCAGCCAACACCAAACCAATTCAACTCTTTCAGTGTGAGGATTTTCCTTCATCCCTTTCCTTCTTCTGAATCGCCAGCTAAAGGCTTACCCAG